>NW_024516984.1:3072745-3531781 GCF_017590135.1 Pyrgilauda ruficollis | reverse complement strand
TTTTTTTTTTTTTTTTTTTTTTTAGTTTTTACAATGACCAGTTTCTCTCCTCTGAAAAGCTGAATAAACAGTGAAATTGTCTAGCTATTTGTCTAAATACTGAAAGACTCACAGTGAGGAAAGTGGTCATTTCATGTGCATGATTGCAGACAGTCACCTCCAGTGTGGACTTGTGGTCCATTTGTGGCCACACAATTTTGCAACTGTTGAGAAAAGTCTTCTATATATAACTGTGAAGTCACCACCTTGAATGGTTAACCATTCAGTTGCCACTGAGAGGGCTCACCTGGAACTTCATTGGTGCCTAACTCCTATTTTACTGGATTTTAAATACCAGCTCCCATGGAAGATTGCAGACTCCCTGGATTGATGGTACCTGAAGAGCAGTGAAAGTGTGGCCATAATCTCTTGTAACAGCTCCACCCACTAGAACAGCAACACCATGAATCACAGGAGTAAAACCTGGATGTGCAAGAAGCAGAGTTTTCTTGGCAGCTGGCCCACTGAGCTAACACTCACCTCTGGAAGAAGTCCAGAAAACTTGACTTCTTAGCAACAGTATAAAATAGCAATGATTATTCTGTCTTTCCTTCCTGAAATACAGCGATTTGCAGTGCAGACTCAAAATGCAAAATCCAGACCTAGGTTTACAAGGAAGTCTTCACTCACTATTAAAAGACCCAGTCAGGATACCTCAGCCCTGAGTTGCCAGATAACTCCATGCATTGCTTCACCTGCAATACATGGAAAAATGTAGGCTCTAGACATAGACATATGATATTCCCAAATCCAGCAAGCTGGACAGGTGGCACATGTTAGCCAACAGAAACTGGTGAGATTTAGATCACATCTCTAGCCTGTGTGGAGTCTCCTACTCCAGTATTGGTTTCAAACCACCAGATTTCACCTGAATGTGAGTCTCTTCTGCGAGACCTTCTCACCAAGTATGGCCTAAACAGTGGCTCTATTCCAATGGTGGACTTGGCTTGGTATTTATGTAAAAAAGTACAACTAGGATAGATTCATTCCTGTCCTGTAGGAGGTTGAATCTAAGTTTTCCACACCCAAATTACTTTACCAATGGTACTCAGATGGAAAAAATTCTTTTCAGTCACTGTTGTGGAAGCTATATCCATCCTTGTAGATCTATTAAATATTCACTCTGCCCTAGAAAAAAAGACATGAGTGAACATGTCACTATAGCTCACTGTTTTCTTATGATTTTCATCTGGGAGAAGAGAAGAATCTCACTTTCTGTACTCCCTTCCAATTCAAAATTTAAATATTTGAAAAGAAGTATTCTCTTCCACAAGAAGCCTATGGCATAGCCCCTTAGTGTTCTCATATTACTCTTCTTTCCTTCCTCTAACCCAATAAATATTTAATTATTCCCTGGAAAGTAGAAGTTGAGAGAATTCCTCTCCAGTCTACTATCAGGTACTCTCTTAGAAAATGTACTGGGGGCCTGTTCCCCCTTCTGTGAATGCTTAAACCATTACAGGTCATTAGGTCATAGATCTGAGGTACAGTAACTACCAGCAGCCTCTATATTTTATGCAGTCCCTTTTCTAATAGATGTGGTCTAAACTGTTTCTGAGTTGAGCAAGAGAGATAAAAAGAACCTCCCCTGCAAAGCCTGAGTGAGCTATGCATCATCTGGCTCCTTAGAACGGAATATTGATAAAACTGAGGCATTTCCAACATACTTAAAACTTTAGAGATTTTGCTAATGAGAACATAAGTGACTGTGGACGTGGACAACTCTAAAATAAGGCAAAGCAAAGCGTTGCATTTTGAAAGCTTAACTAGCTAAAGCCAAAGTCCCAGTTAATTTCTATTGTACTTTTCAGACAGAGGGTCCTGAGTCCTTAAGGTTCTTTATGCTCAGCATTGCAGTGACATGCCAGGGATTGTGTGCAAGGGAGAGCATCCCTGGTGTCACCTGTCCCCAGAACTAGCACAGATTGCTCTGAGCTGTCAATGCCTGCACCTCCAGAGTAAGGCATGTGTTGTGAAATGGAGCAGTTGTGTGGGGCTGTCCCTCCCTTGCTGTGTGAGTCAACCTGGTGGGAGGCCCTGCAGGCACCCCTCTGACCATGGCAAACGGCACCAGGAGGAGCCACTGTAGCCCAGTAACATCTAAAGAAACTCTGACGCTTCCAAGAACCTTTGCCACATGACTTGAGGAGTTTAACTTGCAGTTTCATACTCTGTCATGATTGTACTACAAGAGAAATTCTAAAAATAGCACAGCTTTTTTTTTTGATCCTGCTGCCAAAGGAAGAGATGGGATATCTGGCAGCAGAAAGCTGCTGGGTTTGTCAATAGGAGCACAGGCAGGAGACAGGGAAGAGTCAGAAGTTGCACTGGACATTAGGGCTCTAGGTTGCAGCTTACTTTGGCTTTAACTTTTCAGATTTGGTGCATGCAATTAGAGAGGGACTCTGAAAATTTGTCCCCAGAAATGCAACAGTGAGAAGCTTACTCAAATAAACGAAAGTTCACTGAATCCCTATACACTCACAGTATTACAAACATGAAGTTTGTACAGTGAGAAAGAAATTTATGCGATTGGAAGAAGAGATCCAGCTGGTGGTAAACTCAATCAGATTCATAGAAGAGCAGAAATACAGAACCTTGGAAAACCATGTTCTCCAGTCCTTTGGAACAAAGCTGGTCAATGGTCTACACTAAGATCATTCTGAGAGCTTTTGGTCTAACCCATCCTGGTGAAAAATCTCTGATCCTGAAAAATCTCTGGTGAAGGATACTTTACAACTTCCATAGGAGCATAATTTCAGCGCTTTAACAGCCAAAAAGAAGAATTCTCTTATACCCAGTGAGATAATTTTGGTATAATTTAAGCTAATTTATGTTTGTTCTTATCCCATTGGCACTGAAGAATTACTTATCATCATCTTCTTTACAATAACATTTTATAGCAACGGAAGGGAGAAAAATGTTTTTCATCTTACTGGGATCAAGTAGAAGGAATAATTACCTCCCACATCTTTGTCAGCTCCTGTGTGAATGCAACCCAGAGTAAAATTTGCCTACTTGGCTTCACTTTGAAATTTTTTTTACTCGTTCTCAGTCTGTATGCATACTACTTTTTTTTTTTTTCTTTTTTGTGGTATCTTGTAACTAAAATTTTACCTTTCTCTGAATAACATCTGGGTACTGGTTGTATCATTTCATTGATCAGCCTGCAAATGAAAGTGTTAATAATTTAACTTTGTAGTCTAAGGAAAAGTAGAAACTACTGTAACTATGCAGGGATGCCCATGTGCTTAATCTTTCTTTCTAGAAGAGACCTACTCTTCTCTTAAGAATGCAAGTTCCCACTCTGCTGGAGAAGCATGAAGTGTTATAAAACTCAAGGGGTAACTGTTATTGTTGCAAAACTTTTATTTAAGGCTGAATGAATACTCAGATTCTTCCAACTTATTTATTTATGAGGGAAGTTGATTCATTAATATCAGAGGCATCAGATTCTGTCCTTCTACTTTGAGTAAGCTTAAGAAGGAATAGTCCCAGAGGAGATCATTAGCCATCTTCACAAATGGAAAATTCTAAAAGAAAAAAAAGTAAAATTAGACCTTCACTAACTCAGAGATTTCAGATTTAAGGAAGAGCTCATTTCTGCATCCAGAATCTGCAGTGGAACAGAATTAGTCACCATTAATATATATATCCAGTGTGGTTTCAGTTGGAGGGAATCTGTAGCTTCAATACTTCAATTCCAATATTTAATAGAACTTGTTGTATCTTCTTTAGTATCCCATTTTTTTCACTTGCAGGGTGCTATTATAAAAAACACAGCAGAAAAGGGAAAATGAATCCCAGAATTAAAATAATAAAATAAGATTCTATTCTTATGCAAAAGTGTTTTGTTTTTTGGTTTTTTTTTTTTTTTAGTTACGAAGTTAGAAGAGTCTCTCTGTTAATCTAGAAAAGTTGGGTAATGAAGAAGAGGAATGAAAGTGCATAGTTGGAAAATTGCCTGAATTACCTGTATTTTCTGGCAGAAACAAAGGAAAGGAGAGAGAACAAAAGAATTAAATTCATATAAAAAACCCCCATGTCAAATGTGTTTTCATGCTTTCATAATCATTTACCTCTCAACTCAATAAATAGTGGTTATCTAAAAATAGGAGAAGCCGATGGCAATTAAAAGTATAGTACACAGAAATATTATTGTTATTTTTTTACTTATTGTTAAGAGCCAGGTTTTAGGGTTCATGAGGCCCCCTTTCTGCTAACTAATGAATGTGATGTACTTTAAAATCAATCCCATTATTCACTTAAAAGTCAACCACTAACATTTCTTCCTGAAGTAGAAGGAATGTTTCACAATCATTGTTAATATTGTTCTGCAAGATATTTTAACATGGTTTGGTAGATTTCCCTAGCTCGTGTGTACTGCAAGTCTAATAATGTACTGTAGGCTTTAAAAATGGGATTTACCTTCTGGCAGAATTTTGCTTTGCGCCTATACATCACTATGATTTAATAAAAGTCTCCTTGATATAACCCTGTGGCATTCCTCACCACAATATTGTCTTGTTGTTACAGAAATGAAAAAACAGAATTGAAAATAAAGCTTAGGAAGGCCTGAAAAATATGTTGCTGTTCTGCGAAAAATGGTCCATCCTCTGTGGCACCTGGTATAACACATGGACCTGAGTGGCACTCACTCTTTACTTTCACAGACTAAAATTAATCAAGGAAAACAAAAAAAAAACAAACCAAGCTTGTAATAGACATGATCCAGGATGTGAATGAACAGATCATTAAAGGAAAAAGTGAAAGGTTTATTAACTGTTCTGTTAAGGATAATTTGATTCTTTGCATGTTGTTCCCTGGCTGGTCTCTATTGCTCTTACCACTCCTGCTCCAAACGAATCTCAGCAGAAGGAGGGAGAAAGAAATATTAAATCTAGTCCATAAAGTATTCAGTGGTTGTGCCAGAAAGACATTTGTCTATACCCAGGTGACCATTTATATCTATGTCTGGATGACAACACGTATGATACATGGGCAAACAGAGAGGTAGAAATGCAAGCATGGCTGGCAGACTGAAGCCTAAAATATGAAATGGATCATATTTTGATCTCAGGCTCAAAGCAGGAAAAGTTGAATGTTCTGGAATGAGGAACAAACCCAGTGAAAAGATACTGTGCTGTGTTGTAGAAGCTCTAGACTACATGACAGCAGCCACATGCAATAGCTGATAGATTAAATGATTTATGGAAACCCATTATATGTTATGATTTATATTGCAATAGTGTTTCAACTTTATGTAACTTCCTGATTCCTCAACTGCTAAAGAGAAGAGAAAGGATTACTCATGTGAGTAAAAATGTTATGAATCCTGAGTATCATGATATTCCACACACAGAACACTGAGCTTTAAGAAATTCTAGTAAACAACATTATCTTCAGTGAAACTCCTGGGATCAGTACCTAATGATCTGACCTAGTTCAGCAGCTGATATGCTGCTGATATACTGAGCAGTTGACTCATGTCTAGCCTCAGTCAGATCACTGTAGCACAAAGTGAGAATACAGCTTGTAGAAGTCTCAGTTTGTTCCCATGGGATGTTTTTGATAGGCTGCATTTCTTTCAGTTCTGATCAACTAATGGGGAAACTTTGAAATATAGTAATATTTACTACATTCACTTCTCAGTAAGAAATCTACCTTTCACTCATTTTCAGTATATTATCTTAGAATTCCATTGCTGCTTTGAAAAACCAATGGTGGTAAGGAGAAAGTTAGGGGGGAGGTTTCAAGATCAAAGCTTAGAATTGCCTATAGAAACCTTACTATTGCTGTTAAGAATATTATTCCCATTGGACATTTTTAATTTTCACCAGAATCCAGTTTTCCAAAATGGTACTCAAACACTTTAACCACCAGGAAATGCACTGCCATGCTGCTGCCTGAACAGCATAAACAGATTTAGAAATTAACAGACTTAGTTTCTTTCCAAGCTGTCATTCTCAGTGACACTGGTATAGTATATGGCTTTCATTTAATACTTGGCCTGAGTGTGCTGTATTCTTGTGGCATATTTCAAATCATGAGAGAGTCAAACAGCACAGAGTGCAGGAAAGGTTCTAAAAGCCTAGTAAGGAAAACATATGCATAACTCTTATTTGGCTCTGACACTAATGAAACCTCAAGCTTTGCCAGCTTCATAGAATTCTTGATCTGACACAAACATGTGGATGTGTCTTCAAAATCCAAAATACAGCTTTTACAGAGAAGAAAGTTTTGCAAGATGCATTAAAATAAATTTTTAAAGAGCTGGGAAGAGTGTGAGCCAATCTGCTTAATGTGAGGATATACTATTTGTAAGTCTCAAGTGGTTCACATGTTGGAGTCCTACAAAAGATAGACCAGAGGTGAAGTGGTAAAGAGAGAGTGGAAAAGCTTTCTAGATAATTTCTCATGGCTTTTCACACTCATTCTGATTTCATATAATTCCATTTTCCAGAAAAAAAATTGTTCCCTTCTGAAAGTCCTTTCTTTTCCAGTGTGCATAGAAGTAATAAAGTCATCCCTAACTATACATACAGAGGCAGCTTTCCATTGTAATTCAGCCCATATCTGTGTATAGCTACCAGAACAGCTGCTGACTGCATGCATAATTCAGTGATGGACAGAATGCCTTAATGCAGCAATGCCATTACACACCAATGTAATAGGGCTGAGGATGCAAACTTAAGGAGCTGAAGATACATATCCTCCTGGAATTGTAACTAGTCATCAGGATAAATAATCAAATAAGCAAATGTATTGCTCTCTCACGGTTCCTGGAGCATTTCCTGTAGCTCCTCTGGTACAAGTGAGCAGTTAGCAGATACTATGCACCAGAGGACAGATTCGATTGAAACTGCCTTGGTTGATAAGTAGAGGATGAAGATTCAGAAGGTCAAAATTTAATGTCCAGATCTACCACTGATTAGCTGATATATGGAGGATAATTCAGATAGCTATTTTATGTTCTATTTTCTTCACGTGCAAACTTAAGACAGTATTGCTGTGGGTAAAACACCCTATTGGGTCCATTAGGCACTATGATTCATGGCTCTGTGCATGCTCAGAGGTCCAGAAAACAGGAAACAAGAAAACCAGAAAACAAGGAGCTGGTCAGTTACATCCATGCTACTTTGCTCTTTAACCTGGGAGTGCTTTCAGGAACTGTGTTTGCACCATCTGTTTAAGCAAAGATGTAGAAGCTAAGTAGACTGCATTGCAGTCTTCAAATTCATTTTTTCTGCCCTCCAATACAGAACAGATGCAGTAAATTATATTTCCCCTTACCATTCCCAATGCACAGTAGAAATTATAATGCCATGTTCATATTTACAGTATGTATATCCTTTAAAGCCTCTAACTACTGCAAAAGGGTCCATCAGTAGTGATGGAAAACTTAAAAAAAATCCTACAGAAATTTACATTTGTAAATCTGAAAATGTTACAAATTTCCAAATATTCTAATTCTACTGTGAGCTGTAAAAAAGAAAACAACTCTCCCACGCACTGATGCTGACTCATGCACTGCAGGATTACTGAGACATGGCATCCTTGGAGGATTATTCAGTTACTCAGGGGAAACTGTAGGATAATTGTCCCTCCCTTTTCATGACCATTCATGAAAACACCTACTGAATATTTCGCTGCTGCTGCAGGCAAACTCTCTGAGCTGTGTTCTGGCAGGAAGATACTCCTCCACCTCTGCATGAGCGTTTTGATCTTCAGAAATGTAAATGGTCTGAGAAACCTAGTGAGCTTTCTATCTGTCCAAAATCTAAAGAAAGACCATATCTATTGCTTTTGGGTGCTTCAGACAGAAGGCTGTAAAATAGTTACTGCAGATTGCTTTTAATTTACTGTATATATGTGCTGACTGTTGAGTTTCTAACATGCAAGTTTGAGCAATAGGAAGACAACAGTGAGAACAGAATCTTCCTGTTACAGATGCATGTCAGATATTAAACAGATATCATTAGCCTATTAATTACCATGGAATGAGTTTGCAATAAGTGTTTGTTTTTATTAAGGGTTTGCTTAGTCAACATGAAGAATTCAGTCTTTCATGAATTGCAAAGTGATTTCTGAGGCTAATGATAATTAGAGTGTTGAAAGAGAAGGGTAGCCCTTTTCATTTAAGAAAAATAGAAAGGAACAATAGGGTTGACTCCTGGAAATTGCTTCAAAAGTCAGTCTTGGAAACATGCTATGAAATACTCACCACCCTCACAGAATTAGATCTGAACCTCCCCTCAACCTAGCTTTTCTGTTGGCATATGTTAAGTGCCCAACACCACAAGCATTCATACCCATAGATACCCATCTATACCCCATATAGATTTCACTGGTGCTTATTAGTATTTAATAAGTGCTTTAAAATAGCACTGTCAATTTTACAAAAAAGATTAAGAAAATACTATTTCTTATGGCAAAACTATATTTTCTTAGGGCAACTGTTTCCTTAAACGCGCCAAGTTCAGGGTGATTTCAAAACCCAGGAACATTAAACCTGAAGGTTAATTCCAACACTCTGAAGAAATCTCTTTGCTGTTTCTTGCTCCTGCGTTATATACAAATCCATCTAATTCCCACTCCCTGCCCCAATCCCTTGCTCTCAGGTAAGTGGCTAAGTGGCATGATTTTCCTTTTTCCCTTTGCGCTGGAATCTAGCCAGCATCCTCCTTCCTGCTCCAAGACCTTGTCTGACATTCAGGCTCCTCTGCTCCCCACAGCTGCTGACTCTGATGGCTCCTCAAAGAACATTTCAAAAACCGTGCTGATGATCCACTTTGCCTCAGGCTCTTGTATGCCAAGCAGCGAGGCACAAGTTTGATTTTAACTGTGATTGCAGTGAAAGTTGTTATGTGCTTGCAGTTAATAGGTGTATTATTAAGTCACGAGGATCAGGCCTCAGTGAACATGCCCTCACTGGCCTGTTGCACTTACTGGGAACTGAAACCGAAGTATTATTTCTATTCTACTCAGTTCCAAATATTCCAACTTTCACTACTTTTTGTGATCTATCTATAGAAAAGCTATCATCTTCTCTCACAGAATAACTTTTAAATGTGTTATTTTATGTCTCAGTGTTCTCTTGGAGAGGTATAAGTAGTAAAAATTGTGCTATGAAATTAAGGGTATAAATAAAAAATACCTTAACCAAAGCCTAATTTCTGCACAAAACTTCTTTTCAGTGGGAGGCCATTTTTGATTTAAGAAAGAAATCTTCTACATAATGTTTATCAATATCTAGACAGCTTTCTTCTTTTCATTACCAAAATACTCAAAAAAGTCAGTGTTCTCCAGAGGAGAAGGGGCTGCTCTTCCAGATGCCATCAGATCTCCTTCAGAAGACAATTGAATACTTATTCAAGGTTTCAGACCACTATACTGAAGTCAGCAGATCTTTGTCATTTATAACAGCTAGAACTGTAAAGTTGTTGCTCTTAAGGCTTTGCATCCTTCCCTATCCTTTAAGCTCCGTATTATGTCCAGGCCAATTTAATCAAAAGAACTTACTTTCTTCTATAGTCTGTTGTTGTAGAAGGCACCTATTTTTTCTGTTATTTCTGTCATATTGAAAACTGTAACATTAAGAACTGTAGCATTATGGAAGAAAAGACATTAGGATTATCTAGGATTGTCCAAAATGAACTCTGGTCGTCCTTGTTGCTTTTTGCCTGAACATACACACTGTTTTGCCCTATTCTGTCACTTTTCTCCCTTTCCCGTTGTTGCTATCCTTATGGCATGGTAAGTCTTTCAGAAGGTTACAGCTGACCAGACTAGAAGGTCAACCTTAAACAATTATAGCCTGTGAAAATTATAGAGAAGGTTTTTTGTGCACCAAATTAAAGACTGGCATTTTGATTTAAAAAGAGGCTACATTTTACTGTTCTTCACACCACACTTAAAATTCTTGCACATCTATAATTTTCCTGTGCTGAATAAACCATGTGCTGGATGTCAGCTCAGAGTTCAACTGAATCTAAACTTGACTCTATCTTGAATATTGAATTTTTAATCTTTTGTCCTCCTCTGAAAGTTGCGCAGCATCAGCTGTGTTCATGCTATGATTGAAAGGTAAAATCTTGGCTCCATGAAGTCAATGGGGATTTTGCCTCAGGATGCAGTGGGGTTAAGGTTTCACCCAATCTATTTTATACATGTCCTTTCTTTTTTTGTTCTATCTTAAATACATTCACTGCAGCTTTTAGATTTAGCTCTCAGATGAAATGCTTTACTTTCTTTGTCAGATAAAATAAAATAGGTGCATTTTAACCAATACAGTCTGATGCCTTTTAACTACTTGAAGAACAGTAAAGGGCATAGCAAGGGAAAAATCTGGGTTGGCTTATCTATTAAACTTTAATGTTCGGTATCAGGTTTATTTTCCAGACAAAATTGTGTTATCACTGTAAAAGTAAGCAGGATACTTTTAGAACTGTATAAAGTATAGGTATTGATTTTCTGAAGCATTGCATTATGCAGCTCTTGCCTGAAAAACATTCTGGGTATACCACCGTGCAATGGTCTAGCCTTTGCTCAAAGCCTTTCTTGTTAATTTTTCTGATGAAAGCGCCAAATTTAATACAAAACCAGCTCAGTTTCTGTATAAGTTACTTTGCTCTGCCCTGTGTTTAGAAATTAAATTAAATTGTCTTGATTTGAGGGTTAATGCACAGCTGCTGGCTCCTTCTCAGACTGAAGAATGAAAAATCAGCCTGCCCTACCTAAAGCAGAAGGCCTAGCATGCTTTGGAACAAGGAAGGCAATTGCTTGGAAATGTGTTTTTCAGAAAGGCTGCTTGAAAATGTATACTGCTGGAAATACAAGTCAGTCTGCACTCAGTCTGCACAAATTTTTCTTGTGGGGTGGGGGTGGAAAGACACATTTCAATTATCTCAGCTGGAGAGCCAGCTGGATATTTGTTCAATATCTCTTGGAAACCTTGTTTGAAAAGCAAGAACACATCACCTGCAGGAGCAGGGAAAGGTGGGACCTGCTACCCATGCTGTGGCTGGGGAGCAATGCGAACCTTTCCTGGTGCAGTGTGGGCTTTGCTGATATCCCCTGTGGGAAGAGGTTCTTACTGTGGCCTCTGCTTCTGCAACTCATCCCTCTCAGATGAGGTTGGATGGCACCTGAACTGACTGTTGATTCCCATGGGAAAAGGAACTTTACTCACCCACTGTACCTTAAATCAGAGCCCAGAGAGTCCAGAAATAACTGGTGGCAGAGGAGTAAAGGTGCCATTCATGAAGCAAAAACCAGCAGGTGAGTGCGTCTTGGACATCACGGAATCATAGAATGGCTAGATTGGAAGAGACCTTTGAGATCATCAAGTCCAACCCATGCCCTAACACCTCAACTAAACCATGGCACAAAGTGCCACATCCAATGTTTTTTTAAACACATCTAGGAATTCATCCACTACCTGCCAGGGCAGACCATTCCAGAACTTTATCACACTTTCCATAAAATATATTTTCCTAACATCCAACATAAATTTCTCTTGGTGCAGCTTATGACTGTGTCCTCTGGTTCTGCCGGTTGCTGCCTGGTGAAAGAGACCAACCCCCACCTGACTACAGCCACCTTTCAGGAAGCTGTAGAGAGTGATAAGGTCACCTGTGAGTCTTCCTTTCTCCAGGCTAAACAACCCCAACTCCCTCAGTCTTGTGTTTCAAGCCCCTCACCAGCCTTGTTGCTCTTCTCTGAACATGCGCAAGTGTCTCAACGTCCTTCCTAAACTGAGGGCCCAGAACTGGACACGGCACTCAAGGTGTGGCCTCACCAGTGCTGGGCACAGGGCAAGAATGACCTCCCTGGTCTTGCTGGCCACACTGTTCCTGATGCAGGCCAGGATGCCACTCAGCATTGTCATGAGATGCATGCAGCACTATGGGAAGGGAATGAGTCTTCCTCGGTTGTAAACTAACCTATTTGTGTGACTTTGCTGGCTTTTCTTATCATTGGGCCTTATTTTAGCTAGCAAGCTTTTAGTGTACTTGTTCCCCTGTAAGTAGGATCCTTTTCACCAGTCTTCCCTTGGTTTCACATTTCAAGTGGATAATACAGTAGCATTAGCATGTTATCCGATGACAGAAGAGATGTACTAGCACACCTATCAGACAAAAGTGATTGCTCTACAGGCACACACAAGTCAAAAATGTTAAAGTTGTAAGAAGACAGAAGAAAGTGCAAGAATTTACAGCATCGCCCATTCTACCATGTCTCTAGAAAAGATGTAAAAATCTTACACTATACAAGTAATTTGGGCTTATTTTATTAGCTGTGCATATAGTACTCTTATGGCAGAGATGGTATGATAGCAACTCATGCATAATGCAAATGAAGTGTAGGTGTCCAGTATATCTCATTGCATTCTTTTACTCAGTTTTTTTTTAAACATTAATTTTGTTCTTCATTTAATTTCATTTAATTTTCTAGAAATAGAAGAATCTTGCATTTTACAGTATATATAAACACAGAGTGAGGAGAGACATACAAATATCTATAACATTGAAACTCCACATACAAATACTTACCTGGTTTCTCAGTTGGTGCAGTGTCTGAATTGACACCTATAGGTATCAACTTTGGGTTACTAGGCCTTATTTTTAGCTGTTTAAAATGGTAAAAAGAGCTTGGCGGCACAAGAAATAACCACTCAACTCCCTTCAGAAAAAAAGTGCTCTGTAAAACAGCCATTTTTCATACAACCTCAAAAAAAGCTGTCATTTTACTCTTCTTACTTGTACTACAGTCTTCATTCTCTCTGCCAGCACTTTGAATAAATCTCACAACTGCAAAAAGCTGTGGAGTTCAGGTTCATTCCTCATGCTGGGTTCTCCTGTTGGCCAAGGGAGCGCTCAGAAGCACATGTGGGACTAATGCTCGCCCTTTGCAGCAGCTGTGGCCCTTTTCCTCTGGTCCTCCTTTCTCTGCCAACACTATCTATTGCCTACCTCCCCTCAAACATTTCCTGTATATATTTGTCATATATAAGCAGCTGCAAAAATGTAGTTGATATTTTAATCTCAGAGTGGACAGGTTTGTGGGCATTTCCATTTCCCTCTGCTGAAGAGATGTGAGGAGGTAGATGAGAAAATTTTGTTTTCTGCTTTCACATGTTAAGGTCAGTGGATTTGGCATTCCTAGAGAATAGAACTGTTGCAAATAAACCTCACAGAGACAGGGGAGAGGTGTTCTTTATGAAGATGAGATTGAATTAATGAAGGCCTTTGAACATTAAGATGAAGGCCCTGAGTACAAAGAACCAGCAACAAAAAAAGCTTCATTTCCTCTGGCTATGTGTTGGAAGGCTCATCCAAGTCACTGGGAGGTGCCTCAAAGTTTTGTAGTGATAACAATCCTGTTTGCATGAACCCTACATGTTTCTAATGCAGAAAGAATTCTAGCCCTGTTCTAGTAGCTATAGATGCTTTCTAGGAAACCAGGCTAAAAATACTAGGAGATAAAATAACATCACTGCAAGATACAGTCTCCCACCAAAACAAGTTATATCAAAGCTGATTTTCATCCACCCTGGTAAATATTTGGGGTTAATTCTATATCACTGAGATGTTCTTGCTGACTTAGCTGTGGAGGGGCAAGAGTCACTGACAGCCCAGGAGAAGAAACATACACATACACACCTGTAGAGCAGGTTAGTGGTCTCTACCAAGACATTTGTACATTATCTACTTACAGCTGTGCAGATGGAGAGTTAACTATGGCATTGAAGTGCTACGTGTGATACGCTCTGTTTGCAAAGTTCAGGACTTGCTGACTGAATAAATGCAATGCCAGTGTTTTAATGGGTTGGGCTACATTAAAATGAGAGTGCAATTAATGTGCATAGCTCACTGAACCCTAGGAACACTGAGGACTGGGAAGAGGCTCAGAAACAGCTCATATTCAACGAAACTAATGCCTCAAGTATTTCATCACTGAGTCATTAACAGTTTCATGGCTATAAAAGAATAATTTCATAGGCATCTTTAGCAATCTGACAATGACAGGATTTACTATTACAGCTTTATGAAAACTTCTCTTTGCTGGTCAGTACTATAGCAAAACCTTTCTCATGACAGTATGATCATAACAGAGAATATTTCCCAGGAAAGTGGTTTCTTTCATTGTTGTTCCAGTCTGTATTTGTTCCATCCAATAATCTGACTCTATTCAGAATAATTGGTTTCATTTTTGTGGAAACCCTGTGAACAAATTTCATCTTAACTTCATTATTGGAATTTAGTAAGCAACAAAAAAAAGCATTTTCTTTCTTAGTGATACTCTGAACACCATTTGGTGTACTGGTCACAGTAGAAGGATCCAGAAAACAGGATCCAGTCACAGCAACACCTTGCCAGCAGCCAGATCTGTGTTTTCTGATGAACTCACAGCAAGCTGCTGAGCTGAACACTGTTCCCTGAGGGCTTCAGCTGATTAGCTTTAGAGAATTCTTAGCTTGAGCAAATATTATGTACCATTGAACTGCTACTACTGAAAGCTCATCCAAACACCCAGGTACCTTCCCCATCCCATGCTGGGACAAGCCTGATAGCCTGCACTTCCTTCTGGGCTCTTCCTGATCTCAAAAGCTGTCTTGGGGAAAAAGGAAACAGCACCTGCTATCTACTCTAGGTAATTAGTCTATGGCACACACTTTATAACCATCTGGAGATTCACCATCTACTTCATTGTTGCTGATAGTAAATAGTGTGTTACTCAGCTGAATATTTTAATTTTCTTCCTGATTCTGCAGTACTCTAGAATTTCACTAATATGCAAGTGTTTTGTATCTCTTTTTTTTTTTTTTCCCCCAGTGCACAGGCAAGCAATAACCACAGATCCTTGGATCCAGATGAAAGGAAACTCTTCCTTTAATTTCCTCCACTGCAGCTGTCCTGAAGTCATCAGCCATACCTAATGATGAGTTTTTGCTGTGGGAGCACTATCAGCTTTGTGCAAACCTCATGGAAGTTTCTGCTAAATATTGCAGAGATCCCACCTACTGTTCCTTAAAGTTTGACAGCCTCTCCCTTTCTGCTGCACTTCATCTTTGCTTAGCCTTTTCTCATGAGAAAACTCATTAGACTCATGGGGTTTGTGAAACTAGGGGAGAGTCCACCAGGGCTGCTGACAGATGCACTTTGAGGTACAGATACCAGTATATTAAAATAAAGCATTCCCATCTTGCACAGTGGTGCTCCTCCAAGCAGGGAAACAGCCCACTGGCTACGGATAAATCAAAATAGAAACTCGTTTTGCACAGACCACCAAAGGTCATCTGTTCTTGGACTGAGCTGAAAGAAAGGGTTTTTTCCCCACTGAATACTGGCTGAGTGTAGTATTAGTTCCTCTGTTAAACTGGAAACAGACTGTGCTGTCTGGCATGCAAAATGTTGGCAGAAAGCAGGAGAAAGGTTTTCTCAGCAGTGAGTTGCAGGCTGTGCACCTGCACAGGGTGGACTGAGGTGGCTCAGGATCCCGTGTGACATTTCTGTGTGCCTGCAGTTCAGGAGTGAGTTTTGTTTTTTGGCCCTCATGCCATTCCAGCAAAAAGTGTTATGACGGCACATTCATATTTCCAAGAATTAGCTTGAAAGTAGCATAATCTAAATGTGTATTGGGGGCCTGAGTGCTGTATATGCTGTAGCTTGTTACTGTATACTTCATTGCAGGCTGCCACTAGAAAACAATAATCACAATTTGATTTTTTTTTTTTTTAATGTAGACAGGAAGTTGTGAATGTGCAGCAAATGTGCTGTAAGCAAACTGAAGATACGCAAGTAAAAATAAAATTTTGAACCAGTGGCTCAAAATGTAACTGCAATGAAAAATGTGACAAATCAGACATTGTTTGTAAAATCTTGGTAGAAATATTTTTCCTAGAGATCCCATTCTCTATTCCCAGGAAAAGAGCAGGCAAGATACCAGAGATCAATGGACTCATAAAATAATTTTAATTTTTAAGAGTTTTGAATGCATATCATGCTCTGCAGACCATGTCAAAAGAAAGGCACCAGGCTTCCTTGTGGATCAGACATGCTTCTAGCTGTAAAGTGGGGGAGAGCTTCACAGCCTCCTCAAAAACTGTCTTTTCACACCCACTCTGGAGTTTTAAATCCATAAAAGCAGCAGGGCTAATAACGAAATTAATGAGGCCTAGGATTCATACTGTTTACGATGCAAAAATGCCCAAAGCACAGTCAGTGATGGGAAACTGAAATGAGTTCACCATAAGGCCAAATTGTACATTTTTCGTAGGGAGAGTGATGTAATTAAATTCACTCAAATGCAGGACATTATTCACAGGTTAGTGGTCTGCATGTTCTACCATCGAGAGGAATTTCCACATTTGGCTTGTGCTATGAGTAGACAATTCCTGCTAAAGTTAATTTTTACTGCCAGAAGACTATAATGTGTATTTATGAGACTCTAAAATTTCAGAAAAGATGATTTTCCAGAAATGTGGTGAAAGGGAAGTATTTGGTGCAAAAGAAGAAGGAATTCAACTTGCAAAGATATTCTGCAAAGCTTAAAATCACAAGAATCTACTCTCAGACTGTATTTCTTTGTGTGTATTTCTACATGTGTACCTCATGTATGAACAGCCACATGTATGTACATATATACAGGTATATAGGCATGTATAAATGTATGTAAGCACTAAGTGCAAATTTGTAAGTGTGTGTGCTTAAGGCAAGGCTGAGAGTTGCTTCTTCAGCCACAGCAAAGTTGTACAAATCGTGTTATGTAAACTAGTGGTTAAAGCATTCACTACCTGAATCATATTTTGCACAGCTCCTACTCAAAAAGCCACCACTGTTTTGGCTTCTTTTCTTGTTCGGGGGCTGGATCAGATTTCCACTTGACATAGCATTACACTTCCATTTTTGGGGTTTTTTTGACAGTCATACAGCATGAGCAATTTAGCCGCTATCTGCTGGAAGAGAACTTGCAGCTGTGTAGACCCTATTTTGAAAACTTTTTGGGCTAGGCTGGATTAAAGAAGGGCACTAATCCATACACTGCCCAAATGTCTTATAATTATAAACAACATTTGAAGGATACTGAAAGTCTCATGAAGGATTTGTAGGAAGCTGACAGTGTAAGAAGCAAGCGTTTCACCCATGTATCTCTTAGAATCACAGATCTAAGCCAACCTCCCACTCAAAGCAGAACTAAGTCTGAAGTCAGGCTGTGCTGTTCAGGGACATGACCAGTCATGACTTGGAAATTTCCAAGAGTGGAAGTTCTCTATCCTATTCCTATCAGTGCTTCACAGCACTCAAAGATTTTTTTTCCTTTTTTTTAGCCACAATTTCTCTTGCTGCAGACTGTAATTGTCATGTCTCCTTCTTTCCCTGAGCACCTCTGAGGAGTCTGTCTCTTCTTTCTTTTGGGTAACTTCCTACTAGCCATTAAGAACAACCAGACCTCCCCTTAGACTTCTTCATATTTAACAAGTCCAGGTCTCCTAATTTCTTTCTCTATGCATTTATGTGAGTCACTTAATATTAGTGGATCTGTGCTATTTGCAGTTTATCCATTTCTCTCTTGTACTGGCAAGCCCAAAACATGACACAATTTTCACTAGAGTTGAAACACTGAAGTTTCATTAACCACCCAAGTGATATAAAGACAGAATTAAGTGCCATATAAGTCAAATATCAGGTTGAAGATGTAACAGGTGTTAGCAGTTTCCAGTAGCAAGTCAGCATAAGTTTCTGAGAATCTAGTTCAACAAGAAGTCTGAAATCACACAAGAGGTCAACATCCGAATAATATAAAAGAGAAAATTTTATAACAGAAACTCCTCTTTCTCTGTTGGTGGTTTGTGCTAAGCTATATTTTTGTTCCTTGCAAGATGACTGTTTCATACCTTGGTGATTTCAAACAAAGTGCTATTTAAAATTGAAATGTCAGCTTGACTGGAAAAAAAAATGATCCAGAAATCACTAAAAGGAAAAGCCTGTGACAGATTATTTTTTCCCCTGCCTTGCCTAGAATGTTGATTCTCTTTTTAAATTCTATATAGCTTGGTAGTCTATGCAAAAGGCACACAGGGGCACATAGACAATTTCAAGAGAGGAACTCAAACTTTATGCAGCAGCATCTATATTTTAGTGTAACTTCCTACACAATTACTAAGATATGAACAATTTCATGTTGTATACTGCCCTGGTGTTCTTCTCATCTTTTAGTTGCTGGCATAATATGCACTATTACGACGTGGAAATACAGGAGGGTGCCCACCTTTGATAAGCACACTGCTTACAGTTGCTAAGTGAAGCGAAGATTTACCTTCTCAACTAGTAATCCTTGTCTCAAATACAGCCAGAATGTGGATACAATCTTTACAAAAATAGCTGTCCTCCCATAACTTCAAAAGGATAAGTCAATCATTAAATAATAAATTTAAAAAAAATGTTATTCTGACACCTACTCAGCATTCCACTCTTACCTTATTCTGACAAATGCTGCTGATGATTTGGTTTGACTGTTATATCTGACATTGGTGCCACACATGTATATATGCACGTTCTGCAATGTTGCTTTGGAATATTTCACATTGTGATATCAACAGAAATCTCATCTCCTCATGTCTAAAATTGTATTTGTGAGGTTCTGTGCCTGAGGCCAGACTGTCTGGGTAATAACCAACATAGTTAATGGGAGCAAGGACTCTCCTCCTCGTCCTTTACTCAGGAGCACAGTTGCAATCTCCTTGCTCTCTGGGGAGAGTAAGTCAACCAAAGGGAGAAAGATAAGGGATAGGACTGCAACACATCTTTAAGGTTTGTTTTTTCCTGCTTTGTTCCAGGAGATTATTGTCACAGGAAATGGAGCAGTCTCTGTAGTCAGAAAGATATGGACACACCATTATAACTAGCTAGATATCGGGAGAACTCCTGATATACAGAGGTCAGTGGTGGCTGGACATTTCTAAGCTACTCATTTTTGTAGTAGTCTTAAATAGAAGGGCATGTCAGTCAGTGATCCTGTCCCCTCTGTGTCACAATAAAAAATGAAGTAAACATGAGAAAGAAATAATCTTTAGTGTGTTTGTAATACATTTTGAAAGGTCCTATAAGGTTATGAGCATTATCTGGAAAGCCAGCTGTGCCCTTCACGCCTCCCTGTTCTCGATAAGTCCCTTACTCAAATGGAGGACAGGTTGAACGTAGTTCACTGACGTTTTGAACTTTATCTGCTGGTTCTTATCCCTTCTGCCACGACAAATACGTACATGAGAACCTTAATTTCTGCACGTTAGCAGCAAAAAGACTTAAAAGAAGAAACATGTCTTTCATTCAGCTGTTCTCAGACCTGAATGCTAATGAGTGATTACAGGCCAGAATATCAGAGAAGAATATCAGTGTAGAGCACGCACCCCTTCCTTCGACAGAATTAAAGCCCTGGTTGGTGCTGCATTTTTCTCAGTGTACATGGTGCAGGATGTATCCTGTGTCAGTTAATGCTACACATTCAGTACCAGATTGCTGCTGTTATTGCTGCTGAAGTAGCAGCAACCCAAGGAGCGAGGCTGCATCACAGTAGACACTTCACACAGACAGGGTCAGCTGCAGAAACACTCAGGACCAACAAAGCAGGTTAAAGAAGGTGAGGGGGTAAACAATACACATGGAATAGAAGACCCATGAACCTAGCTCTCCTCGCAGGGTCACGTCCCTGCTGGAAACACTCCCTTCAACCTACACTTTGTGACCATATGGTAAATACAGGCAGGGGCTTGTTATGTCCAAAGGGCATCTGGAACTCCCAGTGTAAAACAGCTCACATCCATCAGCTCGCCAGGCATGCTGCCCTGGCCCTTCCCTCACAGCTGTGGCTGTTAACAAGCTCATGTGCTTGTTGCTGGTGGGGAGATTCCAATTGTTTGTGGAGCTCAGCTTTGGTACAAGAGCAAAAAGGAGCAGTCATGTTTGTGACACCCCTCTCACTTGTACAGATGTGTCTGACTTTCTTATCAGATGAATAATAAAATTATAAGTGGTTTTTTCTCTTAGTAATGAATGTAAGTAAGATAAACATATGGTCATGTTTTTGCCTAATGTTGATTTTAAAGTATTTAGGTTTTGCTTTCTTGGCACAGCAAGACAGTTTGATGCTCTTACAGACATTAAATAATCCAGATCCATGGTAAAATAGAGTTGTTGCTCAGAGCACATATACTGGGATCAGTGACATTTGCAGCTGAACAGGAAATATCTAATTTTTAGTGCCTAACATGAGGCATAACATTATATTAAGGACTGTAACAATTCATCACAGTCAGTGCATGACAGAACTTTCAATGTTGTGCTTTAAGAAAGAAAGTCACAGTTTTCCAATCTTTTAAAGTGTTCCACAGCTGAAAACTATCTTAGGTACCAGAAACAGAGCATTTTATGGAATATTGTTGAGGGAAGACATTTTCAGTTTTGCAACACCACTGATGAAGCCACTAGCCCAAAAAATGGAAGCATTACCATTATTTGAAATAATACTCTACATAACACCATATAGACTACAAAATACTCAGCTGTGTGTTAAAAAAAAAGCCTCCTTATGCTGACAAATCTACAGTCAAAAGAGTCACATGAGATAAGTTCAGTATTTTACTAGTGAGAGAAATGGTGGTGTATAGAGCATTGTGGACAACTGCAATATTTTGGGAAAATATTTGACATTACAAAGCTTGAAAAAGAAAACATGGTATTTAGTGGAAGTGAGTCTTTTATGCTAATAGATATTGTGTTTCTTTTGGAGACAGACAAATATTTAGACTGTCCATTATTTGGAGGTAAGATATCCTCTTAACCATATTCCCTGGTATTTATAAACAAAAATATTAAGAAAATGTAGTTTCTGTGGGAAATTTTGGTGTTCCAATGTCAATATCAAATTGACATTGCCCTTTATTATTAAAAGGGCAGTCAGATACAGAGGTTTGGTTGCAGCTTATTGTAAAGGTTTGGTTGCATGCAGCTTTTCTTACTAATGTCTCAATCATTAAAATCTGATTTAGTCTTACTTCTTTTAAAATGTGCATTTTTAAAATCTAATTAATTTTACCAACATGAAAGAGTCATTATTTTACCCTGTAATGTTTGTGGCCAGGTCTTTGCTACAATATCAAAATTTCTTCTGGCAGTTAAGAAATTTTGTGAGCAATTTAAAGGGACAGTGAAAGGGATGGGACTCATCATGTTAATGGAATTCAGGTTTAATAATTAAATCCCAGTAACTAGAGGGGAAGGTGTACTTTACAAACACTCCTTCAAGGCCTATGGTTCTGCAATTGCTGTGCAATTTAAACCCATTACAAATTCTCTGAAGTTGGCCACTCGAGGTTTTTACTCTACGTTGTATAACAACTCATGAGCTGCGGTGTGTGGACTACAATGAAATCCCTCGTGGCAGTGCTGGCACTGGACATACTGGTGTTCAGTGAGGCTTCTACATGTTTCTCAGGCCACTGCAACAAGTCACTCCTGCCTTTTGCCAAGACCTTTACTTTGGCAGGCTTCACTTAATGGCAAATTGCCTGGATAGAGACAGCTGTGAGATGGTATTTCTTTACATTTCAAGTCAAGTAGCACTTATCTGTGCACAAAGGGCAGTGCTGGCTGTACTGAAGAGAGGAAAAAGAAATAAGAAGCCATTTGTTAATTCTAAGAGCTTTCTCTATAACCAAATAAATTATTCTATGTGAAAGAGTTCATAGCTCTGAGCACAGGATGTGCAGCATTAGATAACTCTATATTATCCATTCTGCTGGATCAATAGCGCTGGGCACTGGATCGTGTATTATGTGGTTTATTCCTTCTTCAGTCAAGGTCAGGTCAGTTAATTTGGCAAGCATTTGAATGATATTTAATTGAAGCCAATTCAACAACAATCAATTTCCTTATACTTTTTACCATTACAAAAAGTATTCCATTTGCTAAGGTTCTTGGTTGGTAAAAAAGCTGATATTCTTTAACTTAATTTCTGCTCTGAAGAGATCCCTTTTGTAAAAACTCCAGCTCAGTAGTTTTGAGTATGTGCCTTATGGAATGTTGTGTAATTACACAGGATCATCAATACCTGTAGCTGCATTATTCTAGCTCATATGATAGGTAGCTTTTAGTTTCAGACCCTGGTGTAGAGGACTAGAGGTTATGAAAAAAATTGTTAAAAATCACGTTATGTATAATATATAAATGGAGATGTGTCCTTCTCCACTCTATGTGAGAGTTCAGTGCAAAGTAACAAAATCCCCCCCTTGCTTGGGTGCAAGCTGAGGGAAAAATACATCAAAAGTGTTCTAAATTTGCAAGTTTTTTAATATCAGTGGGAGAATAAGGTTAAAAATGAGTGTTTTTGAAAATGCCAGCAGAATGTAAAATTATGGAGGTATTTAAAATGCTGAATTTAATAATTCTGTTAGAAGGAATGACGTACTTTGAACTTCACAATGTTATGTTCACATGCATTCACTTGTGTTCACATGCTGCATCTAGCATGGGCCATAGAGATAGAAAGCATATTTAACATCTTAATATGGAAATTTTACTTTTTTTTTGTAACACTATGGCTCACTTGTTCCTTCTGATGAGTTATTTCTGTGCTACTGCACATCTGTGATAATGCAGTCTTCTGGGGCTAGTCTCTACAACTTTATCATACTGAGGCCAAAAGGCCTATCCTGCCCTAACACACGAATATTTTATTTATAGGCTAGTAGGACAGGAGCCTTCCTATTCTTTATCTTTTATAACACTCCACAAAATGTGCTATCAGATAGGGTAGAATGTGAAGTTAATTTCAGCTCCATGGATAACCTTTGGCATGAGCACTTAAA
Source organism: Pyrgilauda ruficollis (assembly GCF_017590135.1). Lineage (NCBI taxonomy): Eukaryota > Metazoa > Chordata > Aves > Passeriformes > Passeridae > Pyrgilauda > Pyrgilauda ruficollis. The sequence goes on along the minus strand of NW_024516984.1, from coordinate 3,508,875 downwards.
TGAAAAAGGCAGAACAGAAACAAACTGTGGGATGCTGCAAGAGGGGAACAAACTCTCCTGCCAACATCTCTGAAGCAGCTGCCTCTCTTGAGGCAGAATAAGTTAGCACTCATTTAAGTTGGTTACTGCTATTTCCTTAGGGAGCCTGCAGTACAAATCACCTGAAACATGCAGGGCGTCACACATCCTTTGAAAATTCCAGGGTGTCCTTACACCCAGGCAAACAAAAGGTACCAACCAGGGTCATGATTTCCACATTTCTACTTGGCTTTTAGTAACTTCACATAAGGAATAAGTGTAGCTGAGCCAAATAACCAGAAATTCATTTTAATTTTACACTGTGCTATCCTAACCTCCTGGTTATGCTACCAAAATGTACAGGCTCATTTCCACCCTTGTGTAGCATTGAGAGCTGCAGACAGATGGTACTGGAGGGAAGGCACTTTGACCTGTAGTGGTCCTGCCCCTGCCTCACAGAGAAAACCCAGGATTGTCCCTAAACTGGGCCTCTGCTAAGAAAAGAAGGTCAAGAAGATCCCCTAATGCCTGCTCTAATACTTGCAGAAGAAAAAGTCCTATTGGCTTAATTTGATTTTTGACTTGGGTCCTCCTGCAGGCAGCCCATAGTCAAAGCCTGGAGGCTGTTTAGCTGGTTTTGCCAGCTGAACCACTCTGATGTTTCTTGTGTAGTACCATTATATTCACCTGTATGAAAAGGGGTGGTCTGAAACTCTCTGATATAACACTTTATATTTCCTCTCTCTGTCCCAGAGAATCTTGAGGAAGTGAAGACCTCACATGCATTGTGTTTTCCTGTACTAGAGATAGAATTAAATCCTAGAAATGAAAAAAAACCAAACCAACTAAACCAAAATGCCAGAAGCAAGTAAAAATATAATTAAGAACTGACACATTAATCTTTGCTATGTTTCAACATGAAATAGAATAGGTTTTGGTTGAGATGAGACATCCATGCTGAATCATGCCCTTGCCTGCTTAGATGTAAGGAAAAAAAATTGCTAAGCCTTTTGACCTTGCTTTTTTTGAAGATGATATTAATATTGCCTGAATCAATGTTCTGTCTCCATGAATAGTTATTTCCCACACTTTCAGAGATTCAGCATTTATATTTCTAGAAGCTTTAACAGCCTATCTCAGAACTTTAGAAATGACAGATAAAAGGAAAGCTTTTAAGGTTGCTTACTGTCTTGCAAGACTCAATTCTTTTACAGCATGCATTTTTTTTATTTATCAAAAACATAGGTGACATTGCTACAGAAAAAAAATGATGACTGAGAACTACATTTTTGCACTCAGGTTCATTTAGTTCATTTTCTAAGTCATCTCTGTGAATTCAGCTGCAGATTTCCTCTCCCACAACTTTACATTACCGATATTTTACTGGGGATCTTGGTGAAAATCCTCAGGTTCAGAGCTAGCATGACATTCCTGAAGAATCCTTTTCCTATGGTCTCAAATTATAAAGTCATCTCAGGCCATGGGGTCACACACTGGTTGTGCAGGTCACAGGGTACCAGCAGCAGCAGCCACTCCTGTAGTGGGAAAAGTGTATTCCAGCAAAATAAAAATGCCAGTCACTGGGGAGTGTGATTAGCAACAATGCATGTGCAGATAGAGACAGCAGATAAAGCACTCAGAGGACATCCCTGAAGAAGAACCACCAGGCAACAAGCATGTAGAGGAAGAAAGGAATTTTTCTGTAATATATCTGCCACTAATAGTATGCACATCATATAATAAAACATCCTGGGAAGTGACAGAACCACACTGTTTAATGTTGTTGTGGGAACTAACAATTTACATTGAAAAATGTGTGTTCCTCATTCTTCAGAGTTTAAAAATTTCTCTTTTAAACAGTTTAATCTTTAAAATAATTAATAAACAAGTCTGGCTTGCCAAGCTGTTATATAATACCACAGTATTTTAATTTGCAATTTTTCTGCCTTTGCAGTATCAAAGGTGCCATCCACTTTTGCTTGCATTTGTTATTCAGTAGTTTGTTACCAAATGCTACAAAGTAGCAATTTCTTTTCGGAGCACATCATCAAAAAAGTGAGGAAAATAAAAGGGTAAAATCTCCATGAGAAGGGACTTAGAGAGGGTGTTTTGCACAGCAAAGAACCTCCTGTTTCTGGATCTAAAATCTCATCAAAGGCAGTAAAAATGTCACCCTAAAAGCTCTTTAAGGCATTCAGTGACAGCTCAGAGCACTGCACCAACAAATCCAAGACCTGCACCCTGGCAGGACCAGACAGCAACAAGGCAGACACAGAAAGTGAGTTGACTGGACTGAGACCACTTTCTTACAGGAATACAGAGAGGACCTATATGTTTTTCTGTCACACACTTCAAACAAAGTCCCACAGTAACTCCTGTCTGTGTGGTGTGAAGAACTGCAGCGTGCAGTGCAAAAATCATGGAGTCAAGTATTTTCACAGGTATAGCTGTGAGGTATGAACAGCTCAGCAAGGCTGAGTCTTACAAGCCGGGACAGCACAGTCTTGGTGAGCATTCAAGGTTAGCACAGGAGCAGCATCCTTAAAATGGACAAACCCTGCAAAAAACCTGATGATCTGGTGTCCCAGGCAGCCACAGCTACACGTGAGCTTAAAGCAGCCCAGAGAGCAGCATTCCTTAAATACAAGACAAAGCTCAATGCAGTGATAAACTGGGCTCACTGCCTCAGAAGTTCAGCAGTGTAGCACATACATCATAAACCACCACAGCTCCATAATCATGTATAACAAGGTGCAGTGTTTGATTTCTAACAGATTAGCAGCTCCTACTGCTTGTTCTCCACTTGCTGTAGGAGTCTCATCTGATCTCACTGGCTTTTGCAATAGCAATAACAGAGTGAGAGTCTGAACTCCAGGGATCTGTGTTAATAAAACAGGATTATGATCTTCATGAATCTTGGTTAAAAGCTGAGGATTACTACTTCAGATATAAACAGTGTGCACAGATGAACTGTTCAAAAGCAACATTTATTTTGGTAATTGCTTTTAGTAATGAAAGAAAAGGAGAAGAAAATTATGTGACATGGATGCCAAGGTGTGCACAAGCAGAACGTTTCTCTCAGGTGTTACCAGCCAAAATTGTGTAGGTACTTCATCCTAGAAAGATCAGTATAAATAATTTGTATATGAAACCACAGCTAATATTGAAAAGTTTAACTGTTATTTCCCAGCTCACTGCTAGTGGTTAGCAGCTAGACTTTCACTTCTTGGATGGGGCCTCCAACAGTGTCCCCAGCTCTCTGCTTAGTGCAGATGTTCTCTCAGGCAGAGTAGGCAGGACAGGAGTCTCTCCTTTCTCTATGCCATGCTACCAGTAGTATCCTTTCTGAGGTATTTTAGTTATATTATAAAAAGAACTGATGCCAGGTTCAGAAGCATCAAACCACCAGAAAGCTGTGGGAGTTCAGAGGCTGGGTGTTTAGCCAGAATTTTGTGCCTGTGGGATGAAAAGGGGTTCAGAGAGATTCTCTACAACTTTCAACATGCCTAAACTCATCAGCCTCTTGACCTGCACGCTCCTGTCGGCTCTCCTCACTGACTGCTGCAAGGGCAAACAGTCTGCTGACACCCTGAAACACCTCGGGAGGACCAGAGATTTAGAGTTTCCCTAGGGATCTTCTCCTGTGTAATTTGACTTTGGTAATGCAGATAAAGTGAGGTGTTGTATCCAGAAAAGCGGGAGCTAGCAGTTTGGGGATTCTCCCAGTTCAGGACCTGAAAGTTAGTAATCAGTGATCACAAGGCGAGCCTTTGGCATGAAGAATTGCTTTTGAAAATTTGTCTCACTCTTCTTTTTCTCCCTTTGTGACTCATTCTCTGTCCCGCTTCCTTTTCTTAATATTAAAAAATAATAATAATAAAAAAAAGAGTAACCCACAAATTACCGTTAAAAGTCTGAAGTTATCCTAAAGGACATTCTTTTTATAATTTCACACTGTCGCCATACATTGTAGCAGATAAATTTTGACAAGCATTCACTTACCAGCATGCTCCAAACTAAGTAAACAAAAAGTGTCCTGTCTTGATGTAAATTTATTTATTTGCTGACTGAAATCCAGACAAGACAGAGATGAGTTTCTCTGATGCTCTCAGCCCAGAAAGACAGTGGAAATTTGAACAGAGACTTCTGTGTCTGATCAGCACAGGGGGTCAGATGACGGCAGAAAGTAGCTATTCTAAAAATATATATTCATAATATAAGCCACAAAAAAGATGGCCTTTTCTATCAGGATTGTAAAAATCCATGGGAAAGAACTACTTTTTTTCCCTTGATCCTCATCAAATGCCATTAGTGGTTGCTGCACTTAACAGAAGTAAGTTTCCTCTCTGTAAAAGGAGAAGCTGTGTGGGAAGCAGTGAAAAACCCTGAGGTGCTTCTTTCTGAGTACTTTCACAAGGAGCTCAGTCGAGCTCACAAATGTCCCTTTAAACTCTTTCAGCTTTGAAAAATCAACAGGAGAATCTTAATACCAGAAAACAAAGTATTTAGAGCTACTGAACCAAAATTTTTTGAATAAGGGATTGTAAGCACATGACCACATGGAATTTTAGATTGCATTAAAAGTGTTTTATGTAACTGTCCTTCCTGTCACATTTTCAGACCTCCAGTATTGTTTCAGAGAAATAGTCCTGCACAGTGAGTAATAATACATCACGGGACCTTGTTCCCATAGAATCAGAAATTTCTTAGTTTAATCTTCACCTAAACAAATATTCCCTTAAAAAATAGAATAATATTCTTAGTGTCATGTGCTGAGTCTTTTGAATCACTTGGAAGAGTAAACAGAGCCCCCCCTGCCTGTTCCTGCTTCCTTTGACTCCTGCTTCCTTTCCCACGTGCTTTATTTCTCTGACTGTTTGACCCATGCCTGGGCCTTACAGGTTCCATTGTCCCATCTTGGCTCCAACAGCTAATGAGCCACCAAAATGAGCTCTGCCACTGGGAAACCATAGCTGAAACTTTTCTACTTTGTGGGAAATATTTCCATGTGGGTGTCAGAGGCACTGGATCCTATCCACAGAACAGCATAGTCTTCTCTTATCTTGACCTTTTTGCCTCTTCTTTTATTCCTGAAGTCTTTTTTTTTTTTTTTTTTTTTTTTTTTTTGAGCTACTGGGTTCTCGGCTAGCTTTGCTGTTTGCTACAGATTATGCATGTCTTAAGATTTAGATTTTTAACTGAAGTATTCTGAGGAAAGAAATGTTTATTTCAGTCAAGATAAGAGCTAGACTTAAAGAAAAATATTCGTTTTTATTCTCATCCCTCCAATGCCTAAATACAGATTTTGTTCCTGACAGTAGTTTTTCAAGATTAAGTGAGTTAAAAATATGATAGCTCAGAAAATTCTTCTCAGTTTGATTGCTGCTTAAACAATGTATAAAATAAGTATGTGACAACACAACAATGCCACACTTAGAGGAATTTTTCTACTTTGAAGTTACATGTGGCTGGTCCCTGTTTGAATGTCACTGGTGACACATCAGAATATCATCTATATTTCTCTTTTCCCTTCCCACTCATTTACCAAAAAATTATTACACTCAGTGCTACCCTATTGTGAAGACATTTTCACCGTTATATACATCAGCCAAAGACTTATGGTGAATCTTAAATGGTAGAATATTAAATGAATATTAAACATTAAATAGTGTGTTAAACAATAGTTCAAGAATGCAGGAAGTCTTGTTGGTAATAACTGATCATATAAATATGGTAAACAGTGATGACATCTGCACCTTGATACACATTATGAAACAGGTCTTCAGAAGTCACAAAGCACTTGTGTGATATTTTGTATTTTATACACATATGGGCCATGATACCAGCTAGATCAGCCAACAAGGCTGTTTTGTGAGAACACGCTGATTTTAGCTCTGAGCCTTTTAACTGGGGCAGAAAACCTACTGATAGGATCCAAGTAGTAGCCATATTTTAGCAGCTTTTCTTGTTACTTTTTCCAAATTCTTTTGATTTGTGAACTCCTACATATTTGTATTAGAGGTGTGGATTAACAAAGGCGTGTTCTTCCCAGAACAGAAGCATTTGCCTACCTGCTACAGCATATTGAAATTTTATTTTCTTTCCTTTTAGAGTACAATGAAAAACCCTATTCTACGATATAACCTTTGGGGTATTCTCCTCCTGAATTATATGCATTTCACAAAGCAGGGTATGATTATTTCAAGAATGAAATAGAAATTAACACCTAGAACGGGGGTGACCAAAAAAGCAGAATGGCAATAAAAGTCCACCAAGTTGATGAAAAACTAAGAAGTTACAGTCATCTATGCAGATGCAGAATATATAGCTCTGCTGAGTTTCAGGATTCACAGAAAAAGTTGAATTTATATAACCTAGTAATGTCAAGAATAAGAAACAATTTCTATGGAGAGAGATATCTAGGCTTCACAGAAGCCTAGGAAAATTTATGTTTGATGAGGAAGTCTCTATTTGAAAATCGAATTGTGCTTCTTGCTCTTTATGTGTGGGATGATGACTCACATTTACAGAATGACCAGAGTCACCATGAGACACCACTTTAACATTAACAATGGATGGTTAATATGTGACTGGGAATTCTTCTTAATAGACAGTTTCTGAAACTCCCTGAGTTGGTGTCTGTCTAAGCAAATTCCATGGCAAAAGAAATTCTTACACAAAATTTTGTACCTACATTTGGATTTGACCTTGTCAGCAGAAGAGCAAAGAAGAAACACAGTTTCTTTGAAAATTGCAGCAGGCCAGAAGCATCACCTACAGACGTGATTATGTGCTCATCTCTTGTTGTCATGTCAGCTGAATAATTGGTGCAACTAAGGCCAGGATATGAAAATAAGTGCACAGTTTTGCAATAATGGCCTGCTGCTAAGAATTTCACAGGTGGATATTGGACAAAGAAGGAAGGGACCCCATCATGTGCTTCTTTTAAGACCTCAGTGAATTGTGGTCTGAAGAAACAGTGTTTGTCCCTCTCAACAAATGGCTTCTAGTGGTCAGTGAGGAGCAAGTGAAGAGCAACTTGAAACATAATTGATGATGCTATAATTCATGTTTAATCTTATGCAGGTAACTTATGCAGTCTCAGCTTAGAGGCTGAGACTAACAGAAATGTTTAACTAAGCACATGAAACCAAGTAATGTTTCTGAAATGGAGTGTCAACATGAAATTATTTTGGCACATTCTAGGTAACCATCCATGTCTGAACACACCTGTTATTAACCATTGCATGTTCTTAAAAGGTGTTGATCTTGATTCACAACACTGCAAAGAAGTGGATGCACTAAGTGGAATAAATGCAAGCAGTTCATCGGCCATCACTGAGCAATATGGTGTTGAGTGAGCATCAGCAGCAAAGATGAAGCAGATATGAAGGCCTCTACTTTATGGAGAGGAAGCCAAAGCCCCCTCAGAGAGCTGATAGCATCAATTAGATAGACGAGTCACTTCCTGAGTGGAAGCTGAAATCAGATATAATTCTAACAATGTCCACCAGGAAATCACAAAAAATGTGTAGGTTTCTGGTTTCTAAAAAAATTTGGATGTTTCGCTAAATCTCAAAAGTTAATGGACGTGGTGTTTGTTTTCAGCAAGTTCAACAAGGAGTATGACAAAGATCCTGTTGCCTCCAAACTTAATCACGTTTCTTTATAAATTGCTACCTGATGAGCCATTTATATAACTGTGTCCCAAATTATTTCCTTTGCTGTCTCTCCACCAACAATATCTAATCTGACTTTGTTTCCTATGATTCTTATCCAGTGCTGCATTGAATGTCAACATCCAGTCCAAAAATCAAAGTGAACAAAAAACCCCCCATATGTTACCTAATGTTTTTATTAATTATTATAATGTCCATGGTTTTAAACATAAATCTAGTTATGATAGCTCCCCTTCTGAGACATTTTATTTTTTCTTGTTCGTTACATTAAATTTTTGGTCGTCAGTTATGGCTCTTCCTTATTAGGCATACTTTCTACCCTTTTTCTCCCTCCCACTTAGGCTATCAAGGACTTCTTTCTCTTGATCCCCTCTACTGCCTTGTTATTTACTTACATGTCAACCAGGGAATATTGTGCTACTAAAGAAATAATTTGGAGATCTTGAATGAATGTCCATATCACTTCAAGTTTGCACTGTACTCAGACTGATCACCCCCTTTCAAGATCAGGTAGAAACTGTAAGGAGACAATATCTGGTGATTTTAGTACCACTAGTTTTCATATAAATCTAACTTGTCTAATATCTAAATGAATTTCTTGTCCATTTCATGCTGTTATTTACTGTTCTATCAGTAAATTTTTGGTACAATCACTATAGCTACTCCCAATGCTGCACTCTGGTGAAATTATTGACATAATGGTAGCTATGGTCCCACTCCCAGATATATATTTCTATTTACTTAATCATTGATAAGTGAAAAGTAAATGTGGGAAGGGAGACTTACTTAGGAGGCTTACTTATCACAATGAGTCACTGTAAATCAGTACAATTAGTACCAGCTACTTGGAAGCACCGCTTTCCACCATGTATCCATTGTGGGGCAAGGGATGCTAAGGATCATATTAGTAACCTGCACACCAACTTGGGAGCTGCATTTAATTCTCACTGTGAGGAAAAGGGTACAGGAGTGCCTGCCTCAGGAAGAAGATGATGTTGAAGTGAGACGGAGACTGAATTTATTTGGCTAAGTTAACTTGTTAGTCTCTTTAAACAATCACTGCAAGCAATGGATCGTTTCCTTAATGTCTCCTCTCCCCCTCCATTATGTCTAGCTGCTATTGACAGCTTTGCTTTTGACAGACGTGTTTTCAAATAATTTCCAAATCAAAAGATAGATCATTTTTGAGAACACAAGTTATAGAAACTCTCTGGAGGTGTTCACCTGAATTTCTATTTTCTAATACAAGTCTTCTTCCAGACCATACTTTTTCATGGAAACATTTTTACTTCCTGATAAATTTTTATTTCCTCTAATGCAAATTTCTTGTGTTTATGTGTTGCCACAAAATCTAGTGTTCTCATCACATTTAACTGATAGCATATGCAGCAATCACAGAGTTCAGTGATCCATGGGTGACCATAGGTGTAATGACCCCAAATGCCTGCACATCAATGGGCTCAAACACACAAAGACTGGATTTGCATCCTAATGGGTGTTTGGAAAAATACTTTATAGGCCATAATGAAGCTATATTGTTGTGCAACCACTGTTAATGTGCTTTAGTAATTAGTTTTGAAACTGTATTTGAGCATTTCAGAATCAATTACCCAAAAGAATTCAAAACTTTTAGAAAGGTGCAACCCACATCTAATGTCTGATTTAAGGTCTTCAAAGAATAGGTGAAGTACTTGCCAGTCCCTTCTAACAGATTTTTGCACAAGGTGTTCTTTTTTAGGTTTTGCAGAAAGTGATACATACATCTTTTTACATGCAAGCACACTTTCAGATATAAATCTGAGGTTGTAATTTTCATAAGATCATTTAATTTTTGTTTTAAATTTAGAACTTTGGAACTTGTTTTTTTCCTGGATTTGTGTAACAATTCTGAATGTCTGTTCTGAAATTCTTCCTTCTGAAATCCTGTCCACATGGTAATTTTCCTGAAATTAAATATTTTTGCAAGGCTTCAGTTGTGGCAGTAGGAATACCAATCGCATAGGACTATATGTTTTTATGTATCTGTGTTTCTCCTTTGCTCTCAGTAGATTTTCTTTTGTAGATAAAATTGCACATCTGTATTAGGAGGAGAGTAAATATCAGTGAATGATAGGCAGATCTTACATTTCAAAAGTCAAAGTCTGTGCTGTAAAGAGTTTCTTATGTGTGGTCTTCTGTGTATCTACTGAATGTTTGACAAGCAGAAATGGAAACTTCCTAGAGAAAGGGTCTTCTTTTTCATGGAAAGTAGAATTCTAAAGAGTTAAGTTCTGGATCTGTTAAATGCAGCTCAACTGCAACAATTAATTCCAATTTAAAAAGTGACTCAGGTCTATCCCCTCATTTTTTACTTAAAGTTGCCTCGTGAGTCCCACTAAAATAAGTTTAAGTGAACAGGTTTTAGATTTGTTCTATCCTATGCTCAACAGTGAAATTTGTTCTTACATAAAATTTGCTGTGACCTTTTAGAGTTTGCTGTTAACTAATTGTACTTTTGAAACAAAATTTGTCATACAATTTATCAGATTATCACCAGTTTTCTTAGAAATATTAGGAAAATTAATTAACTGGTTTATGACACTAAAGGAGATCACATAGGGATTAAGGAAAGCAGCAGATATGTTTGATTTCTGGCAGCACTTCTGTAACAGAAAACTGCCATTATCATCAACAGAGTTGTGGATATTGATGAAGTAAGCAAGAAATATACACACTCACAGATCATAGTCTAAGATCTGATTCATTTATGCTGGATGTAAGGATTGCATGTGAAATATATTAATATGAGTGATAGGACTGACTGACTAATGGCTGCAAGGCTAAGTACAAGCTAAGCACAGTCTACCATCTACCCTCTTTAAAGGGGATCCTCTGTCTCCAGCATCAATATTGGCTGTTGGTACCCAGAGTGTTGCTCACTTGTGTTGCTTCCTGCAACTGCCTGAGCTGCCTCTACCGACTCCCTGTATATGTGTGCGTATGGGCTTGTACTTATATCACAAACATTGGGTTGTGTTAAATCATACAGCTTTAAGGAAAAAAACCCTATTATATTCCTTGGTGGAGTCTAAAATGAAATTAATTCAGCTCCTGGAATAGTAGTTAAAAGGTGCTTTTTTGTGAGCTTGTTTAATGAACAGCTGCTTCCTATAAAGGGAAGGGTAGATCCCCTTGCTGCATTTTACAAAGGAAAATTAAATGAATTATTCTACGTGGTAATTAGTAGCCCTTGGAATTTTCCACATCCCTGCAAGTTTGCAAGTCAGTTATCATGCTCACAAACATAAGCTTTCCCTGCTTTCCTTGACGTCTGTTTCAAAGCAAAAGCTGAGTGTATTCTTATCACTCACTCTGCAAGCAGAAGGATACAAAAAAGGGTAAGTAAATAAATCACATTAACATCTACAGTCTTGCATAATATAAGAATATCTTACACTCAGAGTCACGCTTTACTCAGACTGGGGATTTAAAATTATGAAAGAACAGACTAGTGCCTGTATAGCTGAACTGATGCTTCCTTTCCTTGTAAGGCCTCAGTGAAGTCCTTGTGAGAAGCAAAGCCTTCTTACCTTCTGAGATGACTAAGCAGGCCTTAAGGTTTGCACCTACTTTATATTTAGCTGTTCTTTAGAAATGACATAATTTTAAATTAATTGTCTCCAGTAATTACGAAAGACTAATACATTTGGTTGTGTTTTTTTCCTTTTTTTTTGTAATCGCCACAGTACAGCTGATTGGAAGAGTTTTTGCTGTGATACTTTTATTTTCTTCTTATGTATTTATACTAATTTGCTGTCTTGCATTTTGTCACTCTTAACTCCTACTGGCAGTTTGGTTAGAAAGTTTCCCGTATGTACATTTTAAAAGGACTATGTAAATTGCAGATGATTACCTCTAGAAAAGCTGGGAGAGAAATACCCTCTTCCTTAGAGGAAGATCTTTCCAGACGGTGAAGTTTTAATCAAGTAGATGTTGAGCTCAGTGTGGTACCTGCTGAGTAAAAAGCTGTAAATGGTGTTATAATATTATTATATTTAAGAGTCTTTCCAGCTTTAAAAAGCTCCATAACAGCGTAATGCTCCTTCCCTGGAAACGTGTGAATTTTAAGTGCTGTTCTCATGAACAGAAGCTGCAATGTTCTTCAAAATCTGAGTAAGACCCTGCATTTAAAGACCCTAAAACCTTGTGAAAGATCAGTCTTCAATATCAGATGTATAATCAGATATTTTAAATAGTAAATGTGATAATCCACATTAATACCCTTGAGACTAAAATTAATACCTTTAATACCTTTAGGTTTCAAATCCAGCAGGTGCCATGTGGAAAGGTTGAAATTAAGAGGAGTGGGGACATTGGAGACAGAAGACCTCAAGAGGTTCTATTCAAGCTTCAGGCCATAGAGAGGCAAAAGTTATTATCAAAACCAAACATCAGGCCATAGAGGGACAATATGTATTGCTATGTTCATAATAATAAAAATGTATAAATAATAAATAATAAAATTAAATAGAATATAATAGAATATATATTAATAGAATAAAGCATGTATTATTATAACCCTTCCAATGCATTTCTCTACTCTTCCTCTTTCAGGGATTTGAGTGGGAAGAGGGGAACTGCACAATGTTCACAATATTTGACCCTGTGCTCAAAGGCATCACAACTCAATGGTTAATCAGAAATATTGTAGCTTCTCAGTCTCCCTGTAAAATGTTATTTGCAAACCCTGTAAGACTATGAGTCTGAGCAGTGGGATTGGCTCCATCTCCTGGGCAGGTCTCACAGGCTCTTTTGGAGCTAGAGACTGTCCTGAGAAGTACTGAGAAGGGAGAATAGCTGTAAATCCACGTGTCTTTTATAGAGCCTTGCTTGAAAATGAGAACTTTTTGAGAGATTGTCTTGTCTTTGTGGGCTCAGCAGTATGAGTTCTTTCCCTCCCTACCACCAAAACAAGTGAGAGGTTATCTAAACTTCTGTTTGACTATAATAGCAAGCGGGTTTGAGCTGAACTGCATTCAGACTTCAAATTGAACCTGCCCTTGTATTAATGAATTAATTAATACACTATTAATTTTTAGAGATTAAATTAAAGATCCACTAATATTGTGTTTTTTAAAGAAAAACTTCCTGTATTTGTTTTCCATGGAGAAGGTCCCCCATAGGAAAGCAGCAGCTCTTAGCAGACCACTACTTACAGTCCTTTGGACAAACAAAACCAATCTGGAAGGGGGGGCAGGGAAGGTGCTCTCTATTTCAAGGGATTTTCTATTATTTTAATCTTCTTCTTTCCTTCCTATTGTTCTGTGTGATTTTCTTTGTTCTCTGTAATGCCATTTCCTTAAGGTCAATCTATTGTTATTCTGGAGTGTGATTGAGATATCAGGCTGAGTCATGCAATGTTTGCCAACTCCACACCTTTCAGCAGTCTGACACAGAGAGTGGAAGTAAAATAGCTGCTTGAGATTATCACTGCTTCCTAAATGAAGGCTGTTTTTGAAAAAGAAAATGAGTGATAAAATGAGCTGTAAAGAAAATTACTTTTTAATGTGTTCTCTTAGAGTTTTCATAAGCCTGTAATGAAACTGCAGCTGTCCAAGGCCAGCAGCATTCACAAATAATACCATAGTATCATAGGCATGTAAGTTTAAGAGAGATAACAGGAAGGAATTTAACAAAGAAGCATATATTAAATCCACTGAAGATGCAGAATAAGAATGAATAAGAAAAAAGGGATTTAAAAATTCTGAGAGGTTACTGAAAATTTGTCTTTCATTTCAGAAATAAAATTTTACACGAACAACATGCAAAAACCCCCACACCAACTCCTTACCCAGAGAAGAAAAAGACTATGCAAAGCCTAGCTTGTGGCTCATATCTACTGTGAGCCATTATTTGAGACACTAACCCTAATTTTGTTTGCAGCAATCTTGTATCCCAAATTATTTTGCATTTCCTTTTAACAATTTCTAACAACTACCTGAAACACCAATTTTGTAGCCCAAATTCTCAAAAGGGGCATCCTGAGATATTTGCATGTGTGGTGGTGAGGTATTTGTTGCTTCAAAATTTTTCCACCTGACTGACATTAAGAAAGTGTTAGAAAGAAAATATATTTCTGATAATGAAAAATGCTGCAGATCTGATTGTGAAAAGCTCTGGCTAGATACATAAGCATGTGTTTACTTTTGTTACCTTAGATCTACAGAGCAAATTTTGATAACTAAATCCAAACAGAACACTATTTTTCTTTTTCCTTCCCTTTCAGATTTGCCCTTGGAGTCATCGCTCAAAAGTCCCTCCCCCACTCCCTGACATACCAGAGGTGTTACAGATGAAGTTTTCAGGCTATCCATGCCTTGGTGTTTTAGGTGAGGTTTGTAAGTACACCTTTGCTGGGGAGGGAAGCAGCAGGAATAACTGTACTTAAAAGTGACTGTTTTCAAACCAGGGGAATTCTGCTATTGTGAGAGGAAAAACATTGATCTAACTCTTCAGCCTGCATCTCTGTCATCTTGAGACTTTGGTAAATATAAGAAAAATTCTTTCAAAATATGTAGGTTCAGACTACCTGCATAACTATTGCTATAAAAAGATTGCTATAACTAATGATTTGCCCAAATGGTCACACTGACCCTGCTGTGCCTTGTGTTGTTGTCATGGTGACAATCAGCTGCTGTGGCTGATCAGGAGGAGGAAGTGGATGAGACCTTCTGGAGGCGGCTTGAAGCAGTCTCAAAGTGACAGGAACCGGTTCTTGTGGGGGACTTTAACTACCCTGACATCTGCTGGAGAAGCAACACAGTAAATAGTCCAGGAGGTTCCTGAAAGCACTGTTGACAAATTCCTGTCATAGGTAGTCAAGGATCCCAGAAAGAATGGTTTGCTGCTCAACCTCGTACTAACAAACAGGAAAGGGCTCATTGGAGGTGTGAAGTTTGGGGAGCAGCCTTGGCTGGAACAACTATGGGATTGCGGAGCTCAGTATCAGGCAAGGAGGAAGCAGGATGGCACATAGAGATTGTAGCCATGCACTTCGGGTGAGCTAACTCTATCCTCTTCAGGGATCTTCTTGGAAGAATCCCATTGCAACAAGCCCTGCAGGAAAGAGGGATCCAAGAGAGTTGGATGATTATTAAGGATCACTTCATCCAGGCTCAAAAAAGATGCATGGCGATGAGCAAAAAATCAGGTGAAGGAGGAAAGAGACCTGTGTGGATGAATAAAGATCTTCTGTCATTGTTCAAGCATAAGCAGAAAACAACCAGGAGATGAAAACAGGTCAGGCAATTTGGAATGAATAAAAAGAGGTTGTCAGAGTAAGTAGAAATGAGACAAGGAGGGCCAGTGGCCATCTGGAATTTAACCTGGCCAAGGACATCAAGGACAACAAAGAGCGTTTTCTCAAACACATCAGTAGCAAAAGGAAAAGTAAGAATAATGTGGGGCCATTACTAAAGGGAGGGGAGAACCCTGGTAACAGAGTGCAGAAAAGGCAGAGTTATTAAATGCCTTTTTTGCATTGGTCTTCATTGGTATGACCAGCCCCCAGGAATCTCTGGTCCAAGAGATCAGGGTAAAGGGATGTTGGAAGAAAGACCTCGGTCCAAGAGGATTGGATTAGAGAGCACCTAGGCAAAACTGAAATCTAAAAGTCCGTGATCCCTGATGGGATCCATTCATAAATCTGGTGGATACCCATAGTGAGATTGCTCACAATCATCTTTGAAAGGTCACGGCAATCAAGAGAGATGCCTGAGGGCTGGAAGAAAGCAAATGTCAGCCCAGTCTTTAAAAGGGGCAAGAAGGAGTGTAGAGGCGACAGCCTGGTCAAAGAGCGAGAAAACAAGATTGGTTTTCTCACAACGAACTTGTGAGACTTTTTAGGAAGTTGAAAAGAAATTATGATAACTTGTTAGTATAAACAACCTGCAGGTGGTGTTTTCCTACTCTGTTTTTCTGTTCTTCTCAAGGACTGTTTCTGAGAAAGATGTTTTTGTGAATTAACCAACCAAGTAGAATGTGTTGAAGCTGTCTATAAAAAGTGAAGAGTTTTTCATATTAAAGATGCTACTGCTGTGCACACCAGCCTTCTGGTGAGTCTGTGTCATTTATTGCTCAACGGCAACAAAGGAGGACCCAGGGAGCTATTGGTCAGTCACCTCACCTCACCTCAACCCTCGGAAATGTGATGGAATGCCTCTTTCTGGAGGCAATCTCTATCCACATGGATTACAAGAATGTGATCAGGAGTTGTCAGCATGGATTAATTAAGGGTAAATCATACTTGGCCAGCCTCATTGTCTTCTGTGATGAAGCAACTATGAGAATGGATGAGGGAAGAGCAATGGATTTTGTCTACCTTGACTTCAAGACTTTTGACACTGTCTCTCACAATATCCTCACAGGCAAACTCAGGAAGTGTGCATTGTGTGAATGGACAGAGAGGTGGTTTGAGAACTGGCTGAACAGCACCTCCCAGAGGGTTGTAACCAGTGGCACAGGGTCTAGCTGGAGGCCTGTCACTGGTGATGTCCCCCAAGGTCCAGTACTAGGCCCAGTATTGTTTAACTTTTCATCAGTGACTTGAATGAAGGGGCAGGGGTCTCCTCAGCAAGCTCTCTCATGATGCAAAGTTGGGAGGAGAGGCCGATACCTCAGAGTGCTGTGCAGCCCTTCAGAAGCACCCTGACAGGCTGGAGATGGACAGAGAAGAACAGACAGAAGGACAGAAGAAACTCAACAAAGGCAAATGCAGGTTCTTGAACCTGGGGAGGAACCAGCCCAGGCACCAGGACAGTCTGGGGGCCATCCTGCTGGAAAACAGCTCTGTGGAGAAGGACCTGGGGGTCCTGGTGGACAACAAGCTGTCCATGAGCCAGCAGTGTGTCCTTAGCCAATAGTATCCTGGAGTGCATTAGAAAGAGCATTTCCAGCAGGCTAAGGGAGGTGATCCTGCCCCTTTACTCAGATCTGGTGAGACCACATCTGGAGTTCTGTGTCCAGTTTTGGGCTCTTCAGCACATGAGAGACATGGAGCTCCTAGAGCGGGACCAGTGAAGGGCTACAAAGGTGATGGGAGGACTGGAGCATCTCTCTTATGAGGAAAGGCCTGGGGAGTTGAGCCTGTTCAACCTTGAGAAGAGACAAGCAAGAGGTGGCCTCATACATGTCTGTAAGCATCTGAAGGGTGGGAGTCAAGGGGATGTTCCAAGGCTCTTCTTGGTGGCACAAAGCAATAGGACAAGAGGCAACGGGCAGAAACTGATGTGCAGGAAATTCCACCTGAATATGAGGAAGAACTTCTTTACTGCCTAGGTGAGTGTGCACTGGAACACATTGCCTGGAGAGATTGTGGAGTCTCCCTCACTGGAGATATTCAAGAACTGTCAGTGTGGTCATGAGCCACAGTAATTTACGCCTCTTTGAAAAGCTTTACTATCTGAATATTCTCAATCTCCCACTATGTGCTTATTCCTAAATCATAGCCACTACTTGTGGGTTCTCTCTGACCCATATTTTGCCCTTGAAGCCCATGACAAAAAAATTTCTCAGACAACTGCAGTTTTGTTCCCTAAAGGGGGTAAAAATAAGCACATGTTCTTCCTTTCACTGAGAAACATGATATGACTGACTGGTAGTGGGAAATCTCTATATTTTTCTCAGTTTGAAAGCTGATTCATAAATCACACTGATTTAGACGAAAATGTCCATTGAGGTGCCATCTAGGGTTCCCTCTGATTTATTTCCTTACATATTGATTGCTTCACTGACTTCTATCTACCAAACCTGTCTCATTGCTGTTAATGATCTCTGCAGAGGAATTTACTCTCAATAACACTAAGTTTGTAAGAGGTTATCTTGAAGAAATCTCTTCTGACTGCAGAGTGGAATTTTTATCCTAAACCAGGGAAGATTAGTAATAACATTTTTTTTTCCAAATAAAATATTCTTTCCACAACAGGAAATTAAATTCAACATTTCAGTTCCATGTATTGCTCAAAAATAGTGCAATACCCTAAGCTGAATTCCACCAGCGAAGCAGTAGCTGGATGGAAGACTTCTCAGGATGTGGTGGGAGTTGACCACAGAGTGTCATCTTGCTTCTGTCAGCACTAACAATGAGTATTTGCTTATACTGAATATACTATGATGCTCTTAAAACTTGAGGACCTTAAAAACCCCATTGTTCTCTACATAAGAATAATCTTTAAAAGAAAATAATGAATTTTGACCCCTGGAAATTAAACTTTCTATAGAATTTCTGCCTGCTGAAAAAAATCTTCAATGTCCCATCCTAAACCATTGTGTATTGTTGGATGTTAATGAAAATTTGCCAGGTTCTTTGTCCATAAGCAGCTATATTTCAGTGGTGACGTATTGTGTGTTTTAGGGTAGGTAAAATATTTGGGAATTCTTCTGTGTTACTTGCTAGGTTTTTGTTGTTGTAGCAACATTGGTTTGTAGCAGCTGTGAAGTTTTTAGGGTTTGCTAATAAAAACCTATACATATATAAGAATGAAAAGACTTGAAGAGCAAAGTAAAATAAAGGTAGTGCTTGTGCAATATTTGGAGACCAATTACTTAAATTTTTGTTCCTACATTTTCCCCAGATGTTTTCTTCTATTTTCTGTGTTCTATTAAAAGATTCTGTTCTGTTACTACCACATAAGCTATGTGAAAAGTTTGGTTATCTATTTACAACTGCCCCTTCACTTACCCCCAGACTCCATGTGAATATACCTGTTACTATAACACAGCTTCCTGAACAATGGTGTATGTCTGTTTGTATCACACAGAATTCTAATTCTATATCTGCTTCTTTTTAGGATAATATGATGTTAAAAAAGGAGAAAAAAAATGTATGAAATATCTTCTGGGGAACAGATATTGTAAAGATGATGTTATGAATGTTCATTTTAATTCTGAAGGATTTTTATGGCCGATTTTCACCACTTCCATATGTTTTTCCAACAAATGTGATCTATTAAGAAAAAAAAAAAAAAAACTATGGAATTTGAATTTCATGGATTCGTTCTGGGAAGGTTCCACTGAAGTAGATCTATTATCTAGCATTCAGTACTGTACTCTGCAAAAAATTCCAGTGACTCATTATGAATATTCATGATATGAAATAAAAACTGTCATGGTTGTCAAAATATGTCCCTAATTTCACACAACCAAATAAATAAAGAGAATTAATTATAAATGCCTTGATTTTCAAGTATATGATAAATATTATAAGTATGATGAAGAGCAAGTTTGTGCAAGACCTCATTTTCAGATCAGCATCCCATACTATTCACATCAATAAGTTCTTGTTAGGGAAAGTAAATGTTTCACAAACTGGTTCAAACACTGATTAATAAGTTGTTTGATAATCAGTCTCTATTTATCCAGATTAATACACATTATTTACACTCTTAACTCTGCTACATTTCTTTGTGGGTTTATAATTTATTATTTAAAAAAGTAGAGTGGTAAAATGCTCTATCTCAAAAACCAAACAGACTGGAAGGAGAAGGAAAAATGCAATAGCACAGGAAATCTCATTTGACACTTAAGAGTGATTTGAATTTGAATATCTGAATTTTCCAGACCACAAAGGAAAAAAGCAGGAGGCTACAAGTGCAGAAGTTTCCTGTGGTTCTTCTTTTGTAATGAGCTTCAGAGGAAGGAACTCTGTACTCCAGCAGGCTTTGTAAAGCTGTTCAGTCCATGCCTACATCAAGACTACATGGTGATGCAGCTTGGGAAATCTTTCTGGTCATTAACAGTCCTTGCTCTCCTCTCTGTTTACACATTCGCAGCATAAGAACCATGCCCATTTACCTGCAGCTTCAAAAAACCAGGAAGGTTTTGGTACACTGTATGTTCAAATAAATTGCAAGATCCTTTCTTATTGATTGCAGAGTTTGACAGTCTTTTTCAGTAGTTGCTGTTGGAGGTAACTACATGTAATGCATCCAAGCTGGTTTTGCACAAACCAGGAGTTCTCCATTTCCTCTGTGTGGATTGCATCCAAACAGAGAAACTCCCTTTCAGTTTCAAATACTATGGGACAAATAACAACCCTACAACAGCATTTTTTTACAAGGAGTTTTGATATCTTTTCTTTGATATCTTTTAGAATAATATAAACCCAGGCAACAATACTTAGGACAAGGCAATCCAACAGACAGTTTTCTACAGAACACTGTATATGCTGACTAAAATGTGAATTGTTCATGGTCTGTGGACCATGAATCATTGCATCCTTCATAAAAATAGAACTTGGAAACCTACATATCTTTAATACAATTGGTACATGCAAATAAGGACTGTGTGAAGGGTCAGAAGGCAGAATGATACAGAATAGCTTTCAAAAATAATGATTGAGTTCAGGGAAATTTTGTGACTCAGGGAGTGGGATGCTGTTTTATTCAAGAGCACGTGTATGCTCCCATGACTGTTGTAAACCAAGGAGAGCACTGCTTTTTGGGACACACGAAAATAGGCTTTTAGCCATTTGGGTGCTAAGAGTTTTCTGGAGGCAGAAAAATGTGAGAATAAATCCACTTATTAGAGCTAGGGAAGCAACTTTAGAGAGGAGCTAGGCAGCTGAAAAGGGCAGATTTGAAGAGGAAGGAGATTATCTCCATGGAATTGTCACGCTTGAGCTAGATGTTGAAATGAGTAAGTATGAAACATTAGTTTGCTGCTAAAAACCCTGTTGAGTCTCTGTGGCTCTACACCAGCAAAGAAGGCAAAGAAACCTGTCAGAGAGGATAGGTTGCTTCTGTCATATCTTAGTTATAAAGTTTAAAAAAACAGACAATGCTGGTTCTCGGCCAGCATAAAGAGTGGGGATGGAAAGACTTGTGATAGCACAATGCTGCTTCTTGACCTTGCAATGTGAACTATTCGGTGGTTCCTCAGGTTAGTTTAACTTTTTCTAATAGATACACTGCCCTAGTAGAGTATGAAAGGAAATTGTTATACTTCATGACTGAGGACATGGGAGGGGTTTGGCAGGAAATAAAGAAGTGAGCAACAGAATTCTGAATTTGGAACAAATCCAATTTCAGTGAAGTGATGTTGGGAAGGTTGGTGATATTCATGCTTTATGCAGTGTGTTAATTCGAAGGAAACCACTAGCAGCCTGAGGCTGGAATAGATGCTTTTAACTTAAGTAATTTAATTAATTTAATTAACAAATGTGAGGCTAAAACAATAGAGCTGAGAGGAAATGAAGACTTGATTATGAGGGTAAGCATAATGTTGGCTAAGATAAAGCCCAACACAGATGGCTTTTTAGGTTTTACAGGCTGAACAATTACTTACATGGAAGATACATACAAGAAATGAGAAGATAATTTAATAGTAGTTGAATTCAAATTCATATTGTTTTTTCATGGCCTTGAAAATTCTTTTCTTAAGCAATCAAAATTTGGCAGAGATTTTTAACAGCATTCATATGTACCTGTTATGTTTCTTAATGGCCTTATTAAGATAGTGCTTCTATTACACCTAGTAAAATTTTGTGCTTCTCTCTCATCAGAAAAATATCTACATGACCAGGCACTGCCACAGATAATGACAGAAATTCTGATCCACTTGTTGTTAAAGTGAATGAAGAGTATCTCCAAATTAAGAGGTATCATCCGTATGTTTTTTGGATTTTTTTTTAAAGCTAAGAAAGGTTGAACTCTTCTTTTAAAGGAGCAATGCATATGAGAACTGGAAAATAAACTGCTGGTAGTACTGAGGATTTTTAAAGTACTACATTCAAATTGGTAATTAAAGAGTATACATATCAAGCCACCTTGTTTTCATGGAAAACTTTGAAGCAACTTTTCAATAATCTGAGCAGTAAGATCAGCCTCAGTATCATAAGATGCAGGAATAGAAAATCATAAGCTTGAAAAAGCAAAATGCAGAGTTTCTGCACAATTAACTAATTTCTTCATTTATATTTGTTACATTTATCTGAATAATGACTGATTGCAAATTTCACTACTTCTCATGAAAAAGTAATACTAAACTTAATCTTCATCATTTTAGTTTCTGGGTTCTATCACATTTACTAATTTTTGATATACCTATCTTAGGATAGGTATATCAAAAATCTTAGGATAGGTGTCTTAGGAGACCCATTCACCTTTACCAAAAACACCCTATTTTTGAAAATAAACCTTAACTTTCCAAACTGGGTACAAAAAAAAAAAAAAAAAAAAAAAAAAAAAAAAAAAAAAAAAAAAAAAACAAATCAGAACTAAGACAGGGCAGGTGCTAGAGAGAAGAGGGTGTTCTCTGAGACACTGTAAATTTCATTTTTCCAACACCTAGATTCATGCTGGTAATCCACATGGCTGAAGATTCATTTTACAAGTAACCTATAGGACTTGCAAATAATTTAGTGGTGTAAAATAATTGTATGGGCATATAAGACCAAAATTAATCACATGTGTTTCAAACCTTCTGGTCATGGAGGTGAGTGGTGCAGAATCTGCAGACAAAAGCAGTAACATCCAAAATATAATTTCTTTTGGATCTATGGAGATAGTAGTGGGGATGTGATGTACTGATGATGATTTTCTACAAGTCTAGTATTGAAAATGTCCATAAATCAACATGTCAGGATCTTTTTTTCTCCCATGTTCCTTCTGGGGGACAGTAAGTGAAGCTTCTCTTTGTAACATATGCGTCATTCATATTTTGGGCTTATTCACCATGTTCAAGATCTCACATTCCTCTTCCCAATACAACTGGTACTTCAGGGGTTTGAACTGTAAGTCAAAAGCTTATGAAAAGAAGTTAAGATGATTTTGTAGTCTATGAGCAACAGGCGTTAAAAGGATCTTCAGTATGTAATTGGTCATCTGTGACCAGAACAGACCCTTTCTAGTGATAATTTCATCTCTCCCAGTCCTCTCATCTATTTTTGTCCTGTGCCTGCAAATACTAGAGGCTGTGAAGAGCTGGTGTCTGCTGTCTTTAGAAAAAACTGTGGATTTCATACTTGATTCACAGACATCTGTCCTGGACCACTGATGACGTTAATTTACAAAGATGGCTAGCACTGAGGGCTATTGGTGTATCTACTGATCATATGCATCTGGAGATTAAGAAAACAGGATGGACAGAAGCAGTTTTCCATTTCCACCAGCGTGACTCAGTCCTGAATATATGGGATTTTTTTTTCACAGCTCACCATCTGTGCTGATTGATGGATCTGAAGGCAGTAACAACAATTGAAAGCCAGCAAGAAATCTCCCAGCAGCTTCAAGAGCAAAAGGAGCAAAAGGTGCAGAACTAGCACCTAACATTCTCCCAGTTCAGGATTCAACAACAGTCAAAAAGAAGCAACTACCCTTGCCCTTTTAATATTCTGTGCAGGGAATTTTGCCTCTTGATCTATTAAACTAGTTCTCATCAGTATTTTCTTTTTGCTGAATAAAAACCAAACCATAGACATATATCAGATGTGGCAACATACTGAAAAGGAGAGATGGAAAAAAATGCAGTCTCTAGCTGCCCATATATCAGCATCTTTGTCATTCTGAGAAATAGAGTTGAAAAGTTAAAAAAAAAATCAATGCATTTTAACTTTGCTATTCCTCAGGTTATTCTTTCTGCCTTGCAGGGTAAACACATAAAGCAATGAACAGACAAAGAGTACTCCCAGCAAAAGAAGATTTACAAAGCTTCAAACAATGTTGAGTGTGAGTGGGCAGATCATGACAAAACGTTAACATTTCTTCATCAAATCTAACTAGTTTGCCACTACATATTCATGCTATAAATTGTGAACTGGAGTTCCTCTGTGGCAGAATAATCCAAATGAAACAACAGGAAGCAAAAGACAATTGCTTTTGCAGGTATGGAATAGGACAGGATTTGCTGGTTCCCAATTCTGTTTATTTAATTAAAAAAACATCTTCAAGAATCCCTTTCTATAATGGAATCTATTTTACTCAGAGATTTAGTTGCAGCTATTCTGACCATACATTCAGTGAAGTAATGCCTTTTATCTTTGCAGTTGTTAAAATGGAATAATTCTGCCTGTATCAGTTACAGATTGTGAAACTGTAGGTGTATTAAACTGAAACTGTGTACCAGTACCCACAGTGGTTGGTACTAGTTCAAGAACGGTGTATTTTATGATCTTTAGACAGAAGTATGCTTAGAAAAATTTCCTTGCTAGAAGCAGAAGTTGCTTCTTGAGCTGACAATAAACTAATTTACAGTCACAGTAGTGCAAAATTTTCCAGATTTCCCAGTGCAGCAAGTTTATGACCTCAAAGTAGAAAGCATATACATTTTATTTGTAAAATAAACTGTTTAATATTTACACAGACAAAATCTATCAAGACTTTTTCATGGAATTTACTGTTTTGCAAGAATCATGCAGAAAAATGCTGACCGTTTAAGAATAGTTGTTGATTGTTATGATACAATGCTCTGTAGACTGTCAGTCTGATATATTTAAGATATTTTTGTCAAGATAAATTTGAAACTCAAGAGATGATTTTGAATGTGAGTTTATCAACATCATGGATCAGACAGAAATGTAATCCTTTATTTATGCTGCACTCTAAGACCGGAAAGGAAGTTGAGCAGATAATCCCCAAACTATTTGTGGCTGGAGCACTTGCCCTTTGAGGAGGGCCTTCAGGAGCTGGGCTTATTCAGCCTGGAGTAGAGATGGTTTGGATGTGGGCTCACCAACACCAGCAGCCCTCAGCACTTGAAGGAAGATTCCAAGGAGTTGGAGTCAGGCTCTTCACAGAAATGTGTGGTGGGAGGAGATGAAACTACAGGCAGAAGTTGAAAGAAGAGAGATTCTGACTGTGGATAAGGAGACCCTTTTCCCATGGGAGAGCTGTGGGTTGCCCTGGGAGGTCATGCAATTCAATCCTTTAAAGTTTCCAAATCCTGACAGGGCACAGACTTGAGAAGCCTGATCTGAGCTCAGAGCTGCTTCTGCCTAAACAGGCTGAGGGTGGAGTTTGTACATACCTACTTTAGGGCTGGGCACAGCTTAATTTTTCTAGGAAACAAATAGCTGTGACTAATACTCAAGTTCAAGGTTAAGCGTATGCAATATGTACCTAAAGTGTGTGGCTGCCAGACAGTGAGTACATTTAATATGATTTTACCTGCTGATGCACAGTTACATATGACATTGTGTCCATAAAGAATTCCAGTCAGTTGCTCATACAGATTAAATTCATAGCTTCTTGCATTTCTGTAGGCATGCAATACATACATACATACATGCATACATACATACATATATATATATATGAGACTTGGATGTGCGTTTGAAGTCTCCTCTGTTTCTCACTTTAGAACATTAAAGTACAGTGCATTTGAGATCCAAATACTGACATTAATTAAACTATTTATTACTCTAAAGCACTAAGTGAAATACTTCTGCATTTGTCATCCAGCTCATTCCCTGACCTGTGCTGATATATCCCAGTCTCGGTCACCTCCTACACTTCTGTGAATCTTTGGGAAGGTTAATTAAAAGGCAAAGGCACTAGATCAGTGAAACACAGGGTAAATTGCTTTAAACATGTTGAGAATAGTAAATCTGTGTATTAAGATTTTAACCCCTGGGGAACTGCCCTGGGTAAGAGCTGTTTTTTTAGTTTAACACTCTCAGCTGGATTACTTTCCTTAGCCCAGTTAAAGATGTGTGGAATTTGCTACCCCCTTTTTAGTTACATTATATGATTTAGACGTTGTTGTACCAGAATGATTGAAATACAAATTTAATCTTTAATAAAAATCTGTTGCAGTAATGAAACATTTATTCATTTATTATATTGATAGTATTGTGTTATAAAACACTTATGCAAAAACCTCCAACAATTTTGCATTGATTAGGCAAAAATCCTGATGAGAGCTACAGAAATACTTGGAGGAGCATAGCAAAGAAAAGTTTATTTTTAATATAATGCAGGGCATGTATAGGCATAAAGTAAAATTACTTTACTCTGGAACTTTTACTTTACTGCAACTTCAAGAGGATCTCTCTTCTGTATCACCTTATACACAAAACTTTATTCAACTTTAATGAGAGGCATCAGTAATGTCTAATGAGAGGCATCGGTATCAAAACTGTCTTTTAAGGAGGTAAATCCTCTTTTACCTTAAAACAGGGATAAACATGAATTCAAAATACACCACATTATGGTTAAAAAAAACAACCCAGCAACAAATGAAACAGAAATCTAAGCAAACATATCTACTTCTCAAGATGTCTCCATAATTAAAGCTAATTTTATGTTCTGGTCTCTATGTTGCTATAACTGGATCTTTAGTCCCACACCCCTGTTTACAGCTCTTTCTTGTCCTTTGTTCTGCCAACAGATTTTTGAGCAAAATTACAGGACTGGCATACTTAAAATTCCTCATGAATAAAGACCAATTCCTCTTAGAAAAGATATGTCTGGCTAAGCAGCTATCAAGTGGTGAGGGTTTGGCTTGCCTCATCTGTGTTGTTGGCTCTGCTTCTATCCACAGGGCACTCCCATAAACAAGCCAGAAAGAGGGGAATATATTTGCATTTCTTTCACTCTTCTCAGAAATGCTATCAGAAGTTAAAAATAATGAAAACATATAGTGTATTCCAAAAAGAGACCACAAATATGGTTTTAAACATTACAATATATGGATTTTCTCAGTGCAGTAATGCTTCTACACACAGGGGCAGGGTAACAGTACTCAAGTTCACTCCTATTTCTTTTCAAGAGCTGAAAACATTGCAGATATGGATGAAAACTGAAGTGTGCTTAAGAGGACATGAAAGTGCTTACTGGTTCCAGTGGGATTTGAATTTGGGCCTTACTATCTGGACTTCCAGGAAATTTCCAGAGATAATTGTAATGATTGACCTTTTACCACTGCAGACAGAAAGCTGACATCTTCCTAGCCACAGTGTTTTGACTTCTTCCATAAAAAATTACAATGGAATATTCACTCTGAGGATCTGTGACATCCAGGTGTTTAATAATTAAGTCCAAGTCTGTACATGTAGAAGCAGTTCAAAATCAATTCTGTGCAATTCACCAGAGTCTGAGGTAGGACAATGAAAGGGATGAGGAGCCTGAGTGGGATGGATGAGAGAGGTCAGGGACAGTCCCCAGTCCCAGGGCTCTCTGGTGAAGACATTCCCACCGTGACATAGTGTCATGGATTGACACTGGCACAGTGCCAGTGCCCCCATGAGAGGTGTATTCCCAAAAATGGTTACTGTGAGATGTGATGCCAAGGAGGTTATTGTAGTCACCTGTCATTGCACAACTTCTGGATGTGTGTAAATATGAGAAATGTAAACTTCATGATCATAATGACTAAGGGAAGAGGAAGCCTTCCCTGGTAAATGCGTGCCTCAGATAAACAGAAAATAACTCACATATATGCATTGCCTTGGCTGCTGGATATGGCACCACTGCCAACAAAAAAATTTCACAAAATGTTGTAAAATATTTTTATCCTGTGTCTTTAAGCAGTAAGGCCTTATTTTGCAATTTTTGAATATTATTTTAAATTGCAGTTTGCAGAGACTCGTGCTTGTAGTTTCTTCCTCAGACCATGATTTCACCCTTTTTTTTTTTTTCTGTTAAAGAATCTGCACTTACCCTCCTTTACAGGTCTCAGGACATATTTTCAGCAGAGACACATTTTGTTCTGGGAGACAGGATGGGTCAGTCATGGTACCATCACAGGTCAGCCTGACTGAGGGAGAACACCAGCTTGTCTGACTTTTGTCCACTTCTGTCCCTCTGTGGGGCTGTGTCAGAGATGTGGCCCATACAGTGATTTCATACTTTTGCAGGTCAGGAAGGTTAGGTTATTACTCAAATCTAAAGCAATGAAATAAACAATTCCTACTTTGCTGAAGTTTCATTTGAGTTGGAAGATAATGTGCATACCCAGAGCATGTGTTGCTTGACATGCTCTAGCTTCAGTGCTCAGACATAAGATCCATGAATCACAGGCACTGATAAAAAGTGTCTCAGGGAGCAAGTTAACTTTAAATAATTAGTCTCCCTTTTAAGGGCTTTGATCAACTGAATACAGGAGGATTAGCTGCAGAAGATTAAGAAGAAGGAAAGAATATATATAGAAATATTAGATTAAATATATATTTTTCTGTGTTACATAACTTCATGAGGCATTTACCGTCAAAGTAAAACAGGTCCCAGGAAGAGGACAGCACTGAATCCTGGCATTTAAATGCCTTTTATTGCCATGCTGATAAAGGAAAAGGCAAACAACTGAGTTTTTTCTCCTAGCATCTACTGGAAAAGTCCTCTTCATGTTTTTCTTGGTTATTTTTAATGGTACAGAGATCCTGCTTTTTACTGAGTGCCACGCAAGATTTTAAAAAGCATTAATCTAACCCAGTGGTACAAAGCCAAGAGATAGCTTTATATCCCTCTAACTTCCATTCACAAACCCATTGGTAAAGTAGTTCAAAAGCAATTTACAGTGAACTTGTGCTTGTGTCAGCAAGCAAGGAGCAAAGAGCTGTTTCATGGAATGACTTGGGGGATTCCTCTTGTTTCAAACAGCCTATTTTCTGCCACACTTCATAGGAAGGTGTACAATAAGCCAGGTAACCTGCAATGCTCTGGATTCAGAATTGTCTTTTTCAGCTGCAAAAGGTGGATTTTGATTCTTGATTACTACAGTTCTCTACAAACTAGGGACAGTAGCTGTGAATCTTTGCTAAAGAATCTTGTTCATTATAATGAAAATTGGCTTGAAATACAGGCTTTTATGCCTGCCCATTCAGACTAGATCTGAGTCCAGACTGACATGGAAAAATAGGCAAGTGCTTTGAAAGAATGATTTTACTGATCATGTCTAGAACTTGAATTCATGTCTCTCCACTCTGCTTGCAATTTCCAGAATAAAAGAAAACAACCAAAGCTCCAGTCACACCAAAAGTTGATCCTACTCCAGGGACACACATAGCTTTTCTTTGGAGGCCAGATACTGAATTTTCAGATGTAATTTTCGGTTGCTTCATTTTGGAGCCTGTAGGACCAGACTGTTAGGAAGAAGTAGAACAAAACTCTGAGTTTATCACATAGCCAGATAAACTGTGTTGTCTTCTTAATTGCCTTTCAGTGATGCTAACTTTTGTTTATGCCCAGAGCTTGATGAACACAAAACAAAACATCCTAGGCTTCCCTCCACTATGTTGGCAGAGAATAAACAGTACAACAAATTGCTTCTATAACTCAAAGTTTTTCTCAAGAGGAGCTACTTTGTTTGTACTTGGATAAACACAAAAGTAAACTCTAGCAAAACTGAATTTTAACAGAAATGGTGCGACGCAACCATATTGATACAGACACTTATGCCCAATTCCATTAATAAGTTAAATACCTTATGAAATATAGGAAGAAAACCACATTTTATTGCCAAGTGATTAAATTATTCTAAGAGATCCAAAGAGATTTTAGTCTTTGCCTTGGGGAAAAGAGGAAATGAGATTGGAGAACATTTTGTACATCCAAAAGTATACAGTGTGCCAGAAATTGAAGATGGAAATCTATACAGAGGCTACTTTCTGGTACCACTGCCCCTTGGGGCACCCTGCACATTCAAAATACAGGCCAGAATGTTAATGTTGATTTTCCAGTTGCCATGATCTATGGCAACTGGAAAATCAACATTAACTCCCCCCTTCAGTCTCTGCCAGTGGTAATCATGCCACTGCCCTCAGAGCTGGCTTGTGGTTTTGATGATGACAAAAACTACAATTTTCCCATTGATCAGGGTGGACCCTTTATTTTTCCATTCCTCTGGTGACTTCCACCAACAAAGATAACTCCTTTCTCATGGACTGAAGGATTATCATGAACACCATCACATTTTTTGTTGTACAGATTACCACTGGCAGAGATTGAAGGGGGGAGTTACAGGATTCTGTGTATCAATACAGGTCTTCCTTGCTGCCCTCCAGCATTCGAAAAGTCCCTGGCATGGACCCTGGCATACTCAGCACAGCCGGCAAGGGTGACCTTAGCAGACAGGTGGTCCCCTTTCTTTACATCTTAGAAGAGCTTGATTTTTGCTTAACAGACTTCTCTGCAGCCATACTCTGCCCATGCTGTCCCTGTTCCTACTTGTAGTGTCAAGAATAATGATTATAACCACCACTATTTTGCTATTTGCTTCCTAATTTCTGCTATTGCTCTATTTCCTGTCTACTTTCTAAATTCCCCTCTTTTTTTTGTTTCTTCTTCATGCATATCAAACCAAAACAGTGCACAGGTGCTGACAGAGACGGCAGAACTTTATGGAATTTTACTTGCTCTCCTATGAGCAAAGGAGAGACACTGGGACTTGTCAGACTTGAACCTGCAGTCCTGTACACATCAGCTGCTTTCTCTACAGGCTTGGCTTGTAAGTGACCTCTGAGATGGAATCATAGGAGATTATAGGGTTGTTCTAATACAATATCCACAAGTGCAGGAATGCATCTCTATGTGCACAGGAAGTCTGAAATCAGGGTCAGCAGTGAATAATGAGGAGGACAATAAGGAGCAATAAATAACCTGGACTTGCTTTCAGATAGAGCATTCAGACAGATTTTCAGACCCCACAGATGGGGTCTGTGGACATAATTACCAGGTAGCTGCTTTACCACTTAAAAAATAAATTATTCTTTAGTGTTAAACATTTTATTACATTTTAAATAAAAGAGGAGTTTTGTCTCTTTCTGGTTGTGTGGGCAGGAACAACCCTTTCTGGTTGTGTGCTTTAGTCTCTAACTGAAAGGCTTGTTCTCTAGTTCTCTACCTAACAGAGGAAATTCAAAACTCCTAAAGCTACAGCACAAAATCCCACAGACATGTGAACAGGATTATTATTGGTTTACCCCTAAACAGGATTACAAATGAGAATTCAGGACAAAGCAAGAAAAATTAGTGACTTTCTAAAGAGTATAAAGAAAGAAAGCAACCTTGCTTACAGTCACTGGCACTGAAATAGTTCACTAATGCCAGGGTCTAACTGTGCCTGGCTCTTCGTTTTATATACACCTCCATTGCTCTAAGAAAACGTGCAAACAGTGTGACAGAATGGAGGATTGCCTACCCTTGAAGTGTTCTATTATAAATGAACTCACAGCAGCTCTGTACTGCATTTCAGGACAGGAAGACAGGATTGCCATGTGCAAGGGAAACTGTAGGCTTGTTTGAATTGCATGTAATTATCCAGACTGGAAGGTGGCCAGGGCACTAAAGCTGACACTAACACTAACCTTGCAGCATTCAGAATCCAGCATATTTGCAAACTCTTTTCTGCAGTTCATTTTCCAAGGTTCAGCATTTAACAGGAATGTATTGTCTGTTATATTCTGATGGCAGCACATCCTCCTCCCAATTATAGTCCCCCAATCTGCTTTTGCTGACTAGCTCTGATATATTTAATTGTTTTTTCTATTAGGGAAATGGAAGAATACAAACAATAACTTACTCCTTCCTTTCCAGCAGCATGGATATGTTTAAGTGGCAGTGGAAAATTACTCCCCAGAGTCTCTTCTCAAGTCCAGACAACAAAGGTCTCAAAATGGTGAGAGTCATGTGCTCCAGGGTGAAGGTTATGCGCATCAGGATGAGGGTCATGAACATCATGAGCACTTTACATACAAAGATACTCTCCACTGAGTACCAGGGCATACAAAATATCTTTGAAATCACAACCATTAGCAAGCCTGCCCAACTTTGCTTATTTTTAATTTGTCTGGTAAGCTGCCATCAAAAGCAACATTGTCTCTTTCCTCATTGCTCAGACAGTATAAAGAAGGAAGCCCAACAAGCCACTACCTAGAACAGCTGGGAGGGAGAGGTCATTCAGTGTATTCTCCGTTGGGAGCAGGAGCCAGTTCAGCTGTAGGGTTTAGAATCATAGAAACATCAAAGTTGGAAAAGACCTTTAAGATCCTCAAGTCCCACAGTGTTTGTTTTGGAATGATGAGAAATGGGTGGGAGGTGCAGTGGTTTGTTGAGACAAAGGTCAGTACGTGCAAGAGAGAGGCTATATAGGTCTGTTGGCAGAACTCAGTTTACAGAACAAAAGCTTTCATGAAACATGACTTATAAACTCTGCCACCTGGGATTCAGTAAGGGATGCTTCCAGATACTACATCAGCCTTTGAAACTAGAACCAAACAATGGGACTTTTAATAACAATTTTTTTTTTTTTTTTTTTTTTTGTGAGCTACTTTGTTACTTGGCTATAAATTGGACCATGGTGGCAAGGGTTTGGGCCCGGATGATTACATTTTCAAGAGGAAGAGGACAAATTTACACAGTTTTCAGTGTTATATAGGCAGGAGGGAAGAGCAAGCCTGTTGCTGGCTTTCTCCAAGTTAGAGGAGCCAGCACCTAAACAGAAAGCAAAACCCCAAAAAAGCAGATCTAGCAACACAGAGGAACGTGGACTACATTGTTTTTCCAAGCAAATTTCTGCAGCAGTTAAAACATAGTTATGTCTTATGATTTAAATCTGTGGCGTGCAATGACAGCATGTTTTGTTGCTTGTAGTTAGCTGACTGATGGGCACCCATGGTTTTGTGTCAGGCAAAGAGTAAGGCTTCATTTTTTGTGATACAACAGGCTCCTCAGAATAGTAATTTTCCCCCACATTGTTTTCATTTTCCTGGGCATTTTCACAAAGCTGAATTTTGGACACTTTATTTGTGTAGCATTTAAATTTTGACATCTTTAATGAGCTCAGCCAAACAATAGAATAATTTTGTATTTTATAAATACCAGTGAGGAGGTTCACATTTTTGAAGGCTAACTGTCCCAAAGCTGTCTACTGATGTTTATTTAACTAACTGCTCCATCACTGAGATCTGGTCTTACCTTCTTTAACAATACCAGCATTGACTAAAAGACAAATTATTGACAACAATGTCTTCTATCATTATTACTTCTACTGAAAGGCCTTCCAAGCAGTCATATTCTAATGCTTCTACTGGCAAAGCATTTTTGTATTATCTCCTTCTGTGGCTGAGGCCTTTGTGGAAAAGGTTGAATTAAATGTTACACTCACATTCTTTATGATAGAACTGCTCGTATTTTCTCCACGCTTTTTACCTTTCCTCAGTATGTGCTCTGATCATCTTCATGTGGCTTCTCTTAAACTAACAGTTTGGAAAGCTGGAAGAAAAGGAAGTGTTGGGTGAGTTCCTTTAGCAGCAATTTGACCTAAATGTCTAGAGACTTCCACTCAAAGGCATGACTGTAACAGCACAATAATGCAAACAATAAGTGGACGTGGCTTCTTAGCATCAGCCAATTGAGTAGCTTGGTCCCATTGATCCCTGTAGTGCTGAAAATAGAATTTATCAGTTTTTCTTTCTAAGATTCAATCTTTGCCTTTATTAATTTCTCCACAGACAGATAATTATTCTCACACTATACTCCTGACATTCAAAGTCACTGTCAGGAACTGGCCCTTGAGATGAGAAAGTTCAAGTTGAACACCCATGGAGTTAAAGCCTTTTGCTTTAGGAAAACACTTTTCTGTCTTTCCAACACCAAAAAGCACTTAAAAACTCTGATGTACCTTCACAGAAATGAATTACATATTAATATATAAAAATGTCTTAAAATACTATTATATGTTTGTGTTGTGATCAAAATGAACGCTATACAAATAACATTTGATACATTACTTTGGCTATGAGACAACTGTAAAATAAAACAGATGGCAAGGGCTAGATAAAATAAACGGTAATATAAATGGTATTAAGTAGTTTGCAAATGGGACAATAGTTTTGATTAACATCAGCAGGAATTACAGAGATAATGGGAAGTCTACAGAGTTCTGAAGTGGATTTTAGTGTTCCAGTCTGCAATAATCTGCTGTGACAGAAACAGATCTCACACCATTTAGTCAGATCAGCTTTCTGCATTGACTTCAGCTAGTGTGCTTTCTTCTATGGTGAGCACAGGTCATAATGAAAAATACAATAAGAAAATTCAAATCTTATTGAAAATTAATTTTCACCATTTCCTTTTTATTGGTCATGGAAGGGACAGCTCATAATAATAGCCTAATATAGGAGACTTGTACTTATTTAGCAGCTGGTAAGTATCTTTGAAAAGAGATAAAAGGATTTTTTAGCCTGTTGCAGAGAAAAGTAAAGGTTAAAAAGAGCAAAATTTGGGGAAAATACACTGAACATTTCAAAGCATACAAATGGTGATGCAGTATATAGTTTTATTTTATCAAAGGAGTTTTTCTTCATATAACCTGACATCTGTTGATTAAAAGTACTTAAATTCAATTTCTAATGGACCCTTTAAATTGCACATAAAGCAGGGTGACCTCCTTAGTGGTAAGGAACATATGGGCAGCATGACACTGTTCATCAGATGTCAGAACAGGCTTTACTTACCAGGGTGAATCTCAGCTATGTCTGGGTATAAAGTTACATGCTGGGAACATACTGTAAAGGCAGATTTACTAACTCAGACATCAAAATTATGAACAAAATATTTACAGTTAAATTAAGGTCAGAAGTGCAAAACAAACGAACCCCTGATGAATTAATTCAAAAAAGTACAGAGTAGGATACAATGTTTGAGTTCTCAAGGTCAAAATTTGAGCCTTAGATCTGAAATGTGCCTTCCTCTTGTTTACCTCACAACAAAAGTGAACTATAACCTCTCCCTTTTATGATTTTCCCTCTTTCCCTTCACACAAGGACAATAGATATTACAACCCTAAAAAACTATATCAAGAAAATAACATTGAGTAAACTTTATCCTCTAGCTACAGCTGTTGAACTCATAAGTTCCATGAGACTGCAGAGATCCAGCAGGACAAATAATTTGACTCAGAGGATTAATCTGAAGGGTATAAGAATGTCTGATTTAGCTCTCAGAGAAATCAATGCAAACTTTTACAGTGGTTTTGGAGAAAAATTTATCAGATCCAACAGGAAGAGAATTCTGAGTTAAAGCTGAAACTCATCCTCTTTAGTCTTATGTGCTATTTCAGCTCCCTCTCTAGTCAAAAACTGACAGAGTAAGTGAGAAATTGCATAACAATGACTGGCTCAATATTGCTTGATCTGTGTTTTCCCACAGCTATTCCTGCATACACTATTATTCAAAAATGAAACACATAAATCCGTATAATTCACAGTACACAACTGCTTCTTATAAATATAAGAAGCATATGTAATATAATATAATATAATATAATATAATATAACATAATATATATTATATTATATTATATTATATTATATATTATATATTATATTATATATTATATTATATATATTATATATAATGTGTAATATTAGGTACTGACCTAATAGGAACAGTACATGCAAGGGGAAACACGTATTTTAAAATTTTAATATTATAATAATTTTATTGAAAATAATTATTAATATAAGTTGAAAAAAATTAATATGGCCTAAATTAATTTTCTTACTTTTAGTGATGTTGATTTTAATAGAACTAGTTGGAAACCTGCGGCTTCTAAAGACAAATGTCTGACAAAGACCTTTAGTTCCTTTTCAGTTACCAAATTTCAGTTACTCTAAATGAAGAAAGCTGATGGTATACAAAAGCTATGCCAATAAACTTCACAAATATTCAGATTAATTCTATACAGTGGGTATACAATTCCTCTCCCTCAACCTTACACACATTTTTCTTCATGTTTTTTGTTCTAATAGTGCATACAACCTGTCCTTCAAATATCTTTTAAAAGGAAATGTTAGTACTGGCAGCCAGTATGTTGTAGATGTACCTTGGCAGAAGAGAAGTATCTTGCTTTAAAAGGTACCTGCCCTCTAACATTTAGCAAGAATGTCAAACCCTAAAGTAGGTCAGCCATGTAATTCTGAGCAGCCTTCTTGTGACAAGAGCAGTGTAAACACTGTTCTAAGTGTTTGTGTGCAGTTACCACCCTCATGTTTGTCATGTCTCTTGGCCTACTTTTTCTAAATTCTTTGCTCCTATTGTTTGGTACCCAAAGCTTTTATTCATGGATCCTGAAAAGTTAGATGAACTCAGAGCTGGCAGATGTGTCTCACCTCTGGCCACAAGAGCTGCAAGAAGGCTGCTCTGAGTCATAGCCAGCACAGTTTATCCTCTTCCAAGAAGCTGCACTCTTTCATTCCTAGAAGAGCTTCACCCAGAAATGAAATCCACTCAGGATTCCTCACAGGTTTTCTGCCTTTACAAAAAATGTCATTTACTTTAAACCAGCCCAGAGGAAGGTTGATTCTTTGAGAGGTCGAGCATAGTCTCTGGTGGAGGAGGCTGGTGGGTGACAGCAGCTGTGAGCCTGGTGAATAACTGAGCCTAGAGCAAGATGAAAATGTTGGGACAGGAATGAGGACTGATAGATGACATGTTTCCCTCCTCCATGGGATACTTCCATTCTAGGAAATGGAATAGGTCCATTTTCCTGGGACAAAGTCACTGAGGAATGATTATAAGTGTTCCAGTTTTATCAGGATATATGCAGTAGTGTTGGCCAGGTGTTTAAACAGGACTTGGCTGTCCCGCTTAATGCAATGCTATTGCATTGCTGTGGCAGGGGCAAGCAACCTGGCGGAATGTAAATGAAAATCAGCAAGGTCATAAACAAGGAAGAAGGCTTTATTTTAAGGACGAGGATAGGAAAACCATTCCTCTTAGACTAGCAAGTATTTTTCTTTCAAGCATATGTATCTCAAATAAACAGCTCAGTGTCATATGCCACAATGTGTTCTTTAAAATAGTTCTTACGATCCACTGTACTGCATTTCAACACATATTTGGGGATCTTAATTGGTTTTTTTTCATGTGTACAACTGACATTTATTCAAAATAAATATTCGTAAGACAATTAATACTAAGTAGACTCTTGCAATCTATTTAAGTATGTTTGTACTGAAAATATTTCAGAGAGATAAACATTGCTTTGCTTGGAACACAACTGATTTCAACAAATGTCAACTGAATTAATTTAAGAAGGTGATGTCTAGATATAACAAACTTTATTGGCCATTGGATTAGGGTGCTCTGTAGTTCTGCTTTCCAGAGTATATTTTCATTTACTATCAATAATTGATATTTTGTCTTTAAAAAAGAACACACCATCATAGCACACCTGTTAATGACATGGATGAAAAAGACTAAACAGGCAAGAAGTTTGAGAGCAAACAGTTATTATTTAACAAGCAATTTTCCATTGCCCCCATTACTAAACTCCTTAGTACTTAGCTTAATTATGTCAATGCTTAACCTTACCCATAATGGTTAATGAGCTGATTCTTCCAGTCATCATCTCCAATTAACCAGTAATCTAATCAGGCTGACCTCTACATTTCATGGGCTGACCAATAAATCAGGTGGCAGGTAGTCATGAACTCTGCAGCTCTACTTCGACACTCATTAATATTCGACTTGTGAATTAGCAAGCCACTGCCAATACAAAGTTAATCTAGATCAGGAATAAATCCATAAACAAATTTCTGTCAAAAGTAACCAGACCTCACAATATGGTGTTTTGTCACCTTTTTTTTTTTGGCTGCACATTGATACATAGTATTATAAAGGCATAAGCTCTGATAGAAAGAAACAAAGCTTTTTCATCGTTTTTGTATGTAATTATTTTAAATCAAACTTGAACCAGGATATGAATTTGTTCTTGTTTAATTCTTAACTATGTCATTTTTCACCCCAAAGGTCACCAAAGTAACTGTTGCCCCAGGAGGTATGGGATTAAATAGGCTAGGTTTAGTTTGTAAGAACAGGGAAGGAACTGGAAGTGACATTTTGTGCCTCAATGAGTTCATGCTGCTGCACATGTCAAAATGAGCAGACATCAGAATAATTCAAGTGGAAGACCAGTGTAGTGAATTCTGCCCAGCAAGCCCAGCCAATGTGTTTCTCCGACATGTGGGTGATGGCAAGGCAGGAACTAAGCAGTCTGAGAGTGGGATCACTATGTAGGATATTTTCATTGCTGTGATAGTGAATTGCAGTGCATCAATCGCAAATGAAGGACTTAATCAGGAAACAGAAGTGATGGCTGGGAATGGTCAGCCAAAGTATGGTGTGGAGTGCCTAGCTGCTTTCCCATGTAAAGACTTTTGATATAGGTATTTTCCTATCCAAACAAATCCATTTGAATGGTCTTTTATTTCAATGGCAATTTGACCATTTTATGGGTAGCCTGTATGTACAATTTCCTACTCAGTTACTGCAGAGATTGGAAAGGTGGATATATTTAAATTTTGAATTGTAAATTTCCATTTAAAAAACAGACAACAAATGACCCCAAACCTGCAAGCTGCGCATTGCTACGTTTTTTACTAGTCACTGGAATCAGAGGCAACAATTACAAGACAAAATAAGCTGTCAAACCTGTTAATAGAAACAGTAGTGTTTCCTCATTTTTCTTTTTTATGTGCAGTTCCCTAGAAAGCTGGCTGCAATGAACATACAAGACATGGTTCAAACAACTTTCAGAAAGCTAACTTTTAAACAGCATTCAGAAAGAAAATTTTTGTCAGCTATTGTACAGTACCTTCTCTGTATACATATGTTGATATAATTCTACCAGTCATGGCAGTTCTTCATGGACTCATATTCTGAACCATAACTTTCTTCAAATTTGCTTTCTTCAGATTTCAGTTATGGAAAGAGAACTAACTTCTGTACTGATACTTAAGACTAGTTCTGGATATAGTAACGACAGGCCATAAATATTTATTAATAATGTAATCATTACAAAATATTCATAATTAATGTTTATTTCTCAAAAAATTGATCAAATTGAAATATGTTCCATGCTCTAGCTATCAATTAGGTAAATAACCAATCCTTTCCTGACTGTATAATGAGTAAGAAAATGCAGGTTTGGAAGGCTATGCTTGTGTTGCTCTGGGAAGAGTTCCACACCAATGTGCTGCTTCCCCTATTAAATTGTTTGTTCTCTCCCAGAATCCCTTTGTATTTGATTAACAAACTCTCCCCAAAACAGATTTACTAGAGAAGCTGTTACTTCAAAGAAGGGTGGATTTCATTGCTTGATACAACCGGGAGTCATACATCTTCTTCTAGAGCACAGTAAGGTGGTTGCATTCCTAAGATACCAGCTCAGATATTAGCCCAGACAGATTCTTCTCTCAGCTTTTATTTAAAGCTTCATATTTTGGGATTCCAATTCCAGTACTTCAAAGTTCTCATATTTAATAATTGATATTAAAAATAAATATCTAAACTGCCTACTGGAAATTTCATTTATTTCTTCCTCAACCAGCACATGGAAATATTGCTATCCATTCTATAAACAAACCTTTACATATGTAAAAGATCTCACTCACTCCATAGTTTTATTTCTAGGCAAAGTAAGTATTGTTTTTACAAGTCTTCACATCTTATGTTTTATCAATTTTCCTCTAAGTTCTTTTCCATTTATTCCCTTAAGATACTTTCAAAGTATGTAGATAAAAGCCATTGTGATTTTTAAGTGAAGAGCTTGGCCTCACCAATGTCAAACAGACTGCAGTAATTTTCAGTCAGATATAACACATGAGAATAACTAATTAAGTAAGAGCTAAAATTAGCCTTTGTTGTTGGTTTGTCTGGAAAATCATAATAGTGTGGGCTCAAGTTCAGCTGAGGAGCACAAAGGATTAGTTTGATAAGTTTTGTTCTTGACATCCACAGTGCTTGCTGCTTAGCATTAGCCTTCCCCCTGAGAGCTTGCAAGTGTACCATTTAGCAATTTGCTATAGATTCTTCCTTGGAACGCTTTTTCTCATCTTTTAAAAAATAGTTGATATACTTGTCCTTCATGTACCCTGTGACGTTAGCCTTCATTGCTAGTGGTACAGGCACTGTGGTGACTAGTTCCTGAAGCATTTTACATTAAGTTTGTTGGTTTATATTGATTTGTGTATTATCTTGTGTCTTTGTTTGAAAAGACAGGTGTCTGCTAAGGAAGGCAGGAGCAGCCCTTGGAATGGAAAATGTATATTCCTTCTCTCTGAATTATTATAATTTTGAAATTAAGGGGCTCTCAGACAAAGATATGAGAATAGGAATAACAGTTCTTTACTGGTAGGTATGACAAAGCAAACAAACAACAGCTCCGGCACTAACACCAGCAGGAACACAAACCCAGACGCGGCCCTCTCTCTGCCGCAGGCGCTTCCCCGTCGCTGCAGTTCCGTTTGCAGCCACCAGGGGAGCTGCTGGCTCCCGCTGGGCGGGGCAGGTGCGGTGATTCCCCCCCGGCTGCAGGGGGCGCTGTGCTGCGGGCATGGGGAGCACGCAGTAATGGCGGCTGGGCCCAGACGGGAAGGGATGGGGGAGAGGCTTTGCTTCACAAACCCCAGGGCAACCAATCCCAGTGCCCCCTCAGGA
Organism: Pyrgilauda ruficollis; assembly: GCF_017590135.1. Classification (NCBI taxonomy): domain Eukaryota; kingdom Metazoa; phylum Chordata; class Aves; order Passeriformes; family Passeridae; genus Pyrgilauda; species Pyrgilauda ruficollis. The sequence continues at coordinate 3,468,770 of NW_024516984.1, read as the reverse complement.
CTCTTGGAAACAGCAAACTGGGACTGCAAGGTGTATCGGCAGGCAGGGGGTGCGGGGCTACAGTGCAGCGAAAACTTGGAGCAGTGCTGAAAAAACACTGGGGGCGGGACAGCAGCAACCCTGCTCCCAGCAGAGCAGGGAGAGGCGAGCTCAGGATCCCGGGCACCTGAGCACACGGTGGTAGGTCCCTCTTTTAGTGAGGTGGGTGTTGATAAGGTCCCAGTTCAGTGGCTGCTCTTTGGGTATTGATAAGGTCCCAGTTCAGTGGCTGCTCTTATAAGCAGAGGCTCACCCCATGGCAGAAGAAACAGGTTTGGGCTGGGTTCTGGCAGCAGCAGTGAATTCCCTTCTCCAAGCAGCACCTCCAACCATCTTTCTCAGAAGCCGAGACAGAGCCCTCAGCAGTACCAGCCCTGTCTTTTATCAGCCCAATTCCTTCCCTGTCTCTGCCCCTCTGAGAGAAACTCCCAGATAAGAGACGTTCAACCAGATGCCCTCCGCCCCTCCACCCCTGAGTTCGGCCACTTCTTTTGTTTTTCTTAAGTACCCAGTTGTTAGTGTTTCCTAGAAATTATGGGAAAAAAATCCCTTAGTAAAAAGGAACAAAAGGAAAGAAACCTAACCCCCAACATCTTCTTATCAAATAAATGTTTTTTAGTAAGTCATCTATGGCCAAAACCAAGGAAACATGGTAACCATTATTAAAAATATACTCATTATGACTCCAAAGCAATAGAAACAGTTTTTGAACATTTTTGTTGTTTTATGAAGAACTTTGGGCTGCACCTTTAATATTTTCAATAGAATCTGGTGAATTTGAGGGCTCACTGCATAACAGTCAAGACAGATCCATCACAGGGAATTTAATCACCATATAAAGTAAGTGGAAGAGAGCACACACTATTTATAAAAATCACAAGTAGGGAATTAATAATTCAAAACTTTAATCATCTTATGCTGCATGTAAAAGTAAAGTAAACATTGGGGGCAACAATTCTGGGCACTTGATTTTGTATACTTATCTTGGTGTGTTTTAGTCAGTCCAGTTTATAGTCTCAGAGTCCTTCTGGTGGCAGTTCAAGAATTAGCATAGGCCAAAAGCATTTTTAATTGGCTATTGACATGAAGCTACACTACTTGTTGACTAAGGGTATGACTAAAGCCATTCTGTGTCAGCACCAAAGATCAATTAATGCATCCTTAGCTTGTTATAATCAATGTACTTTGTCGGAATTGATTCTGAGAGTACTTAAGCTGGCAAGAAGTTAAATGAATTCAAACATCCCCAAGGTTCTGTTCAGATTTGAGGAGTTTTGCTGCTTTTTAATGCAGGACTTGAGTACACACTGTGCACCCAATTAGCTAAATCCTCAGTAAAGAGCCACTGTGTCTCCAGAGTTTGTGTACTTATGGAAAGTTTACATACACACAGAGAGACTATTATGCAGACAGAAAGTACAAATAAAACTTGTTTAATGCAAAATATTCAGGATGTGTTTTTCTATGTGTCTAGCAATATTTTTCACCAAGGGTGACTTCTGTTCAAGGAAATTCCTTTAAACTTGGCAAGGAAAGGAAACATAATGAAACTTTGATGACACCTGGGCCAATATAGCAACAGAAAATTCCTCATGATTTTTATGCAGTAGGAGCGAACAAGGACACTGGAACCAAAAGTAAACTTGACAGATTTGTTTGCAGTTGGTTTTGGTTTGTGGTTTTTGCACAAAAACATAGCAAATAAAAATGATGTTATGATCAAGCTCTGTTTTAAAATCACTAGAAACACAGAAAACTTGTAAACCATAGGTTTATATCTGAAGATAAAGCCCTTAGCCTGAAAAAAAATTTACTGTTCTTAGTGAGTTCTCCCTGAGGTTGCATAAAGGAGATTATGTTCCTGTGATCACTTTATTACTATTAGAGAAAGTTATTATTTATCAGAGGAATTGCATACACACATAAACACACAGAGTTTAAGTCTCCAGGATTCCTAAAATAGAAGTTTGAACTCCACTTAAATAAACTATAGAGCATCAAATACCCCTTTCCCCACATACCAAGGACCTGTCACAGACTCTTCTCTGCATGTGCTCAAGAGAGGACTCTGACAGATTGATCTGAAGGGTCTGCACCTGACCTGGAGCAGAGGTAAAGCTTGTGTAAACTATGGAGTCCCTCCCTCCCTCCCTGACCTCTGGTGTGAGTGACTCAGGGAGTGATATATGCAGGACATTAAAACAAGGGTGTCCTCTGAAATAGTAAAATACCAAATATTTTAGAGCTTGAGCAAGAAAAACTCTTTGGATTCATTTAGGAAATCTCAGGTTCCCACTACACACCATGAAGGATTGTGAACAAGGAGAAGGTAAGGTGATGAATCTGTGATTGCATTCCTTGTCTTACGCTGCAAATTCAAGATGTGGCCAGGGGTGTGCATTCTGTTGCCATCTGTTAGAGGTGGGGCAATTTCTTCTGTTAATTGGACCACCTGTTAAAACCAGGTGGGGCAGTTTTCTTTATCTCTTCCACAGCCAATCCTCCCTCTGGGGAGAAATCTTCTGTTAATGGGCCATTGAGGGTCACTGCATGACTGATAAAATGACATCATCCCACTGGGAGATGCTCTGCCCAGGGGGAGGAGCCAAGCATTCCCACCTGGATATAATCTGAGAATTAGATCAGCACAGGCAGCCTTTTCCACTGCATTCTCAGAACAGCTGTCTTCTCCACCATTTAATCAGACTGCTGCCAACATCCTGACCCACAAAGTGTCATGTCATATTCTCTGTTAGTGTCATTTTGTATTACTAAATTACTATTTGCATTTTTATTTTCACCTTTATTTTTCCTTAAAAAAATTGTTATTCCTACTCCTATATCTTTGCCTGAGAGCCTCTTAATTTCAAAATTATAATTATTCAGAAGGAGGGGGTTTACATTTTCCATTTCAAGAGAGGCTGCTGCCTTCCTTAGCAGACACCTGTCTTTTCAAACCAAGACTTTCCTAGAGAAGATACATTTGATATCTCTTCAATTAACATATGAGTGCAAATGCTGGAAGCTGCTGCTGAGCCATAAATCAAACAGAAAACTCAAAATGATGAAATTAAATGGGAATACAACAAAACATGTCAACAATATAATTGGTTCTCTCTCTGTGCAATTTTAAAATCTAACTGAATAGATTTTAAAAGATATGCTCTGGGTCAAACTAACATGGAATAACCTAATTTAACCATCTGCAAAAAGCATCTAGTCCTAACTGGACATAGGCAATCCCTCCATAATCTCTGGAGAGAGACTGTAGTCCTTAGGGGGTAGTTTAGCCTTTCTCCAGAGACCCTGTAAAGATGAAACCCGTATTTCATGCTAGTGTTATTTGAAATGAAGGTCAGGAAACAACTTTTTAATCCAGAAATTGAATACCTTTTCCATTTGAAAACCAAGAAACATTTTGATACAGAAAGCATATTGTAAGTGAACTCATGATTGTAAACATTCTTCCAAAACTCAGAATCAACATCCTTTCAGGTTTCACAGTCCCATGACTTATGTTTTTTTCAGGCAACTATTTCATATCACAGTAAAGAAAAAAAAAAAAGAAAAGAAATCCCAAAACTCAGAGATGGCTGCATTTGCTACATATTGCAATTCAGAATGACCCAGAAGACCTTGCAACTTATCAAACTGTGTTCCAATATATTTTTTGTTGTGCATCTGAGTGACTACACACTGTTTCTAATCATGGGAGTTCATGTCTCCTGTGACAGCTCTTTCAGCTAGTATATTAATCTTCAAAAAAGCAAAAAAGTACTATGATTTTTTCCTTAGAATGATTAAAAGATTAATATTATTGCAATAATTATTTTTAATATATTTTAGTCTTCACCAGTTTGCCATCACCATACAAATCAGAGGTATTTTTGAGCATCACTGGCACAGTGAATTGTTCACTTTGAGAGCTGCAGACTCTCCTTGGCTAGTAGGCAAGCAGACATCAAACAGACCAGTCAAGCACCGAGACAGCAGGGAGGCATTGAGAACTTGATCTCAAACAATTAGAGGAAAGCAGTAGCTGAGAGCATAGAATTAGGCTCCTTAAATTAAAGGATCGCCTTTCTAGTGAGATACAATTCCAGCTTTGGATTGGTTAGAGATTATTTGTATATCAGAACAGTCTACACTCAGAATTTAATTAAAAGATATGGGGCTTCCCATGAGTTTAAGAGTCAGGACTTAATCTGATTGCAGGATCAATGGTATAGTTTGCATAGATCTCTGGAATCCAAGCAAAATTTATGATAAGTTATTGAATCAGAAAAGAGTCAACGTTGTATAAAAACCTCCACTGACTGGGCAAACTAAGTTTTCAAAGTAGTTAGGTTATTTGAACAATTCTCTATTTGCTCATTCTATCTCATGTTGGCCTAATGTAAGCTTGACATGGAACAGTACTGAAAGGATGGAACGTTTTAGATTTTACAGTCTAAGATTTTTTTGTGCCTGTGGACACCTTACTTCAGTTTTGACTGGGGGGTGTCCACAATTCTTGATTCTGAAGCACAAAGGGAAGTCAAGTCTGAAGGATTTCTTAAAGGACATTACCATATCATCCTTCAGAGACCTTTGGGAGAAATAGAATTTCTATGAGATTCACATGATCAGTTCTCTATATAACTGTAAAAAATCACCATGATGGCAGGGAGGTCTTACAGTTGCACTTACAGGGAGAGACTGCAATGGAAACAGTTTTGTTCTTTAATTTTCTACTTTTTTATCAACAGAACTAAAAGAAATGCTTATATAAGAATGTGTAATATGCTGGTGATTGCTATTCAGAACAGAAAAATACGGATAGTTCAAGTGATGTTCATTGTGTTGCCAGAAAGTGAAGAGTTACTGAATTCTGTTAAAACGTCCTGAAAACTCATTGACTGGCTAAATCCTGAAAATTTCCAAAGGGAAGGTTTTAAAATAAAGCAATATAAAGATCTGTCAAATTAGGTCTACTTTGCCTATATAATAAATATTCTAAAAGCAGGCCGAAAATGTAAAATATAATGTAGGCATCAAAAGGAGAAGAATGACCTACTAAACTGCATGCACTCTTGTGTTATTCTATCTAAAAGTTTGCAGAAAATGCAATAGCAGAACTGGCATCTCTTTTATGATTTGTATAGATTTTTGTTAATCCATAAGAAGTTATTAAAAACTAAGACACAATGTAATTAATAGCAGCAATAACAATAGTGCATAGTTGCAATGTAGCATTTTTTCCCAAGAGATTTTCTGGTATTTAATTAAAGAAACCACAATAGTAAAGGGGCTCAGTAGAACTAATCTTCTAGTAAAATCTTATTCTTATATAGATTGCTGTCAAATTAAATCCTGACCATCAATCCTTAGGAGGCAGATGATAAATTGCATTGATTCTTTCAACCTAATTTTAATTCTTCAAATCCATGAAACAAGTGGTACAGAAATATCTTTGTTAATCAATAAGCTGTATTTAAAGGGCAGTCTCAAATCCTAATAACTGATTGCCCCAAATTGTACTGCTATTCTTCGTCTGTTAAAAGCAATGTAACTGCTCTGGATCTACATCCCGTGAGTGCACAAAAGGATTTGTCTCACTGACTACAATATTAGTTTCATCACAGCAAAGACTACACATTATGAGTACCAGCCCCAAGCTATAGATTTATGCCTGAATCACAGGATCAGAGAGTGATTTGGGTCAGAAGGGACCTTCAAAGATCACCTAGTCCCTCCTCTGACATCCACAGGGATATCTTCCACTATGTTAGGTTGTTCAAAGCCCCATCCAACCTGACTTTGAACACTGCCTTGAATGCAGTCTTTAAATCCAGGGATTTTTTTAGGGCTACATTTAATTTCTCCATTAACACCACAAAAGAAGCAGTTTCTTTTCTCCTTCCTTGTTAGTTGACTAGCACAATCATAGATCATTTCCCCATACATCACATTTTACTTTGACAGAAACACAGACAAAGAATAGTACAAAAGGCTGGAAAATTGTTATGGCTGTGGTAGTTTATCCCAAAGAAGAAGGATTCATTTACTGTTCCTAATCTATTTTTAGGCCACATATACCTTCAGAAAGAAATAAAGGGCAAAATTTAGCCATCTGGTCTTCCTTCAGATGCATTACTCAGCTTATCAACTACACTGCTGGGCACAATAATTCCTGATGAGCAGAGCTGGCATCCAAACAAGCAATGTCACAAAAATGTACTTGAGTCTGGAAACCTCAAGATAGCCGGTAGTATTTCCATTTAGTTTGTTTTATAATAACATGTAAGTTTCTTAAATTCTACCATGTATGTAATACCTCATTCTGATATATTAATGTTCTCAAAATATATTTCTTTGTGTCCTCATTTGTTGTACACAAGATTAAAGAGGTGAAACAACAGTAATCCAAAAACTAGCTAGAGACAGATTGCAAAGTATCCAGAAGATCACCTAGTGCTCTGTCTACTCAGCTGGCACATTTTTACACTGACCCTAGAAATCATGTTTAGTTCTTATTCATGTAAAAAATCTTTGTTCCTTTTCTGTGGATAAACAAAAAGCAGCTGGAGAAAGTATGACCTTGCTCTGGAGACCTGATGTCCCAGATAGGACAGCAGCTGCCTCAATGCTGTAACAGAGGGTCAATGCTCAAGTAAATGAGGATTAGATTGCCAAAGCATCTCCTGTGATATTTTACCCAGCCTTAATCGTTTCTAGAGACCATTTTGTCTTTACCACTTGTGTTCAGTTACATGCCCTACAATGTTAAATACACTGGTGAAGATACTTAGGAATGAACACTTTAGGACCACCTAGAAAAAGTCTTACAGATGTAATATATACAGCAGGACTGGCTGTCATTACTGTCACAGTACACAGAGAGTTTTAATTCTGGGATGTGCTCAAACAACAAGTGCTTCCCAGTACAGTCTTTGAACAAGTTATGCAGTAGGTAAACCAGAATATGGACTTTCAGCAATGTTTGCTCTTTGATATGAATGCTTTTACTACAGCTAAACCAATTCAGGTTACACAGCACCTGTTCTTCACATTACTCAAGGGAGCAGCCTTGGAGACCTGCCATGCCAGTAAATGTCATCCTGGAAGGAGCAGCACTCCAGAGCCTGCACAGCCATTCACTTGCATCTGCTTGAACTCAGTATGATGAAATATTAAAAAGCTGAGGGATATTGGGACTTAATATATCCACAGAAGAATCCAACCAGTGAGACAACAGCATGTGCTGCATTGTAAATTTGGGATTTTCTCCTCCACTATAGCCAAATAAAATGCAGTTTTCTATTTGCAACATAGATTTTTGAGTCATTGTCTTCAGATTTCAACCTCTATCCAGAATTACCAAACAGATAAGAATTTAAAGTTAATGTTGTGCCATCTTCTTTAAACTCACAAGAATGTCTTTGCAGATATAGTACCTTCCTGCAGCAAAAGTACACAATTCTGTTAATAATGATACCTCTGGGCTCAATTAATTTGCCCAAAGACAGTCTTATATCATTAAAGATCCCTAGGATTTCTCACCTGGTCTTCAGCTGTTCTTCCAGAAGGGCATGAGTTTTCTGAAGACTTGTGGGGCACAGCTCATACTGCTGATGTCTCAAATGCCCTAAGGCATCTCAGCTGACATTGGAATAATCAGTCTGCATTTGTTGCTACAAAATCCATTATTGATCATCTGTCAAAATATGAGACACCACAAATCCATCAGTAGGTAAACAGACTTTCATAAGTCATCTAAGGATAAAATATTTTGCAAACAGCTGGTCCTTCTGTGAGGATTGTGCCAAGCTTTCCTTTGCAGTCTTAAGCTTGTGAGGCCTCTCCTTCATTTTTCAGCATTCACCTAGAATAAACCTTGCCATCTACTGCTACTGCCGAAGACAGTTAAGTGAAGTGCAAAGTTCTGCATAGTGACATTTCACTCCAAAACAAGGGACATATGTTGTGTGTGCTACGCCATGATTCAGAAATCGTGATTTAGCTTGACAAAGCTGGAATATTTTCCTGTGGATAAAATTTCCCCCTTTATGGGGTGGAAGGGAAAGTATAATTTAAAGGCTTCTAGTAATCTATTATTGACTGAAATTTTCCAGAAAAAACAGAGAGGTAAGAAAACATGAGTACTGGAGTAAAAGTGCAGAGATGACAATGTAATTAAGAAATCAATGCCAAACCAAATAAAAACAAACCAAGCATTCAGAGTGGGTTTTAATTATGCCCCATTTTCATTATCATGTTGAATTGCCATATTTCTAATATTGATTCTTACCTTCCTGCTAAGCCCACAGATTCTTGTTTTAACAGCATTTTTTGGCAGTGAATTAAAATCCTAAGTACTTCACTGCCTAAAGTAGGCATTAGCATGTATGTGCTGAACCCTAGGCTTTGATATCCTATACACTAGTTTGCAGCGCTTAACATTTTCAATTTAATTTAAAATGATCACATATAAAAAGCTCGCCCTTGACTAAGAATGCACTTAACACATAGTTTTGATGGGGTGACAGAAAAATCCAAGAAACAAAGAATATTCCATCAACATCTAGAGCAGTGCCTTTGCAATGAAAACTTGTACTGTCCTAACCATCCACCCCAGCACTGGTAGCTGCTTCTACAGCAGCTTCCTCTGTCATTGAATGCCACAGAATCCCCAGTGCCTTGAGAGGGTGCACTTGGTTATGGTACAGGCAGCCTCCTTCACACCTTGCCCGAAGGGTCAGCACTTACTGGCTTTGCACTAGCTCCTGCAATTCTCAGTCCAGGGCCTGTGGAAAACTCAGCACTCTGTTAATCCATTTTGGCCATTTGCAGTTCAAATCATTGATCCAGCATTTCTCTCTGTGTTTTCCCATCCCACTCTGTGCACAGTCTGCTGTTCAGTTCCTCCCCAGAAGCAGCTCTGGGGTTTTGCTCTCTGCAGCAAGTGACACACAGCTGACAGCAAAACCCTCACTCACCTTTTCTTCTCCCAGGGGTTTCAGCTCCATAGGACATTTCTGATCCAGACTCTAATTTCTCAGGAGACATATTTGGCCTCATTGTCTATCCTTGGCTTTCTGGAAACCTCAGCCATTTCTTCTATGTGTTCAAATACTTTTCTTGGGAGAGTACTCCTTGGCATCTACCAGCTCTATTTTTCTCACAATCTGTTCTTGTATGATAATCCCATTCCAATAAGCTAAAATGGACATTATTTACTGATGTCAGTACTGCAGCAGCTGCAGCACAGAACAATTCCTCATGGGAATCACCAAGAACCTCCTAGCTAAATGTGACTACTCCCTTACCTGCAGTTTACTTTCTTGCTTGTTGTCTGAGTTTACAAAGGGGAACAGGAAAGCTTTCAGATAAGAATCCACAGCAATCCTATGAGCAGCAAACTGACAGCCCTTCCACATGTCTTTTCTCCACAATTTGGCTCCTTGCCAGACAAAGTGTGGCAAAGAGGGATTTCCTATATGACCTTGTTAGGAGTCATTCAGACCCACAATACTGTACAAATCCAGAGTGTTTTAATAATAAGGAAAACTGATTCAAGATAAAATAATTTTTCTCCAGATCAGAAGGAGCTTGATTATAATTTTACCTTCCTGGTCGTTTTGGTATTTAACCTGGCTAGGCAGAAGAAGGAGCTCCACATACAACAGAGGCTGTGAATTTCTGTGCCAAACAAGACAACCACATTACTTGCTTCCCTCACAGCAAGTCAGATGCAGGTCCAAAGATTTATAATCTCCTTTTTCATGATCTCTACACTTCTTTTTCTGCCTTTCACAGCTCTTTGAAGATCCTTATTAGACTGAAAAAATATGTATACATGTAAAAGTATTTTTCCCCCACTGACCTAGATCTGTCCTTTCAAGCACAGCACTGGTGTGTTGGCTTTGGATTTCAGTCTTTGCTCTGCGAGAAATGGCCCAGTGGACAACTGGAAAAAGTAGAGTTGACTGTAGGAATCTCAAACCCATACATAGGGGCTGTGTGTGAGAAAGGATCACAGGACTTACCTTCCTTTGCTTCTAGGACTTTGCTTTGATATTTTTCAGATCACTGGCAATCTAAAGTTACTTCTGATGGCTCTGTGAGGGCTTATGAAAGGGAATATGGCCTGTTTATTCCACTTATCATGGGCTGATGAACATAATGCAAAGCCATAATTAGCAACAATGATTAAAATATCAGTAGCCAGAGTAAAGGCTGATATGACTAGTGACTGAACTCTCTGTACCTTGTCCTGATGTGGCAAGGCTAGACCATGTTGTTGTCCCTGTTCCATGGACAGAACTCACCAAGATTGTTAATCAACACATTTCACAGGCTCTTTCTGCCCATGCAATTTCTCTTTAATCCCTTGCTCCAGGACTGACAGACTTAATAGCTGCTTTTAAAATTGGAGGGGACATGAAGAAAGACCTAATTTCTAGCATGCATTATATGTAAAAATATAAGTGTTTGCTGGCAGACAGTCTTTTTTTTTTCTTTTAAATATAGTTTTGCAAGCTAAAATCCAGCCTGTATGAAAGGCAATTTTACCCAAAGGCAGTGCTGCTCTGAATATCACTCTCTCCACTCAAAGTAGTTGAGGGCTGCTCACCACTTCACATCAACTTGTCAGGAAGGAAGGAAGGAAGGAAAATGGAAAGAAAAAAAGAGAATTTGCTCACAAGCATTAGCTGATGCCAAAGAAAGTTGATAAAGGTATTTGTTCCTCAAAGCATAAGAACAACAAATGCCTAAGACTTATTGTTGTGGATTTACTGGGACATGCAGCCTTTTGAGGTCCCTGAAAGCACAGGCACTGCAGAGGTTATGTGCATGGCTGCTCAGGCTTCAACATGTGGGTAAGCCTTATGCTCCATTTTCAAATGACTTTCAAAAGTGTGTTTGGGTAAGTCAGTTCTTCAGCTTTTTGATATGTTTGCAACATACAAATTCAGCTCCAATATGCCAGAGATTTCCTTCCTCCCTTCCTCCCTTCCTCCCTTCCTTCCACACTTCCTTCCACACTTCCACACTTCCTTCCACACTTCCTTCCGACACTTCCTTCGCAGTCCAGCTTCTGGAATTTGTTTATTTGATTATTATTTTTTATTATGAGTTAAACAATTCAAGATATTAATATAATCTTCATAATTTCAATTCAAATAAAAATATTTTGTAATTAGTTTTGTCCAGAAGGAGTCCATCCTTTGGAGTACTTGATCCTTGTTGTTTTCAAGTGAAGGCTTGAATTTTCACCATGGTGAATTTGTCCCATTTGATTTAATATTAGGAGATTTAACATGAAGACATACATTATCAGAAACTGACAAATACAAAATGTACATTTAGTTCAATAATCGGGTTGAATTCAAGCTCCAGTCAGTAGGAGAACAATGTTCCATCAACAAATGTAGCACAAAGGTGTTTGCTGTTCTCCATATTTTTCGTAAACCTTGTAAAGAAAATCCTCTGAAGGTTCTGAATTTCTATCCAGCTGAGCACGGAAAGTGCTGATGAGTCAGTGCAAAGGTTTTACAAATTATATGAACATGTCTGTTGTGGGATTTGAGTTGAGGATGCCTAGGCACAGGCACACTCAAGGCATATCCTGGAGTTTCTGCTTGCAGTCTAGTTGCAAGGACCTTAAAACAACTTTCCTTGGGGCTGCCAAGGGTTCCATCAGGCAGAAACTTTTGCAATCATTAAAAAAAAAGAAAAACCCACTGAAAGCCATGCCACTTCAAGTGCTTAGTGCTTTGGGGTTTGCCTCATTAGTGAAGAATCATAATAATACCAGTGCATACAGATTTCACCTCAGCTGCAAAATTTGCCCATGACATAGTGGGAAAAAGGTTAGAAGTTTTTGGCCCCATTAGCACTTTCGCAGCTCCCCACAAGAAAGTGATGCTCCAGTGCTGCCCCATGGCTTCCTCCTCCACAGAGAGGAAGATATGGTGCCATTCCAGCAAGATTTAGTGCCACCGCTACCTTGTGCTTGCTTTGCGTATTTAACTATTTTTTTTTTTAAATGTCATAAACACAGAGCTCTGGAAATAAGTTTGTGAATAGAGTTAGGGCTTAGATCTGATGGACAGCTCTGGCCCAGTCAGAGCTGCAGCTCACTGTGCTGCATTTGGTGCCCCTGGATGGGATTGGGTGGCTTGCTTGGTGAGACTTAATTTGGGATGGTCAGTAGGATAAGTGCAAACACATGTCCTCAGCCTTCCTTGCTCCTCTCCAGCCAGAGCACCTTCCCCAGAACAATCACTTTCATTCACTCAAGACTGATCCTTTTGTTAGGAATAGCCATCTGCAAATGCCGTAAGAGGAGGGAGAGGCAAACAGGACACCTCTTGCACTTAAATGTAGGATCCACCTTGCACAGTCATGCTGAAGTGTCACAACGAAGCCTCAGTACTGATGAACAGGGACAGGCAGCCTGAGCAACCACCTCTACTCTCTCCTTAGACATGGCCATGTTATAGAACCGTAATTTTTTAGTGTCTTCACAAACCACATTATTTTCCATGTTTAGCTGAAACTGCAGCAGCACACACAAGCTCACGCAGACCCCGCAAGCTTAGGATAGTGTGGGGTAGAGCAGTTCCACCATGGGGCACTGTGCTGGGAATGGGGAGAGAAAGGGACACTCAGGTCAAGGATCAGCTTCATCCCTTCTTTCCTTTCCTTAACTGGGACTGAATGAAGACTTTTGAGCATTTTAAACTGTGTGAGGCTTTGTTGTACTTCACTTCTAGTTTTCCAGGTACTTGACAGAGCAGCTCAAAGTATCCAGACTCCCAGTACAAATTCAGGAAATATCAAACATTTCAGAAGAGAAGGACAAAAGTTCAGACTTGATATTCAGACTAAAGGGAACTTATTAAAGAGGAACCAGCAAGGTGGGAGGTACCTTATCCCTGGAAACAAACATTCTAAGTTTTGAACTGTTTGTGTATGTTTTATTATTATGTGTGTTATAACCAGCCTGTTTTTAAATGAACTTGGAAAAACCATCTCTCTTTGATAATGTCTGCTGGGAAGATGAATTTGAGAAAAACTGCTGCCATAAGCATTTTTAGGGATTTAATTGCCTGCTTTGGCAGTCAATCTAAAGTCTTGATTTAATTTCTTGCATTTTTGCAAGGTTATAATTAGCTTTAAACTTGTGAAGATCTGCAAAGTTGAGGTAAGTAAGTTGTCTGTATCTGGGACCAGAGTTTTCCTGGATATCTCATTCCAAGTCCTCCCAAGCACCTTTCCTAGGCAGTGTCTTCTGCTAATTTTTCTTGTGATAAAAATAAAGTACAAAGGCCCAGCATCAATTAGTCACTAAAACATCTAGGTTTTCCTTTTAGTTTTTAAAGTGTCCCTCTAACTTCTAATGCAGATATAGCTTGATTTTAGATCCCAAGGTGATCTAACTGTCCTTCTCCTTTACTATTCACCAGCATTTGTAACCTGCTTGTCTAGCCCTAAAATCTGCACATGTACTGTATTTAGGACCTATGAATTTCTGTACAACTCATTTCCTGCAGTCTCAGACAGACTCTAGGACATGGAATTTGCTTTAAACTGAAGTGGATATGTTTTATGTCAATATGTTTACACATCAAACAAAACTGAAATGCTACCTTACCTTGGAAATATATTCCAACTCAATTTACCAGGGAAATGTCATGGGTAAATATCACGGCCCAGCCTCTAGACAAATGCACTTTATTCCTTCCATGAAATGTTTGAGATCAAGCATTCTTTTGGGAAACAGTATTTCTGGATACACTCAGGGTCTGGAAATTATGCTTCTTGTTAAGTAGTAATTTATTTCTGCTATTAATCTCTGCATTTCTCTGACAGTAGGGTGCACAATAGAATTGTCTTTGTGGTAATGTTAGAAAAAGTTTAAAAGATACATTTAAAGTATAACAAATAAAAATTGTCCATATCCTTATATTAACAGCACAAAATGTAACTGAAGAGATTAAAAAGACATAAATTTCTTCTTATGCTCTCTTTTTGGTTTTGGTATATTTTTATTGTTTGGTTATTTTGCCACCATTTTAAAATGACACCTCTGTCAGAGACCTTTCTCCAAGCAACATTTAAGAACCCACTCTCTCATCCTAATCACAATAATTTCTATCCCTGTAAGTATCCTGAAACAGTATGCTAGGATTATTCATGCAGTTCCAGGTAAAAAACAGGAATAAAACTATCAAAACTCTTTTGATTTCTCTTTATGTTAGCCTTTGATGTTTCCAAACACTGTGAGTAAGTAATCCTCTTTTATTTCGTATCTTGGCAATATGAAAGAGGAGGCTGAGAAGAGCACTACCTTGGGACTTACATACTTCTGTCACTTCATGTCACAACATTAAATTTATTGGAATGAGGGGTGTTACGTGCTCGTGTCTGCCTAAAACAAATGGGAAAAGACATGAAAGGCAGTAAATTCTAAAGCATTAGACATTTTTAAAGCTAATGAGTTCACTCTATTAAGCTAGGAAATATAATCTATTACATTAGAAAAGATAAACATAGCTGCTTTATTAAAAAAAAATATTCTTTTAGTCCACATTAATCAGTTACAAAACTGAGCCATGTTGGTTAAAGGTAGATAGAAATGTTTATTCCCCCTCAGAGTTTCCCTGAAGAATTTCCTCCAAAGTTTTTGGCAGAGAAGACATATAAACTCACATAGGCACATAATATGCTCTTGCATAGTAGATTCCATGCTGCTGCAATCTTTGTGAATGGCATGAGGAAATCTCAATACACTGGCTATATTGTTAAGGTAGGAGATACCTTTAGTTGCTGAAAACACACTTCTGCAGTTTTACCCTCTCACTGAAGCAGTGTGTACAGCTGTTTTTTGAGCACAGAGTGCTGCCGTTCAATGTGTGTTATAGCCTGTTAAAGGCCTGCAGTGTTAGCAATTCTTGACTTACAATGTCTCCTTCTATCCTTCCATAGCAGGGAGCAAAGGGAAGCACAGAAAGACAGCTCCCCTCTACTGGCTTTTAACTCAAACAAACTGAAAGGTGTTACATAATCCTATAGCCACCTTTACTTCCATCTCACAGAAGGGAGAGACATCTGTTTCCTAGGGACTGTCTTTATCCCCAGATAAAAAAAACAACAAACAAAACCCCAAAACATCACAAAACAAAACAAACAAAACCCTCTACCTCTGTTGTTGAGTACATAACAGAGTGAAAGGCAGAACAAAAGCATAAGAAATGGGGCATTGTTCAAGGTTAGATTTTGTCCTTCATTTAGAGTCTGAAAGAATGAACTCAGAATTTGTCTGTGGGATAAAAAAATGCTATGCAACCATTTTAAACTAACAGCTACCCAGGCCATCATGCTTATGGCTTGATGTGACATGTTACATTGAAAAAAGATACTGCTTTGAATTCATATAAAGGATAGATAAAATATTTTTCATTTAATTGTCTATCAGCTTTTGCTTCATTCTATATTTCATAATTTATTTTCCCCTCAGGAGTATTATTTTCTTCATAAGGAAGGCAATTCATTCTTCACCTGGACAAATAAAATTGCATATGTATGTATGCACTTGAGATTTTCATACTGCTAGATGATCCATTGCACACTTTTCAAACAACTCAATTAACATATTTTCTTTATTAAATTTCCTTTTCTAAAAATAATTTTTCTTTATAAATCTGCCACCTGTACATCACTTGTTTATGGTGAGGGATTTCAACATAAGCAAAAGGGAACTAATATTTCGTCCTTCAGTTTCATCTCTCTCCTTGATAATTTTGCATCAAAGAGCTAATAAAATCTCTCTGCTCTTCATTAAAGACTCAAATACCACAGAGCTCTCTTTCTGCCTGCCTTATTCTTTTAAAGCAGAATATTTACATTATATGATGCCTGTTAATCTGTGAAATCATTCTTCTGTTCTTCTGCAAACTTCTGTGAACTGTCATCTGTATGCATTTCTAGAAGAGTAAGAAGCATCCTACGGTAGATGTCCTTCCATGACTGCCTAAAGAGAGAACTTGATGCATGGATACAGCATGGGTAGAGCTATAAATGTCACCCAGCACCACCAACCTGGCATTGTTAAGACTCTTAGCACTGTTGTCTAAATATGTCCTCTAGCTAATCTCCCCAAGTCTTGTTTCATGTCTCAAAGCAAGGACTTTAGGTTAAGCAAAGAAAACACCCAACCTTTTGTTCCAGGCACAGCATTTCCCACCCAACAGTGCCCACACTTTCTGAGGTCTGGAATAGGTATAATTACCTCAATTTGATGTATTTCATTGGTTTTACAGGCATATGCTCCATTTTTTTTAGGTGCAGTACAGTCTGAGGTACAGACCTCCATCACACTGTGTGTTGCAAGACATGGCACAAATGAAGGTTGGTGCTGTCAAGGAAAGAACATTTTATTTATCTTTCAGAACAGCTAATGCAGTCTCTTAAGGAAACTTACAGGTTCTGTTCATGGTGCTTTACTTCCAGGAAGGATTCTCCTGCAACTTGAATTTTAGAATGGAACAGAACCATTTAGGTCTAATTCATTGATAAAATAAGTTCTCAGTGGGAGCATTTTCTTTGAAGATTACATTGATTTCTAAATTTGAATTTCCAGTAACCATGAAATTTCAGTTCCACATATTCGTATTCTGTGAAGATGTACATTTTGGCTAAAAACAAAAAAAGAAAACTAATAACTGTATCATGTTTCTTGTTTTCTACATGACCTCTATGACACTCACAGACACATTAGTTTCTCTACATTTTATCCAAAGGAAATAAAAATAGGTGCAGTCTCTCACAGGCATGAATCAGTGCAGAGCCTCCTCCGAAGTCTAGGCAGGATGACATACAAGATCCACAGTGTATGTCACCTCCGTCTGCAGACACAGAAATAACAGCTTTGGTAGCAAGCCAAGACAGCAGCTCTCTAAGCAAAACCTGACAATTCTATTGTTTCCTTATTTTCTCACTTCTTTTCTTCAGCCCCCATCTTTCACTGTGTCTTGTAATTCCGAAGCCTATTAACTATTGAGATTGGATGTTACTGCATTTTTACTGTGTTTGTAGAATAAATTCTTCTGTAAAAGAAAGTGTTTGAAGTGTTTTAGTCTATTTTAACAAGGAAGAACATGAACAAGATGTACAATAACTGAAGCACTAGAAAATACACATGCTTCCTTCAGAAAGCACAACTGTTTTACCATACATGCAACTCCTGCAGTGTGGGGCACCACAAAACTTGGGAAAAATTTTCTTGGGGTGACCTCCACTTCCCTGAGATTTCAATTCACAAATATGTTACTTGCATGAGTGTTTCCTTCACAGTGGACCCCCATTAGGAAATGTCCCTGCCATTATTATTCTGTAATAATCAGTGGTTTAAGCAGTCACAGATTTTCAATGGGAGTTGACCTTAGTTTTAATTTTGCATCTTTCAATTCTTTCTTTGTAAAGCAAGATGTCTTTTGCCATATGTTAAAGTTTTTCCTCCATGCCATTGTTTCCCTTCACATTGACCTGTTCAACACACGTTGAAAACTCTCTGGAGAGGGACTGGTTCGCTTTGGGGTGGTTGGAGCTCCTTGCTTGGAGCGAGACCTTGGAGAGAGACCCTCTCCTTTCCATAAGTTAGGTAAAGTCCTTTCCCTAGGTTAGGTAAAGTTCTGCTTCATTGCAACTGACTTTTGCAGATGGGTTCATAACAGTACACAGGAATGAATTTCAGGATACCTAAGGAAACAAAACCATCAATTTTGTTTGCTAAATTCTTTTGCATGGGCATCTGAGACATCCATGCAGAAGGGATTAAAAAAATGCAAGAAAGGGATAGGGCAGAGAGCTAGGGGAAGGGCTACTCTGTAAGATGTTCTTTCTTGGGAATGTGAGACTCAGTTCTCCTTTTGATTCTGGGAGTTACAGTTGTGCTTCTCTCTCATTATTGTCTCTGTTAGTATTGTCCTTTCTAGTCTTGGCACTGCAGATATCTGTTGTCAGGCTGATGTCTTATTTTGTAATACCTCAGCAAAAGTAGGCAGTTGTAGAACTGACTCTGACAATGATCTGTTAAATGTCTGGCAGCCCATAAGGGATTGTTCTGCTTTGGAAGGCATAATTAGTACTACTCAAATGTGTGGGAGGTGTTTCACCTTCATGAATATATTATGACATATTTTCACATTCAAACTCATATTATCAGTTTCTGCCTATTGGTGATGTTTCTATTAAATATTTCCCATCAAATCACGTGCAAAATAAGTAGTTCACTTCTACTGGTGTTATAGAACCCTTTTTAATTCCCCTTCTTTCACCACAATTTATAATCTTTTTATAATCACTTTTTGCCCATCAAGACAATCTTCCAATGAAGCTCTGAAACTGGACTACATAAAACAAACAAGTCATTCAATACAGAATAAATGTCACAGTATTTATAAGAATATTAGAATATTAGCTCTGTCTCTGTTGACAGAGCTTTGCTCTGTTTCATATCCTCATTTTCATATATTTACCTTGCTTAGGCTTTTAGGGTCTCCCAGTCCTGATCTGAAAGAACAATATCTTGTCAAATCAGTGAGGTCTCATCCTTACAGTTAATTATACATACAGATATTTGTGAATTTTCTATTCCTGAAATAGTGTAGGAAGCATGTGGCAGTGGTGAAAATGTAGAAGTCTAAATAGAGAAAAAAGGTAAGGATTAAAAACTCATATGGTGCAATCAAGGTAACGAATTAGGTTTGCTCTTCAATATGAAGAAAGGTTTTCAAGACTGTCAATTTGTAAGGAAGTAACAACCAAGTATTCATTTTATAAGTTCTTTTCCTTTTAAAATCATTCAATGAATATATTCTAATGAAAACAGAGAATGAAAAATCACACTTTTCAAAGACCTTAACTTAGTACTCAGATTGCAAGTAAATCAGAAAGACATAAAACATTCTGCAGTATGTGACAAGGATTTTCCAGAATCTTTTGCAGATGTTCATCCCTGCTGCCAGTTTTAGGTCTAGAAAGTCTAACAGAAAAATGTCATGACTTTCTTTCGTAGTAACAAGGGCTATAATTCATCCAGATTCCTGAAGCATTGTTAGAAAAGTACAGGAGAGCATCAAGGCTTGTATGGTACCTTAGCAAGGTAATTGAAGATCACAGAAGAACACAGAAGTCAGTGTACTGTGTCAGAGTGAACTTGACGTCTTGGCTTTGGGTCCTATGCTCATACTTTTTTGTCTGTGCCTGCCCCTTCCCATTTACCTCATCCCACAACTGTTCTCAAACCTGGTCTCATCACAGTTGAGATCTGAGCACTGCCTCTTCCCTGTCAGTCAAAGCTAATCTGTCTGTTCTTATCCTAAAGGTAACAGGTCCATTGAATTCTACTGCTGTATGCTACAGTCCCAGTCTACCCTGCAACCTGCTTTATACAAATCCAATATAATCCTCAAAAAAACCAACCCCTCTTGCAAATTCCTATTCTCCTGCTCATGTGACTGCTAATCCAAAATCCAAGAATGTTTCTGCTGTCATTTAAACCTCCATACTGTTTGAAGTGGTTTCTGTTCTGACCTGCCAATGACGTTAGTCCTGAACTAGAAAGGAATTAACTCCTTGGCAAATGGTAGTTATATGGTAGTACTGGAGTAAAGTCATTCTGAGGAGGGGAGACTTTGCCTGTGGAGTGTTTCTGGCAGAGTATGAATTAATTTTAGGCTACTTTTTTTTTCTGTAGAAAGTTGTGTATTGCTTTTTTGACACATGAAACAAACTGATTTTTGTGATATATATCTGTCCTTTCATTTTACTGATTATATATTTCAGTTTAAATATTAAAATATAATCTTAATTTTCTAGTCTGTTATGTTTTATAGTTTAATATAACTGATGATGCCCAGAATTTCAGGGTCTCCTTTGAGACATATACAAGTTATAGGCTTTCTCTGGCCTAATGGCCTGTGTTTAAAATGCTGTACTTAAGGTTTCTCCCTGTTATGCCTATCTCTAAGAATACTAAATTAAAAATACCTGTTAACAATAATAATATATTTTGACATTTAAATACTTTCTCTTTTATTAATATACTCATTCCTTTGCTGAAAATTGTGATTGTTGCAATGATTTCAACAGAGACTGAGCTTTTTGTCTGGTAGTATATTGTTTACAAATGGTTAATTCCTTTCAGTATATTCACAAAAAAGCAAGGCAAAAGCAGACCTGGCTGAGGGAGAAGTGCAGGAAAGACTTTTAATACTGCTTTGTGTTGTTGATGTTGAAGAGCACATAGATAATTTATTTTCATTCTATTAGATGTTTGCATTGACAACCACACGTTTCTTAGCAGGCTCAGATCTCACACTTTGACTGCCTGCCTTATCACTCCATCACCAACTCCTTCCTGCTGAACCACTGTGCTGAACCTTGACCTGCAGAGATTAGTTCACCCTAGAGAAAGGGGAAAGGGTAATTTGGTCTCCCGGTCCTTTTGATCTAATCTTTTCTTCTCAGACTTTCAGGCAGATTACCAGAAGATGTAGTCTGCTACTATTTTACTGACTTTTCTATATTTTATATTTGTTCTTTCCTCCAACAGAAGAATATGTAAATGATACCTTCTGGAACGTGAAACAGTATTATTGGATTATTACTGATGATATGAAAGTAGAAAATAATAGCTGTTGTGGAAGCTATATAATTTGTTAAATTGATGGCAAAACTACAAGGGCAGTACTGTAGATTCTGAACATACTTTGTCAAAAGATGCCAGAATGACTGAGGACATTAAATGCAACAAAATTACTTTAAAAGCATAGTGCAGATAATAAAAAGCCTTGTATTTTTCTGTCTTATGCCTAATATTGCCATCCATTCAGAAGCCAGTTATTCCCTTCTGGCTACAATGGCACATACTTTGATGTTCAGAGGTACGAGATTAAAGGATTGTAGTTACCACCAGCAGCGGCAAATACTTTGATGTAACAATTTTGTTCAAACCTGCACAAAAACATAATAGAGTAGCACAAAAGTAAATGAATTTAAAAAACCAACATTCTTTAATGTTTCTAATGTCTTAAATGTAATTAAAGTCTTTAAAGTTGCCTGAGACTCTCTGGATTCCAATGGTATATAAGACAGAAAAATTAGACTTTGCAGTTCTGAATGACTTTAAGTATTGTGGGATTTAAAGAGAAATTATACTGAACCCTGACCTGCAGAGCAAAAGTATATGCAGTTTTCTCAATTTCTTGGAGCACCACATTTAAGTTTTTCCAGATTTTTTTCACCAAAAGGATAAGTTTTTTGTTTTGTTAGTTTTATTAAATTCCTGCTGGGGTTAGAAAAAAAAAGTAGGGTTTCAATAGGAATACAGAAGACAATGGGTTTTATGGTCACGTAGGATATCAGTAATAGAACCCAAGGCAAAGCCTACAGGATCCAACCACACCCACACTGTGCAAAGCAGCTCTGTGTTGGAACTCTGATCTCTTTTCTGTGCACTTTCCTAAACACTGAAAGCACAAGGTGCTCCCAGGCTCATCTGTATTGCAATGCCTATTTACCTATTCTGGACATCCTCAAACTGATCTATGATCCTCCTAAACCTATCAGAACATTATTCAACACTGTCCTAGCCCAATACCTGCACATGCAGTTCACCTTTGCACGCACTTCTCTTCAAGCTTTCTCACCTCATTACTCACCTGGTGCTGTCAGCTGGCACTCTCTGCAGGTCTGAAAGTTACCAAGCACCAAAAACATCCGTTGGGCCACTTGCCCTTTTAATCATGTGAATTGATTATCTCAGTCTGACCTCAATAAGACTCCTGCAGCTGTGAGCCACCATAGTAGATAATGGAGATTATTAACTCCCAGTTTCTCAGGTGACTTCTCATGTGTCATAAACAGGCAACACAGTATATCACATCTATTAACCTACACTGCATTTTTTTCCAACAGTTTAATTATGAAACAACAAAACATTTTTAGGAGGTGTTTGGGCCTTTAAGTATTTGCCAATTAATTACAATCTGCATGTACCATATTGTGGTCTGAATTCAAACATCTGCTCTGTGTTCTAGATGTTCTGGAAATAGTTTATTTTTAAATTGTATTTTCATCCACTTAAGTAAAAGCAGTGCCATGCTTCACATGGTTCCTAGACTTTCAGCTTTCTGTCAGGACAGACATATACACATCCTCGGGATCAATGTGTGGGAGATGAACCTTTTGTTGAGCACTTTCCTTTAATAAGGCTCTGAACCCGCTGACTTGACAAAGCTGATTGTTAAGTTTCCTCTCCACAAATAAAACATTTTGCATTTTGCTTTAGCTACAGTATTGTCCAGGGACTAGATGTGAATAGCTGTTATAATAAGCCATTATTTCTGCAGAGATTATTGGAAATTTATCTTGTGCAGAACACCAGAACAGAGGGCTGCATGTGCTTTGTTTTACTGAAGCTTTTAAGTTGCTCAATGAACTGTGATCTTTAAAGAAGCCTGACTTTGATAGCTTTATGTCCTATCAGATTCTCATCAAAACCAGTGTTAGGCAAGGATCCCATTACTGTTCAAAAGCTTTGTTAATGAATTACAAGCAACATGAGACGACATGGCTGTGTCCTGCCATTTTTTCCTACTCTTCAAAGCTCAGTCTTAATTCCTTCTGCCAAAACCCATCTGCAACTCCAAAGCCTTTGGTTAGGGAAGAAAACTCTAAAAGGCTACCACAGTCTTACAGTCTCTTGGGTTCACCAACAATCTTGTGAGACAGCCTCTTCCTAGTAGTGATACCACTTTGTACTTGCATTTGCAAAATTGACATTGTAGGTTTTTTACAAGTTAAGTTCCTGATTGCAATTGGACTTTCAGTGTGCTAAATTTGCTAGAAGGCAGAAGGATGAGATGGATTCTAGACCTGCCTTGCTGAATGACTAGACTTCAATGGCCTTTGATTCATTTATCTATAAAGGGCTATAAAAGTTGGAAAATAGCACCATGAATTACCAGAATGGGTGTGTATGTGTGTGTGAAAGGGAGGGGGAAGGATATAAAATGCTTTAGAACTTATTTAAACTGCAGGGTTAAGCACAAAACCAAAACTGGTGTGTCTGAGAATAAGAAAAAGACCATTAAAATAAACCAACAAACCCAAACTAACAACAATCCCACAAAAAATGAGGGTTTTTTTTTGGTTTTATGTGTGTCTTTAGGGCACAGAAGGAAACTTGGAAAGATCATAACAATAACCTCACAGAGTTCACTGACAAGCATCTATGACTGTGAAATGGGCTGCTTTCCACTGACTAAAATCTGCTATTTTGATTTATCATCATGTAAAGGACTCCATCCTGTTCAAATACAGTACTTATCAAAAGTACAGTTCTAAGATGAAGTTCCATAGTGTCTAGCAGGTGATAGCACAGGGTTCAGGCATGGCTTTTCTCTCTTTACCACTGCCAATGGAAGAAACAAACCAGATGCTGGGACAATTATTCTCTAGTGTTCAACAAAAGGGAAATTAGCATGTCCAGCCACAACCAACACATTTTATTTGTCATTTCAGAAGACAGCTTTGCACTTTTGTCTGTTTGCACTTTGCACTGTTTCTTGATCTTAATTTTCAGAAGCCTTCCAACAGATTCTGTCTGAGAAGTCTGTTCCCAAAAAGCTTCAAAAAAGTGCTGAAAGAGCAGTCTAAAAATACTGAGCCCAGAAAGTCCTTTCTAGAATAATCTAATATAGCATCTTTCTAGCAGTCTCTTCCTTGTCCAAGTCAGTTGCAAATTTCACTATACTATAGAGTTGCAATAGATGGAGTTATCAGTTAATGTACCCATTCCTTGCTCTCACACTCTCCTCAACAAGTTGAAATTACTTTTAATGTATTTATTTAAGAAAATTGTCTCCGTTGCAAAAACTCCAGCCTCAGTGAGAAAGAAACACACAAGTGTTAGCCAGAAACACACAGTGTTAGCGGAGATTTGAGAGTGTGTGATAAAGAGTGAAAATTTTGTGAGAATAAGGGTCTAGGTTAAAACACAAATCCAAAGGCAGATGTAAAACTCACTAGAACAAAAATAACTAGTTTGACTACATTATTGCAAGTGCAGGTCACCTTCTAATCTTTCTATCACTTGGCTAAGCGGTGCGGCTTTCTCTCTAATGGAATATTTATCTGGTTAAGTTGTAATTGGCAAAAACAGTTGTCACTTAAATGACAGAAAACAGAGATAATTCTCAAAAAGGTTTGCATGTGGTCTTCTAATTACAATTACAGTTCTAAGTGAACTTGCACAGCTCTCCTTTATGATGGCTGCAACTATTATTCAACAAGGTTTTAAAAAAACATTAACAGGCAGCACATGCACACCATCAATCATATTCACACTTATAGGTGCAGCCTGAAGGTCACTTGGATCATCAGGTTTGTTTTTTTAATCCCCATCTAAAGGGCTTGTAACTTGTTGGCTGCCCTAGCAGCTGGTCTAGCTGGGACTGTGCTTTATTCCCACATTCTCCAATCTGCCTCATGGTGAAATCAACAGTATTGCCGAGCCAAACCTGAGGAGTCCTAGAAACCACATGTATAAGCAGATAATTTTCTAAACTGCAAGAGTAAAGATCAGGCACCCTGCCTTTTTTTTTTTTTTTTTTTTTTAATTTTTTCTAGTGAAAGCATACTCAATGCTCTCTTAGAAATGATGAGGTTTTTGGCTTAAATTAATTATGCATTAGTCTCTGGAACTTAATAGATACTATTTAATATGCTTTTCATTTATTTACTCCTTGCCTTCTGTCTACAACATGTCAACAATGACCACCTCCCAGCAGAGTGCTAGAGACATTCATTTTAGCAGTACAACTCTTACACCTACATTATATACATAAAAATATATACATATATATCTATTAAAAATATATATAAATATACATATATGTGTAACCTACATTATTTGCACAGTGCCCCATAAAATTAACTGCCTGAATAATTGAAATATTGCATGTAGTCACTAAAGTTCAGCTTAAATCAGTTCAATCAATACACAATTTCTCTGGAAGAAGTGAAATATCAGTATAAAACTTGAAGCCTTTGAAGAAATGTGTCAGCTTCTCCCAGGCCTTGCATCCAGTAAAAATTGGTTTTGTTACTTTGAATGTTAATATTCACCACTAGCCTTAGAAAATTGCAGTTGAGATTGCTTACCATGCTTCAGATATATTCCTACAGACACACTCTTCAATACTGCAGTCCAGAAGGTACTGAATAGCATTTTCTCCTGCTTTATGTATTTTCATGTATCTAGATAGAAGAGAGATTAAAAACAGTGGTGAAAACCTACTGTATGTCCACAGCTCCAATCCTACTGATGATTTTTTGTTAGTTGTATTAAAAATTCAAAAGTAGCTACAGCTCATTGCCAGGATTCTGCTACTTAAAAATAAAAGAAAAATTGCAAGAGGCATAAGAAGGAAGAGAGTAAAGGAGAAAGTAAGGACTGTACAGTGGATCAGAATAGAATAATTTCTGTGTTCGGTCTTCCTATGGGCAAGTAATTGCAGATGACTGGGAATATTTCCACAAAAGAAAATTTAAAATTTTCCCATATTAGGTATCAGAGACTTTGCTCAAATATATTCATTAACTCATAGGTGATGGATTTTAACAATGGAGAAACAGATTATAAACTCTTTTGGCACATGCCAAAAAAGATATTTGAATCCACCAGCTCAAAGAATGCCTCATGGCACACAACTAGTGTGTGCAGTGAGAGATGCTCAGTTCTTGTTCCAAAGTCCATGGCTTAGGCTCACATATGCTGAAGAGTGTGGTAAGAGCAGAAGAACAAACAAAATTCCCATAAAATTTTATTACATACTCTGTTTTGGCTACAGTGAACTTTGGAAAAGGGTGACAGTAATAATCTGTTCTTTGTCATGCTTACTTTCACATTTGCTCACCTCACTTTTTCCTCCTCCTTCTCTGGAAATGCTCCAATAAGTGTAATGAAAGATGTTCAGCACTTTTAAGAGCAATCTAGTGTGAGGATGAAAATAATTAACTTAAGATATTCCCTCAGCTATGGAGAGAGAAAAGCTGAAACATAGGAGAAGGTTCTGGCAAATACAAAGCATTCATACAATGCTACAAATTAGCAGGATGGATTTTGCAGAGAGCTGACACAGTGCAGCTTTGCAGTGGGAGCAGAAAGGGCTGGCTCGGTGAGCAGCAGCTGGGTGCTAGCCCTGACAGAGAAACTTCTTCTAGAAAACATTTTTACCTCATATCAAAGTGCAAAAGGTATCCCAATACAGAGATCTCCATTCTACTGCCCTGCAGTCCTTTCCAAAGTATCTCTTCCAGCAGGAAGAACTACAGCTAAATCTGCAGAAAACACAAACATACCCTATTTTATATTTGCTGTTCCTAAGAACAAGTCAAAATTCCACAAAACCTGAGATCCACACCAACATTATGCATTGAGAAACCTGAATTTAACCTACATTTTCTCTAGGTTTAAGGGAGGTTGATGGTGTTTGAATCTAGGTAGCTACAACTTGCAGAGAGATACAAACTAAGACACAGCTTAAAGGGGCAGATAATTACTAATTCTTTGATATATTAAATTTGACCATTTCTACAGAACCAAATTGTCTGCTATTTCACACAGTTTTACACCTTTAGCTGAAATTATGTGTGTAAAAAACATTTCTCAAGAAAGTTTTTTCTCAACGCTCTTTAAATAACTTGTGGCAACACAGTAAACCCTCAAGAATAAAAGGTATAGTGCTAACAAAGACTGGCCTGCTAAGAATAATGATAACATTTTCATTAGTAGCTCTATTATTCTACCAAAAGACAACAGATTGTTGTGACTACAACAGCGAAGCATGACTTGAAGGGAAATATCTTTATTTTAGACAATCTATGTAACTGGGAGAAAAAAAAAAAAACCCAACCAAACAAACAGGCATACTTCAGAACAAAACTGCAACATTCAGTTTAGCGCAGGCTGAAAAAAATCCTTGCACTGAATTTTACTGGGTTATGTCAATGACCTTGGCAATCATGAAAAGAGAAGATACTGAAAGAGAAGATACTGAAATCTGTAGAGAACAATGGAGTTAAAGAGAAGATCCAAGTGGGGAAAGAGGAAAAAATAATGATCTTCAGTGGAACCTTGAAGTATGATGGACACGCCAGTGATGGGGTGACTAACATGTACCATTGGAGCAGTAACCTTCCTCTGGGATTTTAAATTTGATCAGAATAATGAATTTTTTTCTTCCTACATTCATCAATGGAAGTTCCTGTCTCCCACCAGAACAAGGAGCACTTCAGATATGCTGTATTTTCTCTATGAAAAATGCAAGATTTTGTCTCACAGTATTTTTAATGCACTAGTTATCTCAAATTTTCCTAGTAGAGAAAAGCCTTATCAAATAAAATTGAATTCACTGATAAATGTTCTGTTTCTTAAAAAAATACTGAAATTGGTCAAATCTCAAAATCAACACGAAACTTTGTGATCCTGGAGATTGATATATCAATGTGAATGGTTTACTGTGTTGCAGCTGGATGGTTATTTCATGGTATCTCAGTGATATGATGTTTCTGTCTACATGATACTCACTGTGGGGTAAATACTGGCACAGAATTCACAGTGAGTACCCAACTCAGCTGGTTAGAACTGAGTCTAGGCATGGCAGCACCAGGCTGAAGTGACCACAAGTTACCTTACCCTGACATTGCAATAAAACCTGTGAAACATTGCCTTGCTTAGTACACATTTGGGTGGAGAACATTTTTTCCCCCTCTTAAAGTAATGTTAACAAAGAAAATGATTTCCAAAAGTAGCTTGTGAGAGATAGTCCTCAGTGACCCTGTGGCAAAATAATGGGAGCCATATTTAGCTGCTGGCTCTTGAGTCACAGGGAAGTCACGGCAGAAGTGTGACTGTGATAACAATCTGGCTGTGCAGGGAAGCATGGAGTGGTACCTCTCACAATAGTTTTGCAAGTTCCATTCAGGAAATAACTACTCTCTGAGATGAAACACCATCACTGGTTGAACTACAAAGTCAGTTTCCCAACAGAGTGCCGGATATTCTATACAAAGATATCCTGTGGAAGCAGGATGAGCCTGAAAGAAACGGAGTAAACCTTTAAGTCTGTTTGACTTCACCTTGGAGCTATCCTATACAAAATATTGCAGCTCAGAGGATGTTTCTAATGTGCTCACGGGAATAACCAGTTCTCTACAGCATGGTATTTAGGGAATGATCTAATTAACCTGAATAGAATAGAGAATACTTCTTCCAGTGTAACAGAAAGGATTTAGAAACCAATGCTACTTACCATCACCTTCACAAGGAGTATATTTTTAACAGGTATTTAAATATGTGTACATAAATAGAACATATTTAGATCCAAGACACTCACTTTCAGCAACTGAATAATCTGAAAACATGGTATTCCTGACATCCTAAAAATAAATACTGACATTTAACATTCCCTCCTTTTTTTTTCTCCCAGGAGTTTGTTATAGACTCAACATCTCCACGCACTGGTAATTACAACTAGGAACACAATGTATCTTTCTCTCCCTTTCTTTTTATTTTCTTTTTTTCCCTAAACTGTTTTCAAATAGTATGTCACTATTATTCTTTTCATGACATAAATACTTGCCTGCTATCTCATATTTTAAAGTGATTTTCTAGAAGAGTGTCTTGGTAACAAATCAACATCAGCAGGTTTCCTTTATGGAATCGCTGTCATAGATAAAATACAATAAATCTGGTGAGGTTTAAATAGTGATACACTTAATGAAAGCAGATTAAGTGGATATTTGATTTGTGTTTTGGGGGACTTTTTTCATCTTTCATGTGAGAAAAAACTATCCTGAAATAAAGCTATTGTATTCTTTCCAAGCCTCAGTCTACTGTCATAGTGTCAATTTGAAAGTAGAGTACAGAGGAATTTTCTTCTAAAACTCCTGTTTGTCAAGAACTTTCATAATTATATTAACTCTTGTTTTCTATAAGAAATGTGGGGTTTTTTTCTGATGTGATGTCTGCTCTGAGAAGCATCCAAATAAAGTGGCTGAAAAGTGCCATCTGCTGCCTCCAGAGGAAATAACTGAACCTGAGCAAATGCACCATGACTGGAAGAGTGAAAGAAGTCCTGGCATTTTCCTTTTCAGGCCACTACAGGAAAGATTAGGATCTTGGGGGAAGAAAATAACATTTTCTCCCTTAATTGTTAGAATCATTCAGGTTGGAAAAGACCTGCAAAATCATCAAGTCCAACCTTTGACTAAACACTACCATGCCAACTAAAACAGAGGACTAACTGCCATGTCCTGTGGGGGGATAGAATATAAGAAAATAAAGATAGTGCAGAAAGCAATCTCACCCCTAAGGAGTTGCAGCTGGACCAATTCCCAAAGATTAGGAACAGGCCTGACTTTAACAGGCCACAGCTGTGACCAATGGGAAGCAGAGCGCTATGAAAGAGTGAGTTGGCTGGTTGAGATGGGAATCAGTTGGCTATTTTGTGAGGAAGAAAGAGTCAATGCTTTGAAGAGCTGCCCATGAGACAACACCAAGAAGGTATGAAGCTTTTGTGATAAGGTGATAACTGTATGGAACTTTTCCAATATGATAACAACAATGTCCTGTAATTTCTTGAATGCTTCCAGGGGTGGTGACTCAGTCACCTGCCTGGGTAGCCTGTTCCAATTCTTGACAACACTTTGTATGAAGAAATTCTTCCTGATGTCTGGCCTGAACCTCCCCTGGTGCAGTCTGGCCATGCCCTGTTGTTCTGTTGAGTTTATGTGGGAGAAAAGGCTGAACCTTGCCTGGTTACCACTGCCTTTCAGGTGCTTATAGAGAATGATAAGGTCCCCCTGAGATTCTTCTTACTCTGGGCTAAACATCCCCAGCTCCCTCAGCAGCTCCTCAGATACCTTGTGCTCCAGACTTCACCAGTTCTGTTGCCCTTTTCTGGACATGCTCCAGCAGCTCAATGTCATTCCTGAAGTGAGGGGCCCAGAACTGAGTACAGGATTCAAGGTAAAGCCTCATCAGTGTCAAGTACAGGGGGGAAATCACTGCCCTGGTCCTACTGATCACAATCTTTTTGACACAGGCCGGGTTGCCAGTGGCCTTCTTGGCCACCTGGGCTCACTCCTGGCTCATGTTCAACCACCGTTGACCAGCACCTCCCAGGTCTTTTTTTGCTAGGCCACTTTCCAGCCATTCTGTCTCAGCCTGTGGCACTGTCTGGGGTTGTTGTGACCCAAGGGCAGGACCTGGCACTTGGCCTTATTGAACCTCACACAACTGGCCTTGGCCCATGATCCAGCCTGCTCAGGCCCCTCTCAGAGCCTTCCTGCCCTCCAGCAGATCAACACTCCCACCCAGCTTGGTGTCATCTGCCAGATTACTGAGAGTGCACTTCATCGCCTCATCCAGATCATTGATAGAGACATTAAATGTGATGAGTCTCAATGCCAAGCCCTGCCTTTGCAAAAGCAATTAGGTATTGTGCCTTTGGAGAAATACACTTCAGCAGCACTAACCTTTTTTGTCATCTGGTACATCATGCCTATGTCTTGAAAGCAACTAATGAATATATTTAGCTCTATTTTGTATGTGCATACATACCTAGATCATCCACTAGGTTTCTCTTTTGGCCTTGGCATACTGGAAATAATTTTATATGCACTTAGCAATGTTCAATTTAAATCAGTTGTCAAACATTGAAATTATGGATATAAAGCTGGTTTCTATATCTGTTTCCTTATTCTTTTTGCTCTCACACTCTTTACCTCTAGTGACTTGCAGACCCTATTTCTACACAGCAGATAAAAAACTTTAGCTTGTATCCCCTTGAACTCCAGAGGAGTTATCCTGGTATGGCTGTCCCAGTTCCTTCAGAGAGTAGCTCCATCTGCAACTGGTTTTGTTCTTCTATTTCTGCTACTGTACTGACATCCTAAATCTGTCTAAAAATGCTTTTCATCTTAATCCAGGATGAACTGGTACTTCTTAAAATAGAAGATGTATTGGCTGCAGATTTTAAGAAGACTAGGTAGCAGTGCACTAACCCATTGCATTTACATTGGTCTTTCCCAGCTCCTAAAATCTGGTCTTTCCAATTCTTAAGAATTATAATGACAAGAGAGGGATGCAAAAGTAGAAACAAAGGAAATGTTTCTGGGTGCAACATTGCTGGAACTTTAAGGCTCCAAATTAGACATGAAAGTGTTGAAACAGACTTAAATTTTAAAAAAAATGTACTTGTGCTTTATCAAAGATTTATTTTTAGTGGCTTCAAACATACTAAGTCTCAGATACAATTGACAATTAGCTGCTAAAAGAATGTATTTATTTATTATGGGACATAAAGGGTTTGGAAAGGACTGACTGGATGGAACAAAGTAATAAGATTTTTTATTTTCTCATGCAGAGAAAAATCAGCTGCTGCTTAGATCTTGCTCCAAAATTTGGTGAAATTCAAAAGCAATGGATTACTTTTCTTATGGGAGCATATGCATACTCAGAAGGAGCATGGGATGGCACACATGATAAAACTTTGAAGTCTTGAATATATTGGGCAGGCAGTTCTGAAAAATTACATATTTTTCTCATTTTACCCCACCATATGATATTTTACATAATTCACACACTGCATACTTTCTTGAAAATGGGCCAGACACAGAATCTAAAATAATTATGTTCTCCAAATTACATCTGTTGTCTTTGGGCATCCTGGCTGAATTCAATCAAGACCTCACATCCTGTTAAAAACGCTACTTATTCTTGAATCACCAGTGTCAGTCAGTTCAGCTTATTTTTCCCACAGTGTTTGAAGTGAGCTTGATCTGCCTCATTTTGGAAGCAGACACTCAGTCATTTACTGTCTTTTAGCTGAGTTTCAGTATTTGCTCACTGAAGGGGCTGGAGATTCCAACTGAGGATACAATACTTTAAGGCATTTTGTCTAGTTTAACTTGTAATCACACTTTCAGCTAAATGGAACAGCACATACAATAGATAAGCCCTGTGAGAAAAGGTCTGAGGTTTAGGTGATGGCTACAACAAATTACAGAATTACAGCATTATCTATCTGATACCCACTACTGAAGGAGATCTTACAGTACAGAAAATTCAGTCTCTTTCCTCTTTAGAGGCTGAAATGTGTTGATTTCACCACCACTCCCCTCCATGTTTTTTAATGTTTTCATGTACTCCACGTTTCTCTCAATAGCCTAGCTTGAAAAGTAAATGTAATGTGATTAAAGGAAAAATATTATTTTTAAATAAATAGTTTAATCTGAAAGCACATCGGAGACTTTTTTTCTTTTCTCAAGGAATTAAACCAATGATTTAAACTGACAGATTATTTTTATTTGCTTAGTGGCAAAAGAAAAGATATTTTTAATTGATAGAAGTCGCTGAAGTCACAACATGAACTTCAAATCTCAATGAAGTGTAAAGCCGTTTTTGTTTCTTATCTGCAGGGTATTTGTTACATCTGTAAAACACTTTGTAGCTCTTAACATATGAAAAACTTTTTCCTAATACCTAATAAGTCAAATCACATATCTCTACAATCTGTTGCATAAAAGTTCCTAGCATGTTGATAGATACAGGAAATTGTTCATTACACTATTTGTGGGCACCAAAAGAAGTGATTATTTTGTCAAAATTCATAAATGGACTACAAATGAAACAAAAAACCAGATAGTTATATAAAAAAGGTATTTGGAAGTACACTTCAATTTTATTATTATAATTATTATTATTATAACATTACAGAGTTTGGATTTGAGAATGAGATCACTGCAAATGCTGGCTGGGAAAGATTTGGAAGGAAGTTCATGAAATATGAAGGAGAGTAAGAGGGTTTTTAAAAAAATATTTCTTTTTGTTTGCAAATGCCTTTCCTCACTGTTAAAGGAAAGAATACTCACTGTACTTTCAGCAGCACCACAGTGGGTTGTTTTGGAATCACACAACTCTAGGGCTGGGAACAACTGTGTCACAGCAGACAGGAACAAAAATATATTATTAGATCTTGGAGAACAGTGTACTTAATGACTGTCTTCCTGCTAGTTTCCAGGCCTAGCTTGTGCAAGAGCAAAATTAATCTTTGAAAGACTACATACTCCGTTATTCAAGGGGACAAAAATATCTGGCCAATTTTGATCTGTGTCTTCAAACACTGTAGACTAACAAAGTTACACATAACATAGCCCATAATATTGAAAACTCAGGACAATTACAAATAAGCATTTCTAAAAACATGTCACTAACAGGTCAGATAATGCCAGTGTCATTCCCTTCCCATGGTTAAAAACATACCACCCTTTGTCAGGTTTTTTCTCCCAGCATCTCAAAGGTTTTACAGCTGCTTGAATCCTACAGCCTTTTGGAAGGATTAGGGATGGAACTTTGTTCTCCTGGCTTCAGATAAAGATGAATGCTTCTCATCCATCTGTCTAACTTCTTGAGTAAAATGATGGCATTAAATTAAAAAAAAAAAAAAAAAAGACACACCCCTCACAAAAAACCAAAAAAACCAACCCAGCAGTATTGCCCATATAATACAGAATCCTATTGCTTTTCAACAGCTAAAAAAAAAAAAGAGAAATAAAAATCTGATTCAACTCCCTAATGTTATTCCTTGTCATTTTTTAAAAGCAAAAAAGAAATTATTATACCTGAGAACTAGATTTCAAAGTCAGAGACTTATCTGGCCAAAGACTGCTCATTTTTAACACCCACACATTTTATTAAAGCAATTCTTCAGAACAGTTCGAGTGACAGTCTTTATTCAGTCATGCTCAAAGACACAAAGATTTTAGATATTCCTGCTTTCTGCCTCACATACTATTGAGGTACACAACTAAGAATAATCGTTTTGCATAATTCTTCCATTTTGCATCCTCAGATAAAAAAAAAGGTTAAAAATTTGGTAAAAAACATGGTAAGTGAAGAAAGAGAACATCAATGATTAGGAAAAATTGGTATGAAATTAATGTAGAAGTGAATGAGATGTTCTTCCAGCAACTCTGATGAAAAAAAGAATAAAATTATCTTCATATTTTTGAAAAGCTGCTGAATGGTTTTGCACCACATGTTCTGTGAGTATAAAAAAAATATCTCTCCCAAACTCTTCTAACATGTAACACTCTACCCCCAGAGAAATCTGCTTCTGCTTTCCAAAAAATGTAAGTCCTGAATTGAAATGTCACATTGAAAAATTACTGAGGATTATTTTGAACATCCCAGCATGGAAAGCAATACAGCCTTTATTAAGTCCATGTTCAACATAGAATGAAACCTGCTGGAAACATATTTCAATGGTCGCACAAAAAACTGCAGCACTGTCTCCTGAGAAGGCAGGAACATAAATAAAGTCTTCAAGAATTTGAGTCTCATTGGGTCTCATGGTCCCAAGACTGGAAGAGCAATAGGACTGCTTAGGGGCTCACCCTGGAGCTCTGGCAGTCTACTGGGTTGTGCAACATCACAGTGATAGCAAGTAGGAGCTGTTAACCTGAACATAGAGTCTGTTTCTGTTGCGCAATATCCTGAGAGGTTTAGCAATGGCACACTGACAGCATCAAAGCCTCAGGTAGTTTTGGGAGTCTCCTAGGAGGAAAGGACCAAGAACAGAAGATGAGGAGAATGGCAGGGAAAAAATATAGAAAAAAGAGTAGAAAAAAAGACACTTTTGAAAGAAAACCCAAATCAAATCTAGCAATGTCATTAGTCCTGTCGTTTCCTATCCATGCTTGAATCTTACACCTCATATTTTCATCCCTAATTTTCTTTCATGGACACAAATATCATGTTGATTATATCCCATGGCAGGTGATGCACCACAAATCCATCCAGTTTCTAACCAACTTCAGCCATGAGTTTCTGCTTCTCTGTGGGCTTTGGTGGTGCGTCACTGTCGCCTTGGCTACAGGGCAGCTATTGATTCAAAATACAAATACAGTGTGAGAGAATTTCACAGCACAACAGGGCTATTGTGACTGGCCTGAACAGTCCCTGTTTCAGCAGAAAATGCAGAATCCACATTTCTGAGCACCTTGTTAGGCGTTTTACGTGGCATTCTGATTTCTTTTTGTACTTGTTCAGGAGCTCGTGACTGAGATATAAAAATCAGAATGCACATGCAGCATATTATTACATTAATAGGGCACAAGCATAGAACAAGAAAAGTGTGCCATTAGAATGAAGCCTTTTTTACAGTGATGAAGAAAATGAGTGATATAAAAATCACATGACCAACAAACAAGAAAAGAAAAAGAAAAATAATTTGTCACCCGTGCCACCTCTGCAGTTGTTGCCCAACATGGACAGAACTCCTTAGCACCATATTCTGAAACTTGCTTCATCCCACCTACTGTCATCATGAATGATACTCAAGAATTTTTTCTCCAAGAGTTTTATGACTTCATTTTGTCTTCATTGTGATAAAAGTTCATACTGTGACTGAGATGGTGTGCTACTAATTAAAGACAGAGCTCTGAGTTAAAAATGTGGTTCAGATGAATTATTTCCTTTGAACAAAAAAATACCTGGACAAAAGCCATTCTGCAGAATGCCCATGATTATTAAAATGTTATTAAATACTGTAATTTAGCTATCTTTCTACCATTTTTCACTACCATTCAGTCAAAGGAAAAGCATTCTCCCTAGGTTTGAAATATGAGCAAAAATGCAGAGCAGCAGAGAGTCATGCTCATGGGAGCCTGTATCTTCCCAGCCTGCAATCCCATCCAGGAAGGAGCAGCTTTCCCCTGTGGTGTCCCCCCAGGTCCTTTCAGTCTCCTTAAAAGCACTTTTTAAGACTGGCTTCCTTTTTAAAGACTTAGGCTGGCTGCCTTTCCAGCCAGTCACCTGGGGTAGCAGCAGTGACAACAGAAGTGGTGCAGCATCCAGGGGGATTTGTGCATGTGCACCCCTATGCAGAATCCTCCTCCTTAAGCAACAGAGTCACAGAATGGTTTGGGTTAGAAGGCACCTTAGAGATCACCTAGTTCCACCCTCCACGCACCACGGCAGGGACATTTCTCTAAGCCCCATGCAGCCTGGTCTTGAACACTTGCAGGGGTGGATCAACAAGACTTGGGAGTCTAGGGAATTGAATTTTCATTAATTTTACATTCAGGATGTACTGAATTCAGGATGTACTCAGTATTTGAGCATAATTTTTCAATAAAGTGTACAGAAAAAAGGATAGTAACTCATATATCAAAACAATCACAATATCATTAAAAAAAAATACTCTTTCTAACACTTGATTCCTCATAGTCTTTCCTCCCAAAAAAGTTAAAATCTGATATGATCCCCTTTCAACTTTCTGTGAATTCCTCCAAAATTCTGAGGAGATCCTGGTCTTAATAAGTGTCCATTTTGAAATATTCCAACAAAATGTTTCCCTTTCTAAAAATTTAAATTCTTCTGGTGAGTGACTGTATTATTATCTATGAATGAGAAGTTCAAATGTAGGTTATTTTGAAATTTTAAATACTTAATATGACATATTGGACATTCTTGTGATAGTTAAATAAGGTGCTTTCTTTGTTGAATAAATGGGAACACAGACTACACATTCTTATTCACATTATAAGGACTCCACATTATGTGTGTAAAATGATTCTCACAGGAAGAAATGCATGTTTAGTTTGCTACTTCATTAAATAAATTGCAATTAGTTGAAATTACACTAATTATATTTAATATTAAAATAGTACTACATGCTAAAACTTCAATGACTTGCTCACCTTTTCCATTTTTTTAAATGCAGTGAAACATAAAACCACAGGATAAGCTTACATCCCCACATCTTCCCATCTTACTGGATGACCCCTTCTATGTGATCCTTTGCTTAACAGTGTGAAGTCAAACTGGAAAATGTATACTTACTGAATAAAATTTGTTTGTAGCAGATGTATTAGCAAGGCTTGGAATGCATTTCATTTAAATGTATAAAATTTCCAATAGCTAAAAAAGGGAAGTAGCACTGCACACCCCATGATTTCATACTAACCACAAGTATCTGGTCAGATTTGTGCAGGAGGGGAGGTTCAGGCAAATTCTCAGTCTTTTTCCTCTTTCCCCATATGTTTTATGCTTTAGATTCACTAAATAAATTTGGGTTTGAAGTACCCCCCAGGATCTTAATGCTGTCCTTCCCACAGCAGTAAATCTTTGTGCTGGCTTTGTACCATGAATATGATCAGTTTCTAGTCCAGAAAGAGGAGAGAAACAGATTTACCCAAGAATCCAGAATTACTAATATCAAATAATCACTGTTCCAAACCACAAAAATGCTTTGGAAATCCTTATTCAGTTTGTGTCTGAACAGAAGAAATTTAATTTAGGCTTAAAAAATACTGTTTGACTGCTCACTCATACTCTTGTCAGTTCTGTCAGTTAATCCAGTTACTCAAATTTGAACAAAAAATGTTCAGACATTGTAGGTGAAGTTTAAAAATACTTTCAGCAGTAGCCTTATTTTATTTCACTTTTAATTCATGTTTAGTTGATTTGTTTCACCGTGAAAGGGACACTAAACCAAATACTGAACATGTACATACATAAAGTATTCTAAAAGGAAATAAAATAATTACTGAGTAACAAGTAATGAATAAATCAATAAAAATATTATGAACACACTGAAAATCCTTATGATAAAAATATATTTCTATAGTGAAATAATGTTTCCTATCAAGGAAAGGCCACAGAGAAGGTCTTCAACTCTTATACTGGTTTAACCACAAGGTATTATCTGAAGAAAATCTGGAAGTTGCAGTAATGTTTCCAGAGTGGAAAACTGTAGCCTGCTATGTTCAGAGAAGTATGGGAAATAATCAGCAGGAAGAAACTGGAGCTGGGATATGCCAAGTTATTTTGTTGCAGTAATATCTGTATGCCCTAAAGCCTATTCTGTAAATGAAGGGCTTTTATCACAGTTAATGTAAACATGATGTAGGAGGTGAAAGAATTTTGATAAAATTACTTTTATCAAAAGCATTTGGATATGGATTTTGATTGTCATGTACATTTGGGAACTGACAGTGTCCAGGTGCAACCTGCAGGGATTCTGCACATCTGTGCCCTCTGCTTTGAGGCATAAATTATACCATTGATTCCAATTACTAAACCTACTGACTACACTGGGGGCCTTGTTCTAATGAAAGTAATTTATTTTTTACTTGGAACTGCATGATCAGGTAAGCAAGAACATACAACCATATTAACTGGAAATATTTCAGGAAATATGACTTAACATGGAATATTAAATGACAAAAAAAAAAAAAAAAAAAAAAAACCCAAACTCTAAAAACGTGACAGATAACAATCTATATTAAAAACATCACATATTCAAAAGTCAGTCAAAAATTTTATCACCAGTCATTGCAGTTTCAAAGGTGTTTACTCTAAACTACATTAGAAGTGAAAACCAAATATTAAATATGTGCATACGTATAGGCATCATTTTGCAAAGCCAGACACTCACAGGACAGCATGAGTGCAACACTGTGCTGTGAACAGGGAAATCTGGCAAATCTTGGTGAGGAGCTTGTATTCTGCAATGTGTCTGGGCTTCTGTTCTAGAACTTCTTTAGAATCTCCAGTTCTGATCTAAGCAACCATCTTTTTTCCAAAATGGCACATGTACAGTGCAGTGTGATAACTCTCCCTGAGGACTTTGCAATTCACAAACTTAAAAATCTTTAATTTAAAAATGCACTGCAAGTACTCTTATGTTTTCAACTTTTCTCCATCCCAAGGTGATACTCTGCCTTGCTTATCTAATGCACCATGGCTCTGGTGCAGTTTTTAAACACTTGCATCTGGATGTTTTTCAAATATTTAAAATATCTGAAGTTCTTTTTTTCTTACAGGGCTGGGATCACTGGTGTTCTGCATAGCAACATATTCAGTAGTTTTATCTCACTTTAGATAGAAGAGCCCTTTTATAAAATTAATTTGTACATTAGGTAGTAACTGGAATCAGTGTGTCATGAATCCTAAATAGTTTACCAATTAGTGAGTTGGACTAGAGACGTAATTATTTTATTGTCATGTCTGCTTTCTCTTCCCACTTAATAAGTCAGCTGCTAATATTAGCATTAATATTCTTATATGAGGATAATGTATCAAAAATGTGTACATGTTCATGTCCCTAAACTTATGTATTGTGCTCTTAAAAAGAATGCCACTGAATTGTGATAAAAAACTTTATGCATCCAAATGCAAGGAAATTACTTTGAAAAGTTACTCAAAAGAACTGTCACTGTGTCCTTCACATTAAGCTAATCACAAAGAATACCATCTATTCTATAAACTACATTTGTAGCAGTTAGATATAAGATGGATTATAATAAAGAAAATTAAGAATTGCTACTGTTTAATAAAGGTGATTACAAATCTTCATTGATTAAATTTTGCAAACTGCTATGTCCACTAATGAGCACACAAGCTGATTTAGTAGAATTAGTCCTTTGTATTCAGTAGAGTAATACATCCCTCTTTGTGTTGAAGGGACAAAAGAGAAGTGTCATCAGGAACTGTCTGCCTGCACACACAAACACACTCTATAGAAATTTCCATGTTATTGGAAGCATAGAGGAATGCCACTAGGAAAACACAGGAAACCCAAGCCAAGATTTGAGATAGCGAAATTGATTTATCAGACATTTTCATTCAGATTTGAGAGGGATACTTCAAAAGCCCCTGTTTTGCTGCTGCCTGTTAAAAGTGCCTGTGGCATTCTTTATGATTATTAGCGAAACAGAAATTAAATAGCAACTGACCCGTACAGTGCTCACTGGAGTCACATGGCTCGGAGACCCAGATACTGCAGTGCATCACTATGTGATGAGCAGCACGTAGATACCCACTCAGGATCTGCTTGGGAGTGCCAGTGCAGATGAATGAAGGAAATTTGATGAAACTTCCTAAACTGATGCCGTGCTAAGAATGAATGTTTTTGTTTTCTGTTTTAAACAATATATGACTTGTTTGCTAGCTTCTGTTCAATTTAAAAACCCAACAAACTGATAGGTCTCTGTAATGTTTACTAGAAATAGATTAATAGAAGGACAATCCTGAAAGATTCAAAATGCCTCTTAAAAGAAGTCATAAGAAATATGGCATTGCCATTAAGTAGATGTACATTGACTATCTCAAATGTGGAAAAAACGTAGCCATGCGTTCTTTAATGTGCAAAAGGTACATCAACATCCTAATGCCAGACAACATAAATTTGCTAACAGCGTTATGCAGGAAGAGCATTGTTTCTTGGGCAGAATATTTTGAATAACTTGAATTATTTGTTAAAAAAAAAATCAGTGCCATATGTTTTAACACAAGCTCAAACTGATGACAAATTGTCAGTGACATTGACCCCTTCCTCTGTTTTCAGCAGCAAACTATACAACGTTAGCACTAATTTCCTACTGTTCTGACTCAGGCAGCAATCTACCCTTTTGTAGAATTCTAGAAAATTGGAGAAAGAAGTCTGTTGCTTGAAGATGCCTAGACATGGAAATGTTATTATTAATAATTTCTACTATGTTTAACTGGTCAAGTGTGTAAAAAACAAAGGTTATTTCTGTTCTATGTGTATCTCTTCTGCCTAAATATATGCTGCCACATAATGTATGTCATAAGTATTAATTTCATCCAGGCTTTCCAAACTACATTTTTTGTATAAGATATGAAATGTGGGTTATAATTCCCTCATTTCTTTATATTCTCTAATAAATGATATATGAAAGTGTACTGTGGCATTTATTATCTTCTTCTCCTTTTGCAGAAAAATGGTATTTTGTCACAAATAGACCAAGCACACACAGCAGATCTGGGAAGAATTAGCCTTCAGCTATTAGTTTCTAGCTCTAACAGTAACTGAAAACTTTGCATGGTTGCTTTATACAACAAAATGAATAAAATTCAGGTTTCCTGATAAGCTGACATGTGGCTGCAGAACTAGCTCCTGAGCAGAGCTCCAGTCTCAGCTTTATTTTCCCAAAACAATCCCTTTGCAGAGAAATGGTTTTCACCAGCAGATACAAGTTTGCTGCCACTACTTCATTTACAACCTAGAAAACTCTCTTTGAAAGCACCCTTTCTGCTTCCAGGGATGTCCATTTCTGAAAAGCTGGGTTCAGCACTTTCCTCTGCAGAACCATCTGCGCCCATCCTAAAGGTTTTCTTGACCCAATAGAAAAGAAACCTGTAGGAACCCAAATCATATCTATGTTGGTGAAGGTCTTGAAAAGCAGTTGAACACCGGTCAGGCATGAGGCACTTTCATTAAAATTTTTTGAAGGCCCTATTTAAAATCTCTCTGCACAGAAGCTCAATATTGCCATTGTTCAGTAGGATTTAACATTTTTCTCTGTTGGGCTAGATGAAGGAGATGGACATTGGACCTCCCTACACCAGACAAGCTCCACTGAAGACTGTCCTTCTCTATTACCATCAAACTTTTCAAAATTAAATGAACCTAAAATATAACATTTTAAGGCAGACAAATGAGAGTCTGGCTATTGAATTTTCATTCATAGAGGCTTGTCCAAGTAATAACCCTCTGTCTGCAGTCACTTTCTTATGAACAACTTAATTTAAGATGATTTCAGGGGCAGAAAATTAAATCATTCACGGTGAATAGATCTTCTAATAACAAGACACTTTTATCTCAGAGGCAGCAGTGTTGTCAGTACTTGGGCATAATTGGGACTAGAAATTGGTAATTTTGCTGTAAAGCAGCTAACAACAATAGACACTTTTAAAATAGGCTTAATGTTAACTCAGGCTGCTTACTTGAAAACTTTCACCAGCTACGTGACATTTTGCTTTGCTAAGTATTAATGGGCACAGGGTAAGGTAAGTCTTGTTTTCTAACCAGTCACTTGCCCTAGTTATTCACACTCTCTTAGCTGAATGGTGGTGGAAGCGAATTTGTCTTCTGGGATTTTAGAAAATTGACTTATAAGAATCCTTAATGCAAAACACAATCCTGTTGTAACCTAAGCTGTAGGGGAGCATAGTGTCGGAAGCTGGCATTTTTGGTAAATAACTGGGTACCATCAAAAGCCCATGGGAATGTGAATAAACATTAAAAGTAATATTAAGTGAAAAAAAGGTCAAAGTTAAGATAAACATCTGAAAGTAAGACACTTCAAAGTGTCACTTGGTCAGTTACACTTCAAAATACTGACAGTCACCATTTCCCTCTAAAATGTATGTTTTTTAAGCTCTTTCTCTTCAAGATGAAGCAAGCATTGGAAATTGAAATTTCCTTTGAATCCCCTCCCTCATCATGGTTCCACTAAAGGTATTATGTTTATGTTGTAAGTGGTTCATAGGCCATTTAGCATTACTATTACATCAGACATACGACTTCTTTTTTTTTCTTTTTTTCACCATAATATCACTGCAGGAGGTGCAATGTGGCAAACAGTTACTAAAAAATATCCCAGGTCATTCATAGCTGCTTGAGACCTAGGCAACCATGATAGTAAAATAACATAGAGTCATTGTTGGTTTAAACCTTGATCTGCAGAGATGATCTTTCACACCATTTTTTATTGTCATTCAGGCAAGTTTCTGGACAGTGCCTTCAGAGTTTCCTGATCTCCTCACAAGGAGAGAGGTTGCCATAAAAATAAAATTGTATCATCCATATTACTCCCATTTCCTAGTTTGTGTGTTCATCAGCCATAACAAAAAAACCAAAAAAAACAAAAAACAAACAAACAAAAAAAAAACCCAAAAAAACCAAAAAAAACAAAAAACAAAAAAAAAAAAAAAAAACAAACAAAAAAACAACCAACAAACCAGGAATCACCTATTTTTCCTTTTCTAGTTCTTCTTCTAGGATACGTCAGAATGTGACAGTACATAGTCATCATTTACTTGTACATCATAGGATTTTGACATTTGTACATTTTTTAACAAATAAAGCCAAATAATTTAATTTAAATTATTTTTTATTAATTGATTAAATTTAATAATGTAAATAATT
The DNA here is from genome assembly GCF_017590135.1 of Pyrgilauda ruficollis. Lineage (NCBI taxonomy): Eukaryota > Metazoa > Chordata > Aves > Passeriformes > Passeridae > Pyrgilauda > Pyrgilauda ruficollis. Next base: position 3,425,649 of record NW_024516984.1, on the reverse strand, counting down.
AAAACGCTATGATTGTTTCTTGGAGTTTTAGCTGTAAGTTGTATTCATGATGTCACAGAATTCTTTAGGTTTGAAGACAGTCCTGGAGAATATCTATTCTGAAAATGTGCTTAAAAGCAAAACCAATTCTTCAAGTTGCTTCAGCTGAGTTTTTAAGATCTCAAGATCTCAAGGACAGTGTTGCAGGCCAATTTGGTAGGATAAAGACAAAAACGTTCTGAAGTTACTATTAACAGGAGGGATGTACCATTTGACCAAAGTTTTCTGTTCCAAGACCTCTATTCTGCTGCACACATTCATCACACACTCACAAATCAGTTCCTGCGGGCCAGCAGCACCGACCTGTGTCATGAATTAGGGGGAGCAGCAGTCACTGCCCACTCAGTGCTGGGGTCCTGGCTGGTAGCTTGGCCCTAACTCTTCCCCTGCAGGCTCTGCTTTTGCCATGCTGGGACAGCCTTTCATGCTGTTTCCCTAGACCCACCCAGCACTGTGGGTAAAACTACTGTATTAATTATTTATCGCTTTCTAACTTGGATTGCAAACATAAGCTGTCAATGGCCTTGCTAATCACATAACCCCAGGCAAATCTCTTTGACTTCCTGCTTAGCAAAGACCAACTACTAACTGTCCCCAGGGCCTCTGTCACCCTCTGGTATCCAGCCACCAAATGTTACAGAAAGTGTGAGGCTAAGCAGCAGATGCATAAGAAGGTTCGTCTGTACTTCTTTGTTTGTCAGATCATATTGAACAAACATTGCCAGAGCTGGACAGCTGCAGTCAAGGTCCCTTTTGCAGAGATTTTTGCTACACTTTTAAATTGTTGGCTTTTTTTCCTTCCTTATATCCTGACAAAATTTCTCTTGTAATTTGTAGCATCGTTTCTTGTCTTTTATTGTGTACCTTTGAGAAGAGTCTGCTTTTGGTTTCTCTACAGCTGCTGTGAAGCAAAAAGGAGATATTTCAATGGAAAGCATTATTAACCCGGACACGTCTGCCTGAAACAGTCAATTAGATCCAGAATACTGCAACCCTCATGTTTTTGATGTATTTTCAAAATGTACTGTTTAATGGAAATAACTCAGGTTGCTAATGCATATCTCCAGTGGTGGTGGTAAAATAGATAATTGGTTACAGGTGGGAAGACTTACATATACAGCAAATATGATAATTATTCCCATGTGACCTTATCAAGCTCTTTTAACTTCCTACAAAGTATTTTATCTCATAGCTTTGAAAAAAAAAAGTTGCCATTTAAAGGCTAAGTATTAATGTATAGGGAAATTACCCAAATATATCCTCATACCTGTCATTAAGCCATATAGCTGACAGCAAGAAATAATAAAATTCTCTTTTGCTTGAGTTAATGAAGCCAAGTTTATGTTCCAAGTTTACCTGAAAGACATTTCTGAAAACAAGTCACAACAAGTCACAGGATTTCTATAAGAAGAATATGGAAAGAGATTCTTCACTAGAGAAGTTTTACATTGGATCAAAAGGGTTATACCTAAGCAGCTATGCCTTGAATCAACATGTTTGGTAACTACAATAAATTAAAACAATAAAGTTGTTTGTTTTTAATGAACTCATACTGTAATGCATGATTGAGTGGGAACAATGTTTAGGACCATAATTACATGGAGATAATTAAGAAGCTAATTTGAAATAGATTTGAATTAATCTGAAATGCAGTCTATTCAAGTTCTGGGATTGGAAAGATAACATTTCAGAGAATTATTTTTATCTCTCCAAGAATGCTGTAACTGAATGAGGTCTGTTCTCCCTAGTCCTCCAGCAGTGCCAGAATCTGACTATGGAATATATTTCTAATGATTCCCATCCACAGAAGATAGCATCAGATTGTTTGTAACTTGCAATCTGAAGCAAGGTATATAGATTTTGATTTAATTTTGATTTATTTTCAAGTCTTCTAACAAAAAATTTCTTCTTTTACTTCGTGATGCAAGCAGCCTAAAATGGGATTCATTTCACTCATACAGCAAACTGAAGCTTCAATCATTCACTTGTCTAAATAACAGATAATAGATAACCCAAAGAACAATCAACATTCATAATGCAGAAAAGAAAACTTCAGATGCTAATTGAAATTTACTTTATATAGGTATAATTTAGTGTAAATGGTAACATAATCATTATTGATTATGAGACTCAATAAGGAAACAAATGGCAAAACCAGAGTCTGAGCCGCATTCACTGAAGACTCCTCTTTAAATCTTATAAGTCAGATATCAACTAAACTTGGTTTTTCCCCTTCTAGATATTTAAATATGTTTGCCATCCTTGAAAAGCTGTAATTCTAAAAGATATGAGTGCTTTATTTTGTGTTACTTAAAAGCAAGCAAACAAAGACCAACAAAGCAAAGCAACTCTTCCCCCCTCTCCCTCCCAAAAAAGTAAAACACCACAACTGTGGAAAGCCAGGATTAATTAGGCAAATTGGAATGTAAAAGGACTCCTAGATACCAAAAGGGCATAGAAGAGAACTCTCCATTTTTCAGGTAGTCCTGCACAACACAAAACCAGCAGTTTTAAGATCTGAATACATTTCATTTTATAAGACAGCCATTTTGCCCTAATTTTAGCCACTGAAAAAGAATATACATAAACCATACTCTGCCCAAAGAAAATGTTGACCTGATAATCAGAATGCTAAAAGGCAAAAAATTAGATATGCTGATTTGCAGATAACACCAAAGGTTGGGTACACCTGAGATTTATCTTCAGTTCTACACAGCTCTGCACAACTAAACTGTACTAAAGTACAGATAAGTACTAAACTGTACTTATCCCCTTTGAAAAAATAACTTTCCCATAAAAGCTAAAATCTTAGACAAAGAAAAAAAATCAGAATTTCTTTTATAAAAATAGGTAAAGATTAAAATCTTAAGAATCTTGCTGTTATTTTTGTTAACTGAATGCTACAACTTGTTACCTCTTAAGAGAACGGGGGTGATATTAACTGCAGAGCTAGAAAAATAAGAACAGAACTAGGACTCCAGAAATTAATCATTCTGAACTAGTCCTGCAGGACTTGCACAGATTCCCTCCACTGAAGTATGGTAAGTGTGTTATTTGTGGGTGTGTTTTCACACAGATGTTATCTCATGGGTGTGCTTGACTTCTGTACAATGGCTGTGCTGCCATTTTAACAGGAGCTCTCAGGAAATGCTTTGCTAATTCTCAAACAGCATTCATATGACAATTAACTTTTCTTCCTATCTCATTTTTTGATGTTTATTCTTAGTGGCACTTCTGGCAAGACTACTTGCACTAACTTCAGTGATAAAAAATGCTGACAACTGAATACAGTCTTTCTATGCTTTACTCAGCAATTCATAGTTTTGTTTGATGGGTAAGGAAGATATAACCATAAAACTATATACAAAAATTTCCAGAAATTCCACTAACTTAAGGTCATTCCATCTGAGTCACCCTAAGGCTCATTTTCCAGAGACAAATGGAAATCAGGATGTCAGTCTCACCAAAGTCATTTGGGAGTCTGTGGCATTACAGACTCCTTTAGCCTAGGAAGAGTCCTCCATTCATCTGAATTTCAAAGATATTTAACATTTATAGCTCTCAATACCTACAGATAAACTCAATTTGTGAAGTGGAAAAATGAATAATTATTTTGGAAAATTTTGTTTTTACAAAAATTAGAATTGTAAAATATTTATTGGGATTATTCAGTTCATCTACCCCACATTTTTGGTTTTCTGCACTTCATTAGGGCACCTGAAACAGCTGCTTAGTCTATGTTTTCTTTTTCTAAAGGACACATCAAAAAGGAATGTGTTTCTCTCCCCAAAATTACTACAAGCCCCTTTCAATTTTCAATTTTAAATCCTCAACTTTACATTCTAAAGCTCAATTTTAAATTCTTTAATAAATTTAAAAATTATGTTCAACAAATTCACTATTTTAATGTGTAACTAATCAGGTTCAAATAATTGACAGGTAATGTCCACTGATTTCAGAGGGATTCCTCAAAATACTTTTTTTGTATCTTTAATGCAAATAAGTTCTTTGTTTTAATTTCAAAGCAAAATTATGAAATTATGAAGTAACTTATTTAAAATATAGTAATGCTAAAACTCACTTTATGAAAAGGTGTTGTTTTATCTATCTAATATCATGCTTCCCTGAACAATATAGTTGTGCATTTCTTGAGGGTTGTCATTCGTAAAAACTTGGAGAAAAGCCTAATTTTTTAAGAGTCTGGCTCCTGAAAGACCTGGTGAATTTGATCTAAAAATCTAAGTCCTGCAGCATAATCTACACAGAATTTTAGAGCAATCACAAAGAAATATTTTTATAGTTACAGATAATCTGTCAACTTGCCTTGTGAGATTTCACTTTGGGTATTTCAAACTGAATCTTAGTTAAGAAATCAATGTCCTGGCAGGGAGATCAAGCTGTGTAGTTATGCTCCTGGAAACTTGCTTAAAAACGAAGAGGACTAATATCTTTGGCAGCTGTGGGCAGACAATACACAAGCTGGACAAAGTGGGACAAATTCCCTCTTATTTCAGAATCTTTAAAAATGTTAACAATTATGAACTTGCTCAGATGTGATATAACCATTGCAGGAACAGAAAGACAGCTCTACAGAATCTTTTCAGGCATTAATGTGTAAAATATCATGTTGTAGAAGGAAGTTGGTCAACAGAAGTCTGCCACAGAATATGGACTAAGAAGAAAAGTACTGAAGCAATATGTGCTTAAGAAGATTTATAAGCTTTGCAGGAGAAGAGAAAGAAAACAACAACATTTTTTACAAAACAAAGCAAAAATGACAATAATTAAAAAACTAATTATAGTAATTTCTGGAATTGTATCTTGTTTTATAGTCTTGAGTATTTTTGAATCATTGAGAAACATTATTTTGTGAATATTACTTCAAAATTATCTGTGGAATAGTCAAACTAAATTCCTTAAATCAAAAATCTAGTAGCAAAAGTCATGGACAAAACTAATGTTCCATTCAGCAAACTCTGATGAAAAATGTCATATTTTCTACTAATTTAATTTTAATTTCAAGACAATACCCAGCTGCTGTTCAGCAGCACCTTTTGGTTACACTTGTTTCATATTGATGCACTTTATACAACTCATTTGGAATCAGTAAACTTATCCAAAATTACAGTTGCAGAAGCTGTAGACAAATATAAGCTAAAGCAATTTTTGCAGTAGTGAGAAGGTCAACCTATCTTTTTTTTTTTTTTTTTTCTGATAAATTATTTTCTCTGTGTTTGGAATTTTTTCCATATCTAATAATTTGTTCACACATGTACTGATCTTTGTGAAAATACTGTATATAGAGTATCAGCTTAAACCTTCTCTGTATTTTGGTTTTGTTCATAAAATCAAAGGCAAGGAGCTGTAAATATAATTTGGTCAAGATGATAAATATAGGATATGCAGATTAGAGAATTAACCAGGCATTTCACTGTGCTGTTTTCAAACAAGATCTTAATCTGTCTTTTACGAGTGCTTGTATACAAGCATCATATTTTTTATAAAGTCTGAGGTTGAGGAATTAGCTTTGATATGAGGCAGAAGTGTGTTTGTTATTCATAGTGAGGAACAGATCCTTTACTCTCAAAATATTTGAAGGCTTTCATACCTCTTTTTAGTGACTACTGTTGGGCCAATATGAGCTAATTTAATCAATTCAATAAGAAGATTATGATTTTGAGAAAAAGACAAGTACTTTTAAGTTGCAGAATTTCTCTACGTCAAGTCAGACAAAACTGATCTGTTTGCTGGCATTCATTTACCCTTTCTGTAAGGCTGTGAAAAATTATCAGGTTTTCTTATGCCCTGGATCTGAAACTGTTTCAGGAGAACAGGTCTGGGATTAGGAGAGTCAGAGATGCAAAACTTCTGGACATTGGATTTGATGTTTGGCATTTGATATTCCTGGAATTAGAGGCACAGAAATCCATGTTTGTACTTGCTCATGCTAAATCAGATCCTACTGCCCAAGAAACTGGATAAAAACCTGTAGTATTGTCTATTTCACCTGTCCCATGGATCTCCTACATATGGATAATCAGGTCTTGGCACTAAAGAAGGTTTGGCATCTATTTTTTAGTAGAGTCAGAATGTTTAGTGCGCTTACATTACTACTACTATTAATTTTTTTTTCTGTTTTTTGACCAAAATATAGGACTCTTTACCAGAAAATATAAAAATGAAAATATTGTACTGAAATACTTTCCGACAATTCAGGTGCTCATTTGGGTTTGTGGAAAAATGTGATATTAAGAATTTTATCTAACTGAATAGTGTTTGAATACCTAAATACCTTAAGTACTTGAATTCCTGAATATTATACTGAATAACATTTCCTCTAGTATTTAAGTCCTTATGATAGTGTGCTCTGGGAGCTCAGTCATCCATGGTGCTGCTGGGCTGGCGGGTGGGTTTGTTTGCTTAACCAGAAATTTAAAAAGGGTCTCAAAGGACTCTATAGCTAAATCTCAAAAAGGACAATTAATGTTTAGAACTAACTCTGCTGTTTTACTAATGACTGAAGTTAATTTATGAATGAGGTTCCAGTGCATCATAGAGGGAGCAATCTTTCAACAAAAGTGCTTAAATGGTTAGTAAGGCACTTCTTAAAAATGCAACATAATATAATTTCTATGTGCTTTCTTTCTAAAATTAGGTTTTATTTTGTCAGCCTTGCCAGCAGCAGTCTAAAGCTCCTTATTGTATCTGATGGTTATTTTATTTTCCAATGCTTTTATAGAATTAAACACTATTTTGATTCAATTAAGTGTAGAGGAAATTAGGTAAATAAATACATTACCAGACTTTATTTCTTCCTCAATGTGAATCAATATCTGATATAATGTTTTAATTTCACAAATTAATTGTAGCCATTACTAACAGCCATTTCATAAATCATCAGAATAACACATGTTCAGTTATTATATTCTTGGCCTGAAGCCAAAGAACTGGTGTAACATAATAGGAGCAAATCAAGCCATGAACTAAAATGTATGGATTAAAATGTAAAAGAGATATAATTGAATAGGAATTTAAAATCTATCACCTTGACATTTTATTGTAAAATAATATAATCTTTCTTCTGATAACATAACCCCATAGAAAACACAAATTAATCTTTTGATAAAGAATCATTACTCATGCAGGTATCAAGAGAAGGGTCTCTAACAAAAATATCATGTCTTGAAAAATTCCAAACCTTACCACCAATATTTCTTTAATTAATAATCTTAAGAAACTAGAATGTCATTGAAAGTCTTAATTTATTTCTTAATGCAAGTATCTTTATATTTTAAAGCAATATACCTTCTAAAGAGATTTTAACATTAAATGTAAATAAGCAATTGCAAAAATGTGCATTCATATAAAATGACATTTTTAAGAACTTCAATTAGCCAAACATTTAGGTAACTTATGAGCCAGAATTTAGTTTTCTTTCTTACTGCATGCATTAAACAAACAACAACAACCAAAAGTACCAAGTTGTTATCTGCACTGTTTTCTGTGTTACTTTTTCCATAATACGTTCAGGAATCTGAGACAAAAAAAAAAAAAAAAAAGAAGTAAAATTAATAATTTTACAGTTTAATAATTCTTAAGAGGTATCAGAGCTAGCTTAACACTTGTCAGAAATTTAAAAAATTCAAAATGGCGAAAATTATGTTCCTAAATTAAACACCCCATTTACAATATATATAGATTTAGTTCAGAATATCCTCATACACTCCAAGCTCCTGGCACAGGAGTTCAGAATAAGAATAACATGCTAACAAAGATACTATTGCTCCACCTAGTGAAAAATGTGTAACACATCAGGCTTAAATCTGAAGCCGAATCTATCCAATTCATGGGGCCAAATAAATATATCAATCCTCCACTTAAATGCTATTAATGTCCCTGTTGAAACAGAGTTCTGATTTTGCAGTACATTCCAGTTTTAAGACTTTATTCATAACCTTTTGAAAAGTTTTCATAACTTTGAGAAAAGTCAGAAGTGAAAATGGAACGGTAATGAAGATTACAAGGAATGGGATGTAGGAGATAAAATCTATAATCATGTTAGCGTTATGCTAGCAGAATGCTGCATTTTGAAGCCACGTACATCTTCTGGCTGTTTTGTGAAGCAGAATAAATTGTTGGTGAAAAATATTAATTTCCTATTGATGTGAGAAAAAAGCTGTCAGAATTTGCATCTGTGTTCAAAATCAATGTGATGAAACAATTTGAGTGGTGGTCCTCAGAGAGCTGCAAGTGTGGGGAATTAATGGACCCCTTGCATTTCATATTGACTTGTCTGTACTTTTTTATCTCAGAGTTTTATCTTCCTTATTTTGTTTCCAGGTTGTGTCAAAACCTCCAGGATCCCTGAAGAAATCTAAACACGTTACTTAGTGATTGTGAATTTTGTGACAGTTAATGAATAACTGACCCATGAAGAAGAGAAAAGGGTGCTCATCTGCATGAACTCTTCTCACAAAGAGGACAGAAAATTAAGATATCTGAAAAGAAATACTGACACTGGCGTGAATATCAGTGTACAAAAGTAGAAATTATTCAGACCAAAGTTGCCCAATTTTGTAAGAGAGTGTAGAAACTTTGTAAATTTCCATCTTCACTTCTGAAAGCATTCCAGAGCTGTGTTAGTTTGCTCAAATCTGCTTTTCTCTAGGTTTATATCTACTGATAATGATTTCGTCCTGGCTTCTCTCCACAGACTTACCACTCTAAGTCTCTGATAAAGACCTTTTTATTACACTGGCATGTAATTCCTTGAGCAAAGACCTAAAAATCAAAAGGCTTGATGATCTAAAAAGCTGCTGGATTATCTTTTGAAAGCAAGGAAGGTGAAAAAGAGAGCTCCTTGATATTTCATAACATTAGTGAGTGACGTTTGTGAATCAATATTAAAAAAACACTTCTAACAAGGAACATTTGTAAAAGACACATTTTATTTCAATTCAATCAAAACTTAATTAGATCATAGGGAAAGTTATGGAGACAATTTGCTTCAAATTGTCTCATCAAAGACAGAGTAAATTGGCCAGGGTGCAGATTAACACTGGGTGTGTCAGCTGGATACAACATGTTTTTGGCACAAGAGGGCTTAGCTACCAAGATGAGCTGCATGGGAATGATTTTAAAATAGCTACCAAGCATGGTTGCTGGACGGTGTCTGTACACATACAGTCTATCATTCTCAATATTCATATATTTTACAAAAACGCAAGGTATTTTATTTATTTAACACATTTTAACTTCTAAGCAGTCACAAATTTAACTTTGTACTGTTTCTTCATGGGTGAGAGCAGTTGAGCAAAGCTCAGAAATTTGGATAAGTGTAATTGTGTTCTCTGTGGTTGAGCTACATTTCTGCTACCCATACCAGCACGCTTGTAGCATTCCATGGAGTGCTAGCCTTCATGCAGGATCTAATTGTTTGTGATATTCATTTTACAAGAGTTTCAGGTACTCAGCACCTCAGAAAGGCTGAATCTCAGTTTACATATTTCAGTCAAAATTGTTCTGTTGTTATTTTTTCAGAAAATAAGGTGTTTCAACAGGTCACATCTTGGAAAGATTTTTAGGAATGAGTCACACCCATCAGAAATTTACGCTGGAACACTGCAGGATTTACAGAGGTTAGAGAGTTTTGATGTAATTGCCTTTCAATGTCAGCAAAAAGATATGCAACAAAAAACACTTTGGAAACACAGCATTCCAAAAAAAAAAAAAAAAAAAAAATCAAAATCTGTTTAGATATTATTAAGTTGTGTTAGAAAATTAAAATAGTTTTAATCTCAGTAGTGCACATCTTATTATTTTTACTGAACCAACCTGAAAAAAAAATCCTTTTTTGGAGGGAAGGGGAAGTGTGCAACATCTGGAAAAACAGGCTGTTTTTAAAACCACTTCTGATTTACAAGTAAGGAAGGAGCATTTTCCACTGACAGGATACGAAATTAGGTAAAAAATCTCCCACAGCCAAAGACAAAGAGTCAATATAAAACAAATGAAGAAATCCATTTCACCCATACATTGAAGCCACATTGTATACTGGTAAGAGTGAATCTGTCACTCATAATGCTAATTATCCTGTAAACAATTACATAGGCAAGATTTGAGGGAATTTTGTTTCTGCATACACTAAAGCAAAATTTAAGCAGAGATCTGCCTGCTAAGGCTGATAAAGACTTCTAAATGAGATTCCAAGGTGAAAACATAGTAGCTTTACATACTACTAATGAAAAAAAGTAACCCTGAATTCATGTGATTGCGCCAAAATTCCAATGGTGTAACACCACTTACTCACTCTTCTGCTGATTCTTTGTCATTTGCTCTTCACTACTAACCTCGTGGCTAAGAGCTGTTTACTGTGTTAAAAAAAAAAAAAAAAAAAAAATAGAGGAAGTTCAGAGAATATCTGTGGAAATAGCCAACACATTGGTAACACGGAAGGATTTTGTTTGTCACTTCTGAATAAATAATCACTATATTTCAGATTTGTTGTTAATTTTAGATTAGCTGAAATCAGATTCAAAAAATACCTTTTGTTTTTTAATGCTTCTTTCCAAGTTTCTCAGAGGGGTTGCAAAAAACTGGAGAGAGGTGGCTTAGAGCAGTGTTATGATGACCTCTTGTGGTTAAGTAATATATGCATTTTGGTTCAAAGTCTCGAAAACTTGCAGTATCAAAGGTTAAATTCTGTGCTTAGATCTGAAGAGCTTTGTGTTGTAGATGTTGCTTAACCTGAAATAACTCCACCTCCCAAGCACACTATCAATATTTGTTTAGCTCACTGTTAAAATATTCTTTTAAAAATATCTCAACCTTTGCACTCCACAAACGTAGCAGGTGAGAGTATTGTTTTCTCACATGGTAATTTGTTAAAGCAAATTCACAGGTCCACATAAATAAAATCATTAATATAAAATCCAGTAATATTTAATAAAACCGTGCCCACTATAAGTGTGAAAGAAACCATATAAGCCACTCATTATAACAAATAAGATTATATTGATAGACTGCAACAGTAGATATTGACTATATATGTTTTTTGCATAAAATTTTAGTACATTAATTGACTATATGCATCATGTTTAAATTTCAGTTAAAGCTATCTCTTTTCCTCAGCTTTTCTTTCAACAAAAATCAGAGAAGTGAGGATTTTCTGATGTTACCAAATGCAGGCTATCAATTTGGATCAAATTATCTGACACCGTATCCATTAGTAGATAAAATTGCTCAAGACTTTATCCTGATTTTTCAGTTTCCTAAAATCATTCGAAATTACACTGATTTCATTAGACCACTTTGCTGAGTGATTATACTTCAGTGATGGTCCCATCAATATTTATAGACCCATGGTAGTACTTTCCCACTGGAGGATCACCAGTGGTGGTATTTACACCTGCCAGGCAGTATTAACATGACCTTACTAAATTTAGGATTCATTGCAAAGCCACTTCTGCACTGGCTCTGCTGTCTGAAGCTCTGGAAGCTCATCGGGAGCACAACCTTGGACTGCCCCCAGCTGGACATGTGCCACGTTCTGAGACGCTGTGATTGCAGCTGGGGGAGGCTGAACTCAGCTGCTGTGAGACCTGACTTGTTTATGCAACACACACTTTAGAGAGCTCTAGGTTAAACCTACATGCTGCTCTCAGTGTGCACAGCAATCACTATTAGCTCTCCCCATTTCTTTTCTTTGAAAAGGTGAAAAACAGAGGCTGTTGAGCAAAACACGCTGGAACAAAGTGGATGACAACAACAAAAAAGCAGGTTTAAGTTAAAATGTGATTATCGTCCCAGTATAAGGAAGCACTGATGGTGGTCATGTGTCCTGAAAAGTCTCCCTGACTTTTGAAACATCATTGACAAAATTCTCCTGAAAATTTCTTGCATTAGGAGGTTCTGAGCACTGCTGGAATGCAGACTTGGGAGACAAAACCAAATTGTTTGTGTGGGGGAGGGAAATGTTTTGTTTCTATTGTCTAATAGGCCTAATCTGTCTCATTCTTCTTTAGCTGAGTTAACTCTGCAGTGCTAAGAACTGACTGACTTCAAACTGTAAACCCAGTGTATGAGGAGCAAACTCCAACACTCCTGACCCCATTGAACTTCCAACTAAATACAGTTTGCATGTCTGAGCACACGATTTTTCTAAATGTCTAAATGCTGCCATTATTCCCCTGCCATGAGTTACAGGTAGAATAATACCCAGCCTGAGCCAATTTTAATTTGACCCTCAGGGTGCAGTTGTATTGCTCCCCTGGCTCAGCATAGTTGCTCATTGGCTCGTGGTCACTTCTTGCCCATTGGAGGCTCCTAGCCAGCCAGCCAAGAAACCAGCCAGCCAGTGACCTTCCTAGAGGAGGTAGGGGGTGCCTGTTTTGGCAGCAAATATGCTGGCATCTTGTGCCTCATTGTGTAGCCTTCCAAGCCAAGCTGCGCCAGGAGCAGCATGGTATAGACAGGAATCATCTGGTGAGTACCAAGGTCTCATCAGTTTCTCCCATCCCAGGACAGGGGAGAAGGTGTCATAGTCACATCCTTGTCCCACCAGCTGCCAGCTCACAACTCCTGCTGCAGCCACACTTCAGCACAAGGGTCAATAGACTAGCCATGGTGCATGTCTTCAGCCAACACAATACACCAAACGTTCACAGCTCTGAAAAATGAGTGTGTGTTTCTAGGTGTGGGTGACACACTGGGACAAACTATGGTTTTGAGATATGTTCTGGATACTGGCTTTCAAGGACAATGAAAGTCAAACCCTTCAGAAACCTTTCACCTTTGCTCATCATCTAATATTCACACTAATTATTAGAAGGCTCTTATAATTTGTATACATATTTGGTGATAGAGATGAACAGCAGAAAATTTCCAGCAAGAAAAATGTTAAAAAAAGAAAGCAATACAGGGACACTATGAAACTATCTAAGCTCCTTGAATAGGCTATGTTCTGCCACAGACTACTATTTTACTGCAGAAATATTTCCTCTACAGGCATTCTCAGATAACTTCCTGTTTATAATACAGTTTTATTCAAGCTTTGTAATGTGCTTTCTCATTCTCCAAGCCGCGCAGCATCCCTGCAAGCAGGGGTTAAATCCTGTACTTCCTTTTTGGCTTCTCTTCCAACAATAACAGGTTCATTTTCTGGCTTTGACAGGAGGGAGTTGGATTTACTGGCTGGCTGTTGTGTAAGCATCAACTGTACTGGAACTGTAGTAGGAGCAAGAAACAGGAAGAAACCAGTTGGTAAAACACAATCATAGGCTGGCAGGAATTCCGTGACTATTTGTCACTCCTTCCAAAGAGGGTAAAAACAGTTGGTGGCAGATATTCAGTGCCATCAAGTACCCAGAAGAGAGATTAAATATCTTTTTTCTCCATGCCAGGATACTCAGAGTTTTTCTTCAATGTGGACCATGGCTACTTGGAGGGTCTGGTCCGAGGGTTCAAAGCTGGGATCTTGACAAGTGCGGACTACGTCAATTTAGCACAGTGTGAGACACTAGAAGGTAAGTCTGCTAGTTTATTTTATTCAGGAAGAAACACTTTTGCTTAGGTGTTTGAAGAAGGGAAGGTAAAAGACTGAACTACTGAGAGTTTGTCTTAAACCCAGAGATAACCCCGATGTCCTCTGAAGAACTGTTCTCATATTTAAGAACTGTTCTCATATTTAAGTTAATGGCCTTTCATAGACTGTGATTTGTGTGCAGGCTGTAATTTGCTAAGCAATGCAGACAATGGGGCTTTCTGGTTTACTGATAAGGATTAGAAATCTCATCCACACAGTTCTTATGGAGATTGGCAACTTTCTCACAGATTTTAGCCATGCTATAGAACAGTTCAGGTTTGGAACTTTCATACCATTTCAGCTGTATAAAACAGTTTCCAAAATCTTGTTAAAAGCTTGCTATTTGTCTCTGAGTTTCTCTATAAAATACATGATTTTAGTAATTTGTTACTTCCTGACTTTTAGGGCAATGGTGAAGACTCTGTTTACGAGAAACAGAAAACTAGAAACTAGACTCCACACAGATAAAACTTGGGGAAATAAGGAAAAAAAAAAAAAAAAAAAAAAGAAAAAGCTCTTTCAAGGTGACTTTGCCACAGTAATCAAGAGAACACACAGTAGATTCTAAAACAGCTTTCTGTGGCCAAGACTGGTCACAGCCTGATGAAGACAGACTTGTACCAAAGAATCATATGACATACCTTTAGACACTTGGCAGGAAAAAAATGCAACAGAAAGAAATCACCTTTCTAAAGGAACATAAAGTTCATTTTCCTGACTGCAAAATGAAAGCTATGATTGCACACTCAATTTCTATAACTTGCCGTCTATTAGATCAGCTTGGAAAAGGAAGAAGGGGAATGAATAAGCTCACTCTATTTTAAGCTTTGGCTGATTTGTACATGCAGTAATGGGTTTGGAGTAAGAAAAAGGGAAGAATGATGATTCCCATATCCAACAGAGTTTTGAGGCTGTCTAAACTATTAATATAAGTAATAACATAAATCTGGGAAGATTGCTTGCCATTCATCTCTCAGATCAAAACAACTACATTTAAAGAAATGCATGTAGATATTTACCTGTCTGCAGAATAAAGTTCCTCTTATAGGAATATGTTAAAGAAGAGTTTATCAGTACTCTCAATGGAATCTAGACACTATTGAACAGACCAAGTGCATGTGTCTTCTTCTGCTGATAACCTGGAGAGCTGTACCAGCTCTCCATTAAATACAGTGGCAGTTCAGACACACAGGACAGATGTATACAATCACTCGGAGAGCTGAAATCTGTTCCTTATGTCAGCTGGACAAAATAATTGTTTCTTTACCCCATTTGTTCCAGCATTTGTGATTTATGCAACTTAGAGACTCTACAGAAACTCTTGGTATTGTATTTAATTGTTTAAGTGAAAAAGTCCTGCTGCATAAGTATACAAACTTCAAAAAAAGGTAACAGCTTCAAACATCTATAAAAGACACAAAGAACAGATTGGTAAAATAACTAAACTCTGTTGTCACTTCACTTCTCCCTGTAGATGAACTCAATAAATTATGTCATCCAAAGCTGCATGAAAGAAAAAATTCCTGGTTGCTTCTGAATAAGAAGAAAAGATATAGCAAAACATATAAGCAAAAGGGATTATTTGTACCCTTCACAAAAGAATACTTGCTCATGTTAAGTTTAGAATAGCTAAAAAATACCTAAATTTTAAGTCATGCTACAAGGAAGTTATTTACCACCATGAGGTAATTTTCAAATATTTCTAAGATATATAAACCTTCAATATTTTTAAGAGCATGAAGCAGATGGACAGGTAACAACAGAGAGATAAAAACCATTCTTAATTAAAATTTATAATAGGAAGAACAATTAGTTTTATTTTTGAAACTTATTTTTTCTAGTGTTCATTCAATTTTAGAATGCTAATTATTTCATCAATAAAAGCAGCAGCCTTCATCATCCCTCCTACAAGCACATCTCTACTACCCACTGTCACTTCCTCTTTTTCTCTATTCAGCTACATCTCTTTCACCACTTTAACTTTTTTCTGCTTATTATAGACAGCTAACAGATTCCCACCATTTACCTACCAAATGTATTATTTATAATGAAAAGATGAGAAATAGAAAAATAATGGATTTCTACATGATGCTAAACACACTTATTTCTCTGCACATGTAGGATGCTGTAATACTGAACTTTCACCATGAGTGTACAGTGCACCAAACCCACAGACCCCTACCTAAAGTAAATTTCTAAAGTAAATTTCATATATTGTCTTTTATTTAAATTTGAAATATTCAGCAAGGGCATCTGTGCTGTAGTAATGTGAATTTGCTCAGTAGTGCCATCATGTCTTCACATTAAAAGGTAATAAATTTACCTTATTCTGCATTCTGTGGCTTAGCACCACACCACAAAAAATGGCCTAAGCTAAAAACACTATAAATATGCTAAAACAAATGAGCAGAAAACAAAAATCAAAACCACTCAAAGTAACCCATAAACAGAAGAAAAAAAAGATCTTTTAATTTCAAAGTGGTTTTACTATCTCTAGAGAGGAAATCATAATCTCTGAAGAACCACAAGAAAACTGTAGATTAGTGCTTTACATCTGCTTGATAATCACAGAGCAAGTGTAAAAGCAAGATGGAAATTAAAAAAGAAGACTGCTAACACAGTAATGATATCACTATGTCCTCTCAATTCAGGGCCATACAGACAGGAGGAGAGGCTTTCAGCTCCATTTAGACATCCTCTTTGGCTTGGTTGAACTATGATTTCCATGGAGCTCCATATCTCATGGGCTGCATGCTACTGGTTTGGTCCTATGGCACCATCTGTTTCAAGGGAATGAGGTTCCCAGAGCAACCTTGCTGACAGTTTTGAAGTAGAATATGGGGGTGTGGGAATGTGGAGGTGTTTAAATGCAGTGTTTTGTTTTTCTCTTGCTTTTTTTTTTCTGTGAGAGAAAGACTTCAGCTCTGTAGAAAGGAGGCTAGGTCACAGAAGGACAAGCATCTCAACTCTGGTCGTGACAGAATCACTGAAACAAGTTTATTTAACTTGCCAGAACCAGGGCCTGACAGCACATGGTGGCTGAAATAACAGTGCTCCCTGAAAGAAAACTGCAGCTAGTTGGTTACTTATATCAAAGTGAGGGGTCAGACAAGTTACCATGAACCTGATGCCAAGAGACCAGGTTAGCACTTTGTTAAAGTTCTCACAATACTTTCTTTCTTTCTTTCTCTCTCTCTTTCTTTCTTTCTTTCTTTCTTTCTTTCTTTCTTTCTTTCTTTCTTTCTTTCTTTCTTTCTTTCTTTCTTTCTTTTTCTTTCCTGTCTTAACGGCATTCGTCTTAAACTTGTCTCCCTCTGTGCATTAATTCCTTTTAGTCATACTTTACTTAATTGTGTGTGTTGGCTGTTCAGTTGTGGTTAAACCCACGTAATTATTTAAGGTCATACTTTTCCTATAAGTTGTTTTCCTGCAAGTAATTTAATGAGGAAATAGACAATGCAGATGGATGGCAATAAAAATGAATGGATGACAGCTGAAATACAGGAATTTTCTT
The DNA here is from genome assembly GCF_017590135.1 of Pyrgilauda ruficollis. Classification (NCBI taxonomy): domain Eukaryota; kingdom Metazoa; phylum Chordata; class Aves; order Passeriformes; family Passeridae; genus Pyrgilauda; species Pyrgilauda ruficollis. Next base: position 3,408,514 of record NW_024516984.1, on the reverse strand, counting down.
TCCTAGGGACCTTTAGGACAAAGGCCAGAGTCTTGTGAAGGTCTCCAAGAGACCCTGAGAAAAGGAGCAGCTACCATCAATAAAAGGTTTTGGTGAACAGGAATGTCTGAGGCCCCTGTAAGCTCAGCCATCTACTCCTGCTGAGTCACCAAGTCACATCACTAATGCAAGTGTCTGACAGTGATAGTTCCCAGGCCTTATTTATGCCAGCAGCAAAGAAAGGACTATAATTTAGGTCCACCACTTCAGTCTCGGTGCTGCACTGAACTCCATCTTGATGAGAGCTCTGATTATGACATTCCTGGTTGATATTACATGGTATTGTAGCTTGTGGATGATTGTTTTGGCCAAGACCATGAGATAGAGTCAAATATTTTTTCTTATATGCAGTATGCATGTTGGCATTTATTTATTCAGTTAAGTAAATGCATCTATAAAGCAGGCTGTGTAACTGACAGGGTTTTAAACCCAGCATTTCTGGGTATAACATTCCCTCCATAGCTTTTGGGAGATGGCTGAGGCCTTATAGTAAGGCACAGCTTATGAAGCCACTCAATCAATCAGAGAACTGAAGAACAGTAACAAAATCTTGTGAAGCTACCCTCAATCAGAAGAGTTTCTGATCTCCTTATGATGATATTAATCACGCTTCAGAATGGTCAATACTTGGGGCTGATATTTGGGTCTGCTTTATGTAGTTAACCCCTGAAAAGTACAATGTTTGAAAGGCATTTACACAGTGTGGCTAAAAGTAAATATCTGTGGTTCATCTGAAAAGGAATTGAGAAAAGTTGGAATTGAGCTCTGCATCTAATAAAGTAGTATTATCTAATCTCAGCATATGTCAAGTATTTTTGTACTCTTTGCAACAAAAGAAAAAGAGAAAAGTAGGAAAGAACAGGAAATGTAGGTATAAACCCAAAATATTAATGAGCTTTTAAAAACTTGGTCTTACATAGACTAATTTCTGGGTATAAGTGCATTTTTATTTACCTCTTAGTCTTGCATATCCTTCCCTCTTTCTTCAATTGTGGGTTCTTTCCCCTATTTGGATCCTATTTCTCCTCTTCCTACATGGAAATTAATACTGAAACTATGACTTTTTCTAAGTGTGTTATGTGATTTGATATGGATTTGATGAATAGGCTATATTTGGTGGATGAGGAACAGGCTGAGTGGTTGCATCCGGAGAGTAGTGGGCAATGCTTCAAAGTCCAGACAGAGCTCAGTGCTGAGCAGTGTCCCTGAAGAGTCCTTTTTGGGACCAGTACCATTTGATATCTTCATCAGTGACACAGACAGTGGGATCGAGTGCACTGTCAACAGGTTTGCAGGTGGCACCAACGTGAGTGGTGCAGGTGACACCAAACTGAGTGGTGCAGGTGACACAACTGAGGGACAGTGTGGAGATCCTGGGGGGGCATTCCCTAGTTTTGGGAGACACAAGAAGCTTTCCCTAAAAAGCTGTTAGACCCCATTGGCTCCTTGCCCTGTTCCTATGTCAGCTCCTATATCCCTGGGCCACTCCTCCCTATTCCTTGATTGGCCCTCATTTTTGTACTGGCCAAGTTCACCCCCAGGCCTCTTGGGAGAGAGAAACTTAGTCCCTCTATGTGTGGGTACTGGGACCTGAACATCTCACCATGCAGCTGAATAAAACCATCTACGGATATTATGCAAAGGCCCTTTTTGCTTCCTTACCCTGTACTATACTAGCAGCAATCCAGCCTGCTACAGGACAGGACCCAGCAAAGCTGGAGAAGTGAGCCCATGCGAATTTCACGAGATTTAATAAGGCGAAGTGTAAGGTCCTGCACCTGTGTTGGGCAATCCCTGGTATCAACACAGGCTGGGGCAAGAAGGAATTAAGAGCAGACCTGTGGAAAGGGACTTGGATGTCTACTACTCATGGACAAAATGTCAGGCATGAGCTGAAAACGTGTCCACACAGCCCAGAAAACCAACTGTATCCTGGGCTGCATCAAAGCAAGGGAGGGAAATGGTTCTGTCCCTCTGCTCTGCCCTCGTGAGACCCCACCTGGAGCACTGTGTCCAGCTCCAGGGTCCCCACCTCAGGAAAGACATGGGCCTGTTGGACTGAGTCCAGAGTAGGGCCACAGAGATGATCAGAGGGCTGGGACATCTCTCCTATGAGGAAAAGCTGAGACATTTGGGACTGTTGAGTCTGGAGAAGGTTCTAGGAAGACTTTATTGCCAACTTTCAGTACCTGAGAGGAGTTACAGGAAAGACAGAGACAAGTTTTTTAATAGGGCCTGTAGCAATAGGACAGGGGGCAATGGTTTCAAACTAAAAGAGAATAGATTCAGACAAAATATCAGGAAGAAATGTTTTAAAAGGAGGGTGGTTAAACACTGGAAGAGGTTGCCTAGAGAGTTTGGAAACATTCATGGCCAGACTGGACAGGACTCTGAGCAACCTTGAGTGGCAGCCAACTTGCATAGAAGACTCTTTGAAGATTATCTCAGTAAGCTACAGTGCTAAACGTAGGAGTCTGCTTCACACTGTAGGCAGCCTTACTGCATACTAAGTATGCACATAGGGAAATAGGCAAAAGTAGCTACTGATCAGTGCTTACCTTGCTAACGGAAAATTAACTTCCTTACAGGTACAACCTTATTTCCATCAGTGGGAGTGTTGCTGTCCTTTTCCCTAATTATCAGTTCAGATTTCACATAGAAATCTAATTATTACAAATGCCCAGATCATATAACAATATCCCAATCTATAATTTAAAATGGTTTTAATATAGCATTTGAACACAATTATGGATTACAGTGGGGCCTTTTCTATAAGAAAATGTTAAACTACTTTGAACAGCAAGAAATTATTCAAATGTTTTCTTATGCCTCATGGTAAAAAATGGCTAGCAGAAAAAAATTGTCATAATAATTCTAGGATATCATGAAAGTTTCTTTGAACTTTGTGGTTGAAACAACTAATTTTCCCCAGTCACCAGGGTTCAGAGCTCAAACAGAAATGTCACAATGACCCAAGTGTCTGGAACAACTTCTTAGGATTTGTTAGTAGCAGCCATAAATCAGAGAAAGCCAAACCAGAAATGCTAAGAGAATGTAAACTCTCCCCTTTCAAGTGCTCCACTGCAGAATCCATTTGGAGTCCAGAATGTGTGCCAGGCAAGATGTGTTTTCTTCTCTTCTTCAGGCAGCCTGATAGCAGCAGATTATAATCTTACTTGAGATTTAGATGTTTCATGGGAATATTTAAGATCTTACCAAAGTTAAAGGGTTATTCCTCTTAATGCAAAACAGTCATGAGAGTGCAGCAGACACAACAACTGACGCATTATAATGGTGCAAATCAGTGAAATTGAAACATTGAACAAACCTGATGAGGGAGGGACTAGAGACAGTAGTGAGTAACAGCCTGTCTGGTATGTCTGAAAATGAAAGCTGATGGTGAAACTTCTGACAAAGGCATAAATTATTTGTTCTTTCCTACAGTATGCAGAAAGTCTTACTGGTAGAAGGCAGTACAAATTTGCATCAATTTTGCATTTACACTATATTATAGCTATGCAAAAAAACCTTTTCAATAGAATATGATCAGTTGCTTAATATAAAAATGTATTAGAAATTTAATTTTTAAAAAAATTTGGTTGCAGCCAATATGACAGTTTATTCTCATGATCTTTCCTGAATTTAATTTCAGATCTGAAGTTACATCTACAGACTACAGACTATGGCAATTTCTTGGCTAATGAAACTGGCCCTCTCACTGTTTCCACCATCGATGAAAAACTGAAAACAAAACTACTCACAGAATTTCATTACTTTAGAAACCATGCTTTTGAACCACTTGCCACTTTTCTGAATTTTGTCACGTAAGTAATATTACCACACAGCTTACCACACAGTAGTAAAATAGCTTACCACATATCTTACCACACAGAAAAAACAGTTAAAATAGGGTAAATGTGACATATTGGAATTCCTATTAAGTTTTAAAACCAGCAAATTTACTTTGATACTGCTACATTTGCATGCTTTACTTGCTAATATAAATTCTGAAACTGTATGTTTATATGAAGAGCTGTTGTCTTTGCAGCTAATTATTTTAAAGAACAGAAACAGTTTTCTTTATGTGAACAGTGGCAGAAGAAGTGGTAGAGATTAATTAATTTGAAAAACTACATTTGGGAGGGGGGTATGATTCATGCAAGATTAACAATTTCATGGTGCACAGGGAAGTGATTTAATTCCTAGGCATGTGGCAAATTGCAGACCTTTTTAAAGGGGGAAAGACAACACATCCTACACCTGTCATAATTTTTATGCTATTTGAACAAAATAAATAAAAACCAGGAGGACTTTATATGGCATATTGTAAGGTACTTAGATCCAAGTAGCGTTATTTGAAAAGTCAGCTCTTCGACGCCAGATGAAAAAGAGAAAGCTCTGATCTCAATACCATCATAAATAGATGAAACTTGAAAATGAATGGCTTAAACAACTTTAAGAACAGGGATCTGCTTTATAACAGTATAGCAACATGGATTACCAAAATAGCAGTGTGATATTTTACCTAACTATTTACTCCCCTTGGTCATATACTTTTAATATATTTTAAAAAGAACAATTAACTGTTCAACTAACTTTCAAGAAGCATTTTTATTATAACAGTAAAAAAGAAAGTATCACCTTTTTTTTTTCTGGTCATGTGTAGCTGACCACTTTTAGGCTAATATATTAACAGGATCTTAAAGGCTGCCCTAGGATGGCCGTGGACATGCGATGTTTACATTTTGTTTCAGGGAAATAAAAACGGAAGGATGAAAGTTTTGGCAGTTCTTTTCTCACACTCCTTGACATAAATGTATAGATGTGTATGCACAGCCTTTACTCACTGTTGTTTTTGTTAAATAATGGATACACTGGTTAAAGATATTTCACACAAATCATTGAACTATGTTCCACCAGATCCTCAAGCCCTCTTTACATATTTTGAGTGAGAACATATAAATCTCTGTACGTTTCTAGCTGTGTTCTTAGTCAACAATGCAAACTCAAGACTGGCATTCGAGTGAATAGTGTTCCCATTTCTGAGTCACTGACAAGACTCTTATTAGCCCCTTTGACACTAAAACTAGTATGAAGCTGATAGAAAACTTCTACTCAAAAGAAAACTTTAAGTAATAGAGAAGAAATCTGTAAGAACCTCTTCTTAGCTCCCTCATGGGAGGATGTTAAAAACTGAGTGAGAAGAAAACTTAAGATGGGACATTGCATGAACTCTGCAGTTTTAGTGCCGAGATTCTCATGTACTTCTTTTTCCAGATGGTATATATGAAATAAAAAAATCCCAAACTTGAAAAGTTGCTAGCTCAGGTGATTTGCTTTGACTACCACTCATTGTCACTTGTTACAGTGAATCTACATCTCTCAGATGTTATGTTTATTACAGTCATGTGTCAGTACCACCTTCTTTAAAAATGTCCATTTTCTAAATCAGTCATATCAATCAGGTATCAATCAGGTTTAAAACTAGTGCTGTGCTATCTACTTGCTGTTGAAAAACTTCTGTTGATTTTTGATGACCTATTGGTACAGAATGAACATGCATTCTGATAATACTTTGGTATTGTGGCTAATTTTCAAAAATTTTCGGGTTTTATTTTTTCAAGTGAAGGTGATGAAAAAAATAATTTATTTTTACATTTTCTTTCCAATACAGATACAGCTATATGATTGACAACGTAATTCTTTTAATAACTGGCACATTACATCAGCGACCCATAGCTGAACTTGTTCCCAAGTGCCATCCATTGGGGAGCTTTGAGCAAATGGAAGCAGTCAGCATTGCCTCAAACCCCACTGAACTCTTCAATGCAATTTTGGTTGACACACCTTTAGGTAAAAACACTGAATTCTTTCTTTTTTTTTTTTTTTTTTTTTTTTTAACAGGATGTTTCCCACTGGATATGCTCTGTTTTGTTAACACAAATCTTGAATTGTAGATCAAGAACATCTGAAGTGGTGTTCAGGACATATTCTATTAAAATTTATTAATAGCTTCTATATCCACCTTGGGTAGCAGACTCAGAAAAAAACATGTTACTCAAGAAGTGCAATGTATATCTTTTCTTTTCAAAGTAGTCACTGATTTAAAACATATATATTTTTATTTCAACACCTACATTATATTAAAAAATATGTCTTCAGTAAGGATCAAGCAGACAGCTACTAATAAATATTAGATGTTGTGGTAGAACCCAGATTTCCTCTTGAGATCTGGGCATGGTTCAAATATAAAGAAAAGTCCTATTTTGAAGAACTAAATCTAAGAGCACAGCAGGGTAAAGTTTGGGAATGTCACATTATGAAATTAAGATGAAACTCTGCTCAATGTGGTGCAGCAAGCAACACGAACAAAACCTAATAGCCTGTGAAGGGCACTGAGAATAGGACAGAACTGGATGTATTTGAATGTATATGAAATCATTATGTGCCCTCATCTTCAGTACTGTGAGAGGTTTTGGGTTCTGCTTCTCAAAAAGGTGTGATAGGTTGGCCCCAGACAGAAAAAAAAATCCCACCCAGCCATTTGCTCACCCCTACTGTCAGCACAATGAGAGGGAGAAAAAAGGTGGAAAAAATAGATTGTGAGTTGAGATCACCCACAAAGTACTGTTGCAGGCAAACCAGACTAAATCTGTGGGGAAATTAACTTGATTTATTAGTGATTTGTATATGTATGACATATCTAATTACTGATCCAAATATAAGGAAACAAACAGAAAATAATGAAGCATTTAGGGGAGAACTTGGGGAAACCTGGGGGAAAATACCTTTCCTCCAGCCTTTTTCACTCCTTCATGCCAGGCTCCTCTTCTCTGCCTTCCTGTTATGCCCACAGGTTACACTACATCCCTCCAGACAGGCACGGCAGTCTCAAGGGGCAGGGAGAGTTTAGAGCCATAGAATCATAGACTGGTTTGGGTAGGAAGTGAGATAAAAGGTCATCTAGCTCCAACCCACCTGCCATGGGCAAGGACACCTTCCATTAGACCAGGTTGCTCGGAGCTCCATCCAACCAGGCCTTGGATAATTTCAGGGATGGGGCATCCACAACTTCCCTGAGCAACCTATTCCTGTCTCATCATCCTCACAGTAAAGAATTTTTTCCTAATATCTAATGTGAAATTACCCTCTTTCAGTTTAAAGCCATTCCCCATTGTCCTATCATTACATGTCCTGGTAAAAGTCCCAGTTTGTTTTCCAGGTAGGTGCCCTTCAGATAGACCTGCTCGACTGAGGGGCTGGGCTGTGCCCTTGGTGGGTCCCAGCTGGAGCTGCCTGTGTCCAGCACAGCACAGTCCTGCCTTTCCCTCACAGAGGCCACCCTGCAGCACTCTCCCATCAGTGCCTGGGCACTGGCACACTGTACAGTGAAATCTGAGAAGGGACAGAGCAGGGCAGCTAAAATGAACAGTGCTGCCATGTGTAGACAGACTAAAGTCCAGACTGCAGTTTGGAGTGGACAAAGCTGATGAGAGACATGGACATGGTTCACAGATTCCTTAGAGCAGTGGTTTATTCACAGTGAGTTATGAACTGCTGCTTACCAAATCCTTCATAAGACCAAGTGCCAGCAGAAAACTAGTTCTAAAAGGTAAACTAAACCACTGCTTTCACACAGCTGGTAGTAAATTTCTGTTTTGGTTTTTTTTTTTTTTTTTTTTTTTTTTCCTGAACTAGTTCGTAAAAGAAGAGAGAGTTATCAGCACTTTAAAGTCATGGGACAAATTTGTGGGCAATAGATCTACAAAGAGATACTGAAGGGAGTTCTCAGGGCTACGCTTCCTGATATTCTCCATTCAAAATCTGGATGCTGCAAAAGTAGGAAGGGATAAGACCGCAAAATATGGCCAGGTTCACATCTTCTCTGTGAATATTGTCTTCCATTGCCACTGCTTGGGAAAGCACTTTTTCATATGGTACTGCTCCGCCCCACTGGGATAGCTCAGCAACAGCGAGAGGCACACGTTGGTTATGAATATCATATTTTTTTAAATGGTCCAGCTGCACAAGTGAAATTCATCCACTGCCTCCCTGCTCAAAAGCTTGCTCTTTAGTCAGTTCTGATGAGGATCCATAAGCACAGATGGTCAAGGTCAAAGCATGTGCCCTTTATGAGCTGCAACCTGTTGCCTTTCCCACACTACATAGGCAAAGAAGAAAACAGAAAATAGGAAAGAGGATTCTCCTTAACAATTGCAGAATACCTGCATGATTTCAGACAAAAATTATTTTTCATGTCCCTCATTAGAAAATCTCCATAATAACCAAACTATATACTTTAGAGAAGATTAGGTCTTTCATTAGCATTCCCATTTGATTCTCTCTGGAGACATGGTCTCTGCCTGCAGCACTGATTGATTCCCCTCGCTGCAGATTCTCATTAAAAAGGAGGGGATAGGAGGATAAGGGGAAAATCAAGTGGATTTTTCTTCCTCTCTTTTGTATCACCCTTTCTTGTACAACAGAATCCTCGGATCCTTGTTCATACACTAGTGAGCAATAGACAGGAGATGCATATTATCAGCATGCAGATTTATACTGCCATGTCATAAACTCTGCTTTCAGCTGCTTTTTTTCAAGACTGCCTGTCTGAAAATGACCTGGATGAAATGAACATTGAAATAATGCGCAACAAACTGTACAAGGCAAGTCTTTGCAACAAAATGATAATATTTGGGGTTTATCAAATGTCTCAGCAAAGCAGGTCAGTATCATTAACCCTGTTTTATGGATGGGAAAACAGAAGTATGGTGAGATAAAGCAAGCAGTCTAAGGTCATCTGGTTGATTTCAAGTCCAGGAATGAAACCCAGCTGCTTCCTTTTCTACTCCACTGTTTGGGGACTGTTCAAATTTTAGGTCTGCATCCAAATTCTAATTTAATATCTCATTAATGAAAATGATCTAGATGTCAGGCTAGATCCAGATTTGTTTATGAATAACTCAGCCACCAAACGCCAGAGAACTCTTAGCTCCTGAGTGACACTAGGCAGGCTTTTGGCTAACGTTTATCTTTATTTATATAAGGAAGATGAGATTTGAAAGGGTCTAATGGTTTTGATTTTTACTTAGGGATTTTGTATAATTTTCTTCCTTTAAAAATAATTTTTAGCATTGTTACAGCACAGTGCTGCAAGGATATGCATTTAATATGAGCCTTGCATTTTCAAAGTATTTTACAAATGTTAGCACCCAGGTCACTGCTCTTACAATGCTCTCTTTAAAGTCTATACATACTGCAATCCATCAATGGTTCTTCCTGGCACATTCTCTTCAAAATCTTTATCATCTTTCTTTCACAGTGGATTCCCCAGATTGCAGGAAATATTTTTACAGTGATCTGATTGCACTGGGGGGAAAAGAAAAGAAAATTATGTTTGTCTTACAGAGATATTTATAAACTCCAAAGCCAATTTTTAATTCTTAAAACGTTTATTAATTCTCTCATTCGATACAACATCAATTATGCCTACGTATATTAATTCTCTAATGTATTTTAATTCTTTCACAGTACTACTATACTAGACACTTTTTCCAATTTGGTAACATACATATTTGATTCTTATATCCTGTGTGGATGTCCATATATTAACACTTTTCAAATCTATGTTTTTTTTCTTCTTGCTCATCTGAGCATTAGGGGGACCATTCTGCAAACACTATTAAATTATTAATAGATAATTTCTCCTTTACTTCAGCTGTCAATGTGATCAATTGCTTCTGCTCTACTATCAGATAGTACTATACAGAACCTAATGCATAATTCTATGCAGTAGATCCCCCTTGAGATGTCTCTACTTAAAATTCACTTAATTGCATAGTTAGTGACAGCTCCTAACAAGATTGTGTGAAGCTGTAGCAAATGCATTTTAACATAAATGTTCTATAATACAGTATTTTGGGAGATTGAGAGGCAGGCAGAACAGCATCTCTGAGATATTTTGTGTCCTTTCTGCACAAGTACTTTGAAATGGGTGCAGATGCCAGAATCCTTAATAGACCAGAGGGCTCTGCAGACCAGTATTACAGAAGCTTTGTCTGCTGTTCTCTCCTAATCCAGGGTTTAGGGTAGAGCAGCGGGGATTAATTTGTGTATCCTCATCCTGCTGGCCCAACAGCCGTGGCATATGCCCAAATCCCCTCCTCCACACACTATAAATGAAGAGTTTCCTTTAGCCATCTGCTTATTATGCAGTGGAAGCTCAATGGAGCTCAAAAAGTTTCTTCTTTAGAGAGGAGGAAAACATTATATTTTCTTATTACAATTTTTGAAAACATTTCATCTCAAATTGTAAAAACAAGATATTTGCATTCAAATATTTCAACTTTCATTTGAACTAAGTAATTAAGCACATACTTAAAATTTAAATTCATAGGTGGAATTATCAAAGTAAATAGAAGTATTTAAAAATTAGGTTCATGGCTATGTGCAATCCTGGTCCAGGTCTTAAGCAGCATTTAAAATATTTCTCTTTTTCTTTCATGTAGTCTTACCTCGAGGCATTTTATAAGTTTTGTGAAAAACAAGGTGGTACTACAGCAGAAATAATGAGACCTATTCTTGAGGTAAGAAACATTCAGTCTTTTTACATTAAAGTACTCCACAATGTTGTCATAATTGTCTCATTTTGTTTTTCCTGTTCAATTTCTCTCCATTTGCAAAGGTAGCTGTGAAATGTTTGCTTCTCCTCTAAATATACCTGTTTTTTCTAAGATGTAATGAACAGTGTATTCAAGGATGACTTTTATCTTTTTAATAGAACAGCAGCTAGACCATTACTAAGGAGGAGCCAGTCGCAGTTAACATTTTTCTGTATAAGAGAGCAGAACAGAAGAAATGGTTCACTAATCTCAGCCTGTTGCCCTTTAACACTTCTCTCCATTATGTAGAAAACCCAAAAATTTTGATAATTGAGTTTGGGATAGCAAAAGCCTGGCATTACTGTCTATTTACTAATCAATAACCTTCAAGCTTCATGGCACTGCTATGTTTGTTTACTCTCCTATTAAAATTAGTGATTTAGGTTAGAGTTCAGTGACCTTTGGAATTAGTGTCATATAAAAAAGTAGAACATTCTGTGTTACATTTTTGTGTCAACTCAGCAAAATTTAATATTTTTTTCCATGGCATACAAAGTTCCTAATGTCCTCCCCTCAAAGCATACATGCATCTAGTGAATGATATTTTTGTCTCTGTTATTTTAATAAAAGATGCAGAAATTGCTAAAATTGAATTCTCAGCATTCAGGTCCCCTTTTCTTTTTTTTTCTCACTTAGTCTGTCACAATTCTTTGCAGAGGCTGACAGCCAGACCACCCACTTGCTTCCAGGAGTCTTTTTTCTGGATAAGCAATTTTACACCCTGGAAACCAAAAAAATTCACTGAGGCCTGATGACATCATACTGAAAATTTGCATTAAGAAGAGAGATAATAACACTAGGAGCTCATTCCTCAGGGAAGAATGTGTCTGAATAACATTTTACAAAATAATGTACTAAAAGGGATTGCAATTTCCGATTTTAATTAAGCAAGTCACATTGTTTCAATTTATGCTCTAAACAAAGTGTTCCTAATCAAGTTAAATTGAATAGAAATTAAGTATTTTGACTTTTCTCTTTTAAAAATAAAAATCAAGAGACTGGCTGGCATAGTTGATTCAGATTTTTTCAGAAAGTTTGTTTTTAAATAGAAATTCATGCTCACTGCAGATTACTTACTAACGGTAGTTTAAGCATGTGGTAAAACTCCATTTATATCAGTGGTAACAATTTAGCCTATGATAAGCTTCTTTAAAATCCCTGTCTAATGTCAATCAGCCAGGAGGATAAACTTTTCTGTAGAAGATTTTCTTTTCTATAACATTTTATTAACCTGAAGAGACACACTGAACAGACTGCTGATGGTTGGATTCACAAAAAGATACAAGTTTAATTATTCAAATGAATACTTGCTATTTATTTTGGAATCTTATATGTAAGACTACCAACCTGACCCTACAGATGAGGCTGAGGTATTTAGCTCCCCAACTCCTTGACTACCACATATGGTGCCAAACTTCCATATTAAGAGTACTGATGATCTCTTTTCCACTGTGGAACACACGCTGCGTGGTTAGCCCTGAATCTGGCAAGAAACTGCAGGACTGCGCTGCACTGCAGCTAAAGCTGTGTCTGTTAGCACGGCCCCATGCTAAATTCTGAACCAGCAGTCTCCCGCATGCAAACATGCACTAAGGAAATGGTCATCCTCTGACTCCACCTCCACCTGCAACAATCAGATGAACTGTCCCCAAGTAATTGCCTCATGGCCTTACTCTCTGTAAGTGTACCAATAATTTGATGAATTAAGAGGTCTGAATGGATGGGAGTTACCCTAAAAATTTTCTCAGACTGGAAGCCACCAGAAGCAGAACTCCCACCTGTTACCATTAGTTGCAATTGCCTCTAACATTTTCTACCAACAAAATATTACACATCTAACAGCTAGATTTTAACTGGCTTTAACAAGTTAAAAAAAGAAAACATTTGTCCTTCTAAAATTGTTTCAGTAGGTCTAATAAGCTTATTTTTATTAATTAGGGAAGTGAAGTTTGGCCCTGTTATTCATTAGCTAGAAATCTTTTCAAGCATGCTTATTTTCTTCTCATTACTTTACTGTTTACTCCTTTTTCCTTACTGCGAAGTCAGTGCCAGCGAGTAGTGAATTCCTGTTATTTGTGTGTTCCCATACACAAGAGTAGATGTGAATACATGTTTTTGCTAAAGTGGCAGATTAGTGTTGCAAATGCAGCCTTATTATTCAAATGAAAAGAGCACCTCTCTGCTTAAACTAGCTCAAATACTCACGGCATAAGAAACTTTGTAAGCCACCTAAAATGTGCGTATACTTCACTTGGGAAGATTTTCCCTGTGTAATCCCTGCAGTTAGCAAGGGCTCTGCTGTTGTTAAAACATGAAAGTAAGGAATAAAATAAAGAACTAAAACCATAGTAAATTTAGATCTCAAGACAGAAAAAAAGATTGTTTTTATTTACTACTGCATTTTTAAGTCATGCTGTAAGAATGGTAAGTGAAATTTTGCCTTGTACAAAATAAGAACCTGAGATCTAGACATTGGATTGCCTTTCAGTCTGCTGCTGCAGTGAAAATACAGATACTACAGACAACTAAACATGACAGAAGAAATATAGCCTTTTATTCTATGTATTAAAAATTAACTGTTTTTTGAAACACTTAAAACTTTAACTTAGCAAGTAAACGGTCCCCTCCTCCTTATCAAATTATCATTTTAAATATGTGCATTCAGAAACTACATTTTTTTAGGATTTTCATTCAACTTTTACTATCAACAGCACTTTGAGTTATGGGCAATACTATTGATTCTTCGTCCTTTCCTTTATTAGTTTTATTTATAAGATCATTATTGCATAATCTTACATGGGAGGGTGTGAAGGTATTTTTTCTTGTCAGCATCTGGGTAACGAAGCAGGGAAATGAGGAAGCAGCAGAAATGATATTTTTAGGAAAAAAACCACAGAATAAAAACTGTAGTTGTAAAACCTTGTTTGATTTTCTAGTTAAAATGTAATGCATATTTGCAAAGAAGAATTTACAGTTATAAAAACAAGGTATGTTTCCAATGCTCCCAAGTAGAATTAAAAAAAAAAAAAAATTCCTTGTTTGACTTACTAAAAAACCTCAGGATAGACCCACCCTAATTTAGAAAGAGATGTCTAATAACACCTCTTTATTCTTTGTTTTGCATATTAAGTTTGAGGCAGACAGACGTGCTTTTATCATCACCATTAATTCATTTGGCACTGAGCTGAGTAAAGATGACCGAGAGAAGCTGTATCCAACCTGTGGAAAACTTTATCCAGAAGGCTTACACCTGTTGGCCAATGCAGATGACTACGAGCAAGTGAAGTGTGTTGCAGAATACTATGCAGTATGTAAATTAATTTATTTAAAAAAAAAAAAGTGTAAAAATAATTAACATCTCCTGACATCAGCAAAGTTTTTAAGGGTATACACATAAGTTAAAAGAATTTTTGCGAGAGGAAGAAAATCAGTGGAGGTACTAAAGTTACCATAAAATGTGTATGAGATCAAAGACTTTTGATATGAAGAGATAAGATTAAGATAAGACATTATTACTTTAGTGCAGTACAAAGTTCCTCTTACAAAGATGTTTAAGTAAGAGCAAATCACATCTAGTAAATAAAACTCTTCCTACTCCATTAACTCTCCCCAAATTGAGTTTCACTTCATTGCTTCTGCCTCCAAGATTTTGGAGCATAGCCATACAACATTTTAAACTGAGCTGACCAAACAATTAATGTCACAGATTAGTCAAACCTTATTTATTGTCAGTATACCATAAAAATTCCCTTCTCAAACATTTTCTCTAAAGAACTAATTGATTCTAAGAACTAGATGAAAATGTTAATATTAAATATTAAAGTTAAAATATGCAAATATTGCTGTTATTAAAGATTAGTTAATCTGCAACAGTTGATCTATGAATTAACTGCTGTGCTCTGTCTAACTATAATATTTAAGCTACCTCTAAGTAGGTACACAGAAAATGTCTGGTATATTGCTTTTTCCGCAAAAAAACCCACAAAGGTGGAGCTGTGCATCTGCTCCTATGCATAGGCAGAACATTTTAATCATGAGTTACCATGTCAGTGAGGTATGGAGCAAGACTGTTCACGAGATGGTGGGTTATCTAGGTGAATTTGGGAACCATTGTAGTAGACCTCTACTGCACTCCTACTTCAAGGGAAAAACAAACCAAACACACAGAGAAGGAAATTACATAGAAACATAACACCTAAGAAATCAAGTCAAATGTATCTGCAAAGGATATTCCAGGATGACAAAATCAGACTAATGGATTTGGATACAATATTAATGCAGGTAAAGCAAATCCAGCTGACTACTGGAAATAAAAGGAACAGCCATGTGATGATCAGAGTTCAGTGTTTTGGCTCCATTTAGAGCTCTGGCTCTGATGGATACTATTTGTACAAGAAGTTCAGTGCTCTCTGCCCAAAGGAGTGAAAGGTCACATGTCATTCCACAATGTCTCTTTTAGTGCCTTCAGCAAATTAATTTAAATTGTCGGAAAAGATGATAAGAAATACAAGAACAAATCTTATTTTTCTTTATTTTGCTGATTATATGCTTTTAAATTTTGATTTATGTAGAATTGTAATCTATACAGGAGGTCCTCTATACAGAAAGATTACTTAATGAAGATTAATTTACAAAGTAATGTAAGGTGTCTGTGCTGCACATAATGCAAAAGTACCTTATTTCCATGGAGTGGTTGTTTGTGCTTTTAGGAATACAAGGCTGTGTTTGAAGGTGTAGGGAGTGGCACTGGAGAAAAGACACTGGAAGACGCATTTTTTGAACATGAGGTACAACTTCTAACCTTAAAATACAAAAATGACTGTTACTCACATGGAATAATAGTTAAAGCAAGAATGAGGTACCAGGCTTTTGATTCTGCTATACTGCTTTCTATTCAAGAATATAGAATTTTGATGGCTGTCAACATTTGGCTGAATCAAAATAGAAGAATTTAACTTTTTAAGTAAAATTAATCCTATAACAATCTTCTGAAAACTTTTTACAGAACTATCAATCCTGATAACCTATCCAAAAGCTATCTCATATACACCACTTAATTAAATTTCTTTTGAGTAATCTACTAGAGAAAGTATTTCACCACTGTCTTTTATTTCCTGTAATATTGCTGTAGTCTATTACCAAAATTATTCCACAGATGACATTTCAATTACACTGATACTCAAGAGATTGCTAAATATAATCATAGTTGCAAAGCTGCAAGAAATCTTGAACATAAAAGCTACCATATAAAAATCCCATTCATCTTCCTTAATATTTTATCATAACACTTGTTTAATCTTTTCTACAGGTAAAGCTGAATGTGCTTGCATTCAACAACCAGTTTCATTTTGGAGTATTTTATGCCTATGTGAAGTTAAAGGAACAAGAATGCAGGAATATTGTATGGATTGCTGAATGCATTTCTCAGAGACACAGAACCAAAATTAACAATTACATTCCAATTTTCTAAATCTGAGAATCTATAATGCTTGAAAAGATGCATCATTTCATAGAAAAGAAGAAAAATCTTATTTCAAAAATTAACTCTTATCAGATGTTTTAAATTGTATTAATGAATCTCCTTACATACATCGCTGTAGGAAAAAAAGTAATGCAATTAGAGATACAAGTACTTCATAAGGAAATACTAATGGGTTTATTCACAAATTTGTTGGCAGATTTGTTCCCCACTGTGCCTGTTTTAATTTAATTGATCAATAAAAACCTCCTGCAACTTCTTACATATATACTCTTTCACTTTTGTGGAACCAAGATTTGTATCAATGACATTTGAAAAGCTCTTTAATAGCCTATTTTTTTTTAAATTAATGTTTTTCTCAAAGGGCCAATTAAACCACTACTTCTATCTCACAGGGTCTTTCTCATGGCATATAGATTGTATGAAGGACTTAATACACAAATAAGATAGAAACTCTGAGATTGCCCTTAACAAATCTGAAGAAAAAGCTTCCTGATCTTAACTGTGACTCCTCTCTGCAACTAAATGTAAATAAGTAATTTCAGTATCACTAAAATGTTTTTATTTCTTCCTTTATGGTCAAATGAGGAGCACCCTAAGTGTCAAACAATGGGGGTCTGATCTAGTCCACAGCAATAAACATATCCCCTCCCAGCACACCAAAGGATTGTCTTTATGTATGCACTAGAGAAGATTATGAAACATGAATGAAAATGCCAACCAAGTCTGTATCAGTTTTACATCAGACACAAACAACACCAGCTCTGAGCTATTTGAGGACCTGGCTAGGATCAGTACCTAAAAATAGAGGGAACAGTTGAAGCCAGATTGTAGCAGGACAAGATTAATTCTGCCCAAGAAAAAGGGAGGATTTTGAAAGCTTTATCAACATTCTGCCTTTCTACTCTATTCGAAGAATTTGCCCTTTTATCTTTCAAACAGGTCATACCTTGATTTTCCGCATGACTTCCCAGTTTCAGGCTGCACAACAGCAAATATCACTCTTCAGCTGGCTGTTCCTCCAGTAAATATGATACAGAAATACAATCAATTTCCTGCTGAGTAGACAAAAAAAAATATATCTGATGTCAACATCTCAGAATTGTGGAAAAAATATTCAGGCATCATGATATTAAAAATTGAGACATAATATAGCTCTCTCTATAATATGTAAATGTGCATATGCATTCATACATAATAAAATTTGTGAGTTTTTTATAAAACCACACTTCCTGAATTGCAAATAACACCAAAAGGCCATATCCCAGAACATCCTATACTCATTTAATGCAGAATTGAGATGATTTTAATACTTTGTTTCATTGTGAATACCAGACAACCTTATAATATTACTTTAAAAAATATTTTCATAGGTTAATTTAGAAATAATTTATTATGAATTTAGAAAAATTTACAAAAAACTAATAAGTGTATAAGACAAGAATACAAGTCTTACTTCTATATTAAGGTATATATCTTTAGTAGATCCAGCAATTCATTAAAAAATAAAAATAAACAAACAAACAAAAAAAAAGAATATATTTCCAAGTCTAATCTGTGATCAGTGCTTTCATATACCACAAACTGTATCACAAACTACTTCACAAACTGCAACGGAGAAAGAAATAGAAAACATTACCACAAATTTGTAGATTTTTCTATATTTGTATTAAAATTACATGAAATTCTAGATATGCATTTAAAAAATGTTGGGAGCAGAAGAATAACAAAGTCAACTGGTCTGGGTCACAGAATATTAATTAATACAATTCAGCACAGCGCATGAATACTTTTTCTGTACTGATAAATCAGGCCTCCTTACTCGAACAAAACAAATGAGCTGACTTTCTGCCAAGAATTTTCTGAAGTGATTTGAAGGGGAAAGAATCTGCTCTCCACCCTAAATCATTCTGTGCCAGGGAAGATATGCAGCTGCTGTTGCTATAGTCTGGATACTGTTGGCTCAGAAAGAAGTGAGCAGGAATTGCAGCTTTCAAGACTATGTTGTCAGCAGAACTGGTCTTTAAACCATGGAAAGGACAGCATAAGTTTTGATTGATGCTTTTTCAAAACAAATGTCTAGATATTTGCCAAATGAGGACAGCTTGTAATAGACCTCTGTTGTATTTAATTCAAGGATAAGCAAGCTAGGACTTTAAAATTTTAACTTCTCAAAATCCATCTTTTTCTATAAATAATATATTTTACATTACTCCCTTGTTACTAAAATAGTCTTTATGCTGGTGTATATATCAATATAAATCTATAGACCTATAAATCTAGATATATAAAATATAGAGTTTGCTGAGTTTGAAGGAACCCAATATAAAGGTGATATAAAGGTCATATATCATCTCCAACAAGACCTTAGAGTGGAAATTCAGATCACAGGATCACTACCAAGGGCATCATTAACTTCTTGATGGTAATGTCGACCTATAACATAGGGGAACAGGAAGCAGCCACTTTTCATCTTTTCCCTTTCACCTCTTGACATGAACTTGTGTTCACACTCTTTCATGGCTAAGCCTATCCAGTGAAACTCGTTCAGTATGATTATGGTCACTGTGCCTCTTGGGCTGCATCTTCAATGAGAGATGGAGAGCAGGACCAGGAACGAGTTCCTAGTGGGCTTTGGGAGCTGTGAACCTTTCCTTCCCATCTTTGCCTGAGCTGTAGCTCAGGCTTGATGTGCTCACCATCTGCTCACAAACTGGGCAGCACAGAACTGTGGATTGACTGGGCTGTGGTGTTCCAAGCACTTCCCAGGCCCAATTCCTCCTTCCAGCATGAATTACTGCATTAGGTGCCTCTGCTAAGAACTGAAGATTTATAGGATGAATCATATCAGCGTGTGGTCATAAGATTTTCTCTGGACTCACAGTCAGCTGACAATAGTAGAATCTCTTGTTCTGGTTCTGTAAATTCCAGCATGACTTTCAGGAAACACCAAAACAATCCAGAGACAGCTGGCCAGTGTTTGGATTTGCATCAGATTTATAAAACTATTATGATGAATATTACCATAATAGTTTACACAATAAAAAAGACACAATCCATTGATTTGCTGGACAGCTAGATTGATTTACTGAGAAATATGGAGACATATGTAATATAAATCATGTTAAAAAATAAGTGATAAATGGCAATAATATCTACCAGGCAGTTAAAACAGTTTACATGACACAAAACATTTTCTCAAACAAACAGAAATTCATTCAATATGCTGGAATGTCTCCCAAATGAGAAAGAAAAAATAAAAATGTGATTCAAGGAATAAAAACACAAAGCTCTCAAAGGGAAAAATTTTTATGTTTATGGCACACTGTGAGAAATATTTGACTATTAGGAATCCATATTCTACAATTATTTTAAGCATTACTTAAGAAAAATGTATTCTCTGGAAGTTAATTACATGTTCTAACTTGCTACTTATAAAATGTAACAGCAAATCAGACTGACTGAAAAGCAGCAGGTAGAACTTTCAAGGTCATTGATAAGATAATAGCTGTATATTTTTTCCAATCCAGAAAAAGTACACATTCTTATGTAATTAATATTATATTGAAAATGTATATACTCTTTCTTTGTGTCTCACTGCTTTCTGAAAGTTGTGCTTTGCAAACAATGCATGTACACACAAGTACATGTCAAGTACTTCTACTGAGTCACATATCTGCTCTAAAATGAGAGAGCAACCATTGGGTAAATCAATCTAGAACAATGTAAAAGTTGTTCCTTCAGAACACCTTGTTTTACCAGTGACAATTTGAAAAACAATTAAAATATTTGAAAGATTTTTAATAAATTCATTGAGGCCAAATAAAGAAAACCTTTTTGCATTTTCAACTAAACTGATTTAAACTATTTTCACCATACCACACAGCACAAGAGGCAAATGAGGGCACTCAAATAATTACAAGCCTATCAGATCTATGAATTTAAGGATTTAAGGTCATAAAAGTTCTTTATGTTACAATGACGCTTCAGCCAAATTCAATTGAACCCCATACCAGTGTTGCTTACAACCTCTAACTATTAGCCAAAAACTCTAGGCAAACTTGAGAATGGCAGAATTTGAGGGTAAAAGCTGTCCCCTTATCTGGACAAACCAGAAACATAAAAAAGGACGTCATATATTCTCTGCCCTCAGTAGGGTAATTAAAAAATTCAAAAGGTTGAAATCATGCTTTTAAAAATCTTTCCCCTCAACCAGACCTTTGTCAGAAATTGCTTCAGGAGGTATATATATATATATATATATATATATATATGAACCAAAAGACAGGATGGAACCATCAGAACTGTTACAAAACCAAAACCTGAGTATTTTGTCTATCATATGTTACATGAAGAGGGAGTACTAACACTTTTGGAAATGTGCAGAAGCCAAGGAAGCCAAAATAAAACAGATGACATTTATTTGTAGCAAATATTAGGACTCTCATGGATGTACAAAAACCACAAACAAATTCCAAATTAGTCTAAACAATATGTTGTAAAAGATATAAAAATATATATAAAATTGTTCTATGTCTCAAAAAAACCCACAAACAAATAAAGGACTTAGCAAAAACATATAACTACATACAGCAAAAGCTACTGTCGGTAATAGTCCCATGGAAATAAATGCTCCAAATGAATTCAGTGGGATTAGGGTTAGAGCCTCCAGTTGAGTAAATGGTTTTATGGTTTACGTGAAAAACCTGAATCTGTCCTTCAAACTGCTCAGTGTGGCAGTGTCCTGCCGCAGCCAGGATGCTGTGACAAATACTGTGCCAGGTAGTAACCAGCATGATCACTGTGCCCAGCACAGGTCACAGCAGACTGAGCAGCTGACTGAAAAAGATAACATTTTCTCAGAACCGTTATATGAATTCATGTTGATGACTCCTCATTGGCAGGAGACAATAGCTGAGAAGTTTTGCAAACATTATTATCACCACTTGCCTCTCTAGTGTCCATGGTCTACAATTGAGTGCTTCTGAGTGAGTGCACTTCAGCTCAGATCCAGAGGTTTGATCATCTGGCTAATTAAACAGACCTATTTAATTTAGCTTATGGGATCCAGCTGCATTTATGCTCCTCGTTTTGCTCAAATAAACATGCAGAAACCAAACAGGGAAAGCCACTGCTTTTAAAGCGCTACTAAAAGTGACTGCCTAAAATAATGTCATGACTTCCATATCAAAGTCTTATTTCTGTCATTCCAAAGACAAGAGTCTGTCATTTAAAGGTGTGAACTTTAATATTTTTCTCTTAAAACCAGCAGTAACAGTCTACAACCTCCACCATGGCAACAAGGTTGTCACTCTGAATGTCATCCTAGCACTGTAACTTTTTTCTTTTACAGTTTTTGGATCACTCCTTGCTATTGAATCATGATAAATGATACAGTTTGTAATTTCATCTCTCAGGATTTGCCCTCACCAAAGCACAAGCCAAGCCTTGCACTAAAACAACCCTTGCCAAAGGTATTAACTCACAAATCAAAATGCCAGCCTTTCCAATCAGTCCTACTCATTATAATCCCATGTGCCCTACATGCTATTTTGTCTAAGTGTCTTGCAAATCAAGTGTTTCATTGCCCAAGGCTTTGAGAAGTGTGGGCCAGACCTTGAACAAACATTCCATCTAGATGTCCAGTCTTATTCTTGAAGTGGGCAGTGCTATATTTCTTGGAATTAATTAAAAAAATAAAAAGTTACTAAAACAGATCTTAGTCATTTATTTTAAAAACTCCACATTTCACATACTGTGAACTCCACAACCCTGAACTCTCCTATAGATTTGAGACCTGGCAGGAAGAATAGGAACGGGAAAAACAGAAATAATGAACACGAAATCATGAAAGTTCTTTCTTGTCCTTATTGCTTAGGATGCAAGTTGCTGTATCTCATATCCACTGAAATACTTTACGGATGGCATATGCATTTTTAGGGGTGGGATATTTATACGTCTGCTAACTTCTTAAAGACTGCATACAGGATTAATCTCAGAAGGTCCTTTAGAATTTCCCAGGACTTTCAACCTCAAAAGAAAATTGCTGCTATGAGAAATTCCATATTGTTTTTAAATATCACCCAAAGAATGGAATCAGATGTTATTTGTTCCTACAAACATACACAGAACACATCACCTGGCAATCTATGTTTCTATGGCAGTACAGGCAGCAAACAACCATTTTATGAAAAATAACAGACTGCTTTTTTTTAATGGCAGCTCAGAACAATGCAGCTGCCTCATTTTTCAGTGTGAAATACACAAATCTGGTTTAACACTCCAAAGTATTTTTGAGCAAAACCCCTATTGCTGAAGAGTTTACTGCAATTAGTTGTAACTATGGCTATACACTCTGGAAAGGGTGGGAACAGGAGTTTAAAGTAGTGACAGCAACCACAAAGGTATAGGATTGATACATGTACAAACTTAATCAGCATTACCTTAATCATGGTTAGATTAGCTTTAGCTGGCTGCTGCTTTTGTTCAAATGTTGATATTGATAATATGCGGAATGAACCACCCAAGCAGAATGATAGAGGACAAAGCTGATCCAGATCTCTGCCTTCTTTCAGGTTTAAGCTATTGCAAGATATTTTCTTCTACTTAGCTTTGAGCTCTTAGGGAATAAAAGTTATAATCCAGTTCCTCACAAACAATGAGCCTATGAAATGCTGCAGACAAAACTTATTTACCAAACAACACTCACTTGTATTCAAATGAAGTGATAGCAATTGGAATGTAGACACTTTCAAATATGTTCTACTCCTTTATTTCACTTAAAAAATAGTTGAGATAAGTAAGAAATAGTTGAGATAAGTAAGTAGTAGGTATGCTTTAATTTGTATTGCAATGCCTATAGGTCATAACCAAGATAATGAGTCCCTTCACCCACTATCAGAGCACACAAAATAAGAGCTAAAAACTGTCAGGTACGCTTCACAGGGTGCCAATACATTAATAGGTACTGTGTGGACAGCTTAAGCAAATCAAAATATATCCTGCACTCAACTGAGCAAAGGGACACATCACTGATCAACAGCAAAAGCTAAGTTCAGAGCACAGCTACTACTCAGGAGCATAAGCAGGCTATCCAATTCTGGAACAGAAGGCTGCTCCTAGGTGTAAATGCCAAAAACTACATTAACTTATCAATTAAAGCCCTCAGCAGGGAGATCTTGGGATTGGT
Source organism: Pyrgilauda ruficollis (assembly GCF_017590135.1). Taxonomy (NCBI): domain Eukaryota; kingdom Metazoa; phylum Chordata; class Aves; order Passeriformes; family Passeridae; genus Pyrgilauda; species Pyrgilauda ruficollis. The sequence continues at coordinate 3,385,146 of NW_024516984.1, read as the reverse complement.
CTGTGCTGCCAGAGCCACTTTATCTACAGCCAACAGCAAACAAGCTGAAATAGTTTCGGCTGTCTGATGAACAACCCAAGCTCAATGAGATGTCCTAACCAGCATGACTCAGAGGCATGAACTTGCAAGCCTGAGACATTGGAAACCAAATGAAAGTCAGCCCTGAAACCAATGCAGTTTAGGTCTCTAGAATTTTTGCAAATGTACACAGTGACTCTGCATGACAGGAAACAACTTGAAGTTGCACCAGTTCCTGTTTTTAAGTGACTTTAAGCAACTTATTCACTCATTTGTTCAGACTGAGACAATACTAGGCAAAGTCAGAAATCCTGCAAGCCAATTGGAAAATTTTAAAGTGAAATGATAGGTGAGTTTGGATATTTTGAAGATTCAGAGGCAGAGCAAGGCTTGTTTGGAGCACTTTTAGATTCACGCGCTGCAAGCATGACAGAGTTATGTTTTCAGTGCCAAAGTCCTAATTGGTTTAAGACCTATAAACAAAACAGAGTGGAAAAATATTAACACATTAGTGCTGGTGGATCAAAGAACAGAGAGATTTCCCAAGGCCACTTTGGGAAGAGACAAGAACTGAGTGCACATTTCTCAAGTCTTAGCTCAGCATTTCTATCATGAGGTTCTTTTCAAAAGACTTATTTCCCAACAAGCCTTACCAATAATGCATAGTCTAATCCCCCCACTGAGAGTAGGTCAAATTATCATCAAAGATAACTACTCTGAACAGACTCTGTTTTTTCTTTTGTTGTGCTCAACTACCTAAACAAGCTGAGCCCCTCCTTGTAGATCACATTTTCTAGATGTCTGATAAAATCTGTTTGTTTGCTCTGGACTCTTTCCAATTAGTACACATCTTCTGAAGTGCACCAATTAAGATTAGTTTTGGGCACAGCACCAGGCACATTAATGAGAATTATGATTATTAGAAACTCTCTCAAAACATTTCAGTTTGTGCACTTACTATGTACACAAATAAGCAGAAGGAAAAATAAATAAAACCTTTTGGAACTTTAATTCTCCCTAAAGAGTTCTGTCACCTACTCAAGGATGCTGGTAAACAAGGTCAGATCATTACTCAGACAGTATTTGAAGTTACAGAAAGAACAAATAACTGACATATTTTGGCAAAGTCCCACAGCAACCAGATTTGGGACAATGATCTAATTCCACTGAAAGAAAAACAGTTAGACAGTCTGTCTCTACAGAATTAGAAATTCAGAAATATATACACTGGTACCAAACCTGTCATAAACCTGAAAAATTAAAATTACCTAATCTAATGGTACTGTGGCACCAGTTTAAAAGTGTCTAACTTTATAGTAGTATTACCTGAAGACAATACTGTACTTGTCTCAAGTAAAGTGTCTGAATTTGAGTAAAAAAGAAGCTGTTTTTCAGGAGGAATCTGCTACTGTATACAAGGGTAATGCTAGCTGTAAATGATTTTTACAAGATAAGGAGTAGTGCAGACCGAGTCATATTTTGTCCAAATGTGTTTGGGTGCAGTTTGTCCTTGGCTAAGAAAAATGATGCTCACACTCAGACCAATGACTATCTCTAACACAGTAGTTTAGGAATCCTAACAGAACTAATACCAAAGTTTAGGAAAAATAATTTATCAGTTCCCTGTTAATAGGATCCACCAACTTAATACAAGTTTTGAGAGTTCGAAATGGTCATGTGTATATATTTACATTCATGGTGCAGGATACAGTTACACTCTTGCCTGTCACAGTCAGGCATGTTCTTCTATTCTTAAGATTTAAAAAAACCCTCAACAGTGAAGAAATCGTATCTCAGAACAAGGCAAGACATCAATAAAGTTATTGCTAAGCTGGAAAATACCTTGTTCTGTGGCAAATACAATTTTCTCTCAAGATGAAACTTGTGAAGCAAAAGCCAAAACACTATTTGTCTTCCTAAAGCCATAGCAAAGATTGTTTACCTCCTCCCTGCAAAGGATATTCAGATATCCATGGCCTACACAAATACATGAGTTATCATTATCAATAAGAACAAATACATTTGGGCTTGTTGCTTGCCACACTAATACAATAATGTGTTCCCACTTTCTTTCAGGCTGAAAGCCACATGAAGGTAATTAACGATCTGTTTCCAAGCAGTAGGTGGAAACAATGGAAAATTAAATTTATCCTAATTTGGGCCCTTTCTGTCTCAAAGAGAGCGCTGGGTAAAAGCAAACTTAGAAATGTATGCAACTCATGGAAGGTATAATACTTGATGTATTTCAACTTAATTAATCTTTCCGGCTTTGAAAGCCTTGTTGGCTTTTGAAAGCTAGATGCTCAGGAATTGTACTGCCTTGTTAGAGGGAGCTACATTAGTAAGAAAAAGCACTCTGGCAAAAGCAAAGGAATTAAAAAAATGGAATAAACGAATTTTGTGTTAAAAGAGTAAAAAACAACCCAAGACACCATCGCTGCACATCTTGGTATTTACTTATAGAATTCTTCATAAAATTGTCAACATTTTATGCCATCAAGTGGATTACATACATCAGAGAAACTGCAACCAGTCAGTTTACTGGCCAGGTTTAAGTCAGTTTCCTCAATATGTGAAGGACTGAACTCAGTGGAAAAACTCCCTACACACTGACTTTGCCTGATCCTCTTTACATTTGTACTGCAATCTCCTAACAATGATTTTCAGAAGTTGGTGGTTTGTTTTGGTTTGTTTTAGTTTGCTTTCTTTTGCTTTTAATTAAGAGAAAAACAACAACAACAACAACAGCAACAACAACAACTTGTTGTTGAATTTTATATGGCAGATTTTGCATTAAACCACACAATGAAAAACAACGTATTAAACTCAAGTAGACATTCAGGCCAACAGTACAGGAAAACAGCCCTTTCACAATCAAAGTACTGACAATGCCAAAGGCCAGAAGAGATTTTAATAACCGACAATCATGGGACAAAGAGTCAATTCCACTATCTAATTATTAAAAAAATTAAGCTCCTTCACAAAGATCATTTGACTTGAGTCTTCTTATTGAAGCCTGTCCAGCTTTGTCAGTTATGTTTGTTGCAATAAAAAAAAAAAAAAAATCACATTGGCTGCAATTCAGTTTTGTTACCAATTATTTGTGTGCAGGTATTTCAGTATATTAAAAACGACAGTGAAACTTTAAAATCCATATATATCTACATATATATAAAATTTATGCTAGAACTGTATGTTCAAGCTTTGCTTTTTGAAAGAAAATGCTTTCTCATTCCCATTAGAATGTAATTCAGATTGACTGAAAATGCAATTACAAGTTCTTAGTTGTTGTCCAAGTCTTGTGTTTGCTGTTTGGCCACTGTCAGTGCAGCAGGCGCAGCTGCTGAAAAATAAAAGCAATACCTTGGAAACAGCAAAGGCTAAGTATGTGGATCACGCTTATGCATAACATTTTAGGAAAAAAATCCAATTCTGTTCCTACCTAGAGGATAATGTAACGGTACAAGGATATCTTTGCAGAAAGCCCAAGCCATTGTTTGGTATAAGTGAACTATTTCAGAATAATTTCTGAATTATCTCTGCCTCACAAGGGATATGATTTTGCAGAAATATACACACTTTCTTCAGCTTTTTTTACCATTTCTTTTTCAAATAGTGTCTGGTCTCAAACCTTCAGGAGTGTATAAAATGACTCGGATTCAAGGTGACTTACCATTAAAAAAATTACATATCCAAAATCATTTGAGTTCTCACTTTGTTACTCCATTAATATTCTATCCCTCCCATTTCATTGAGTTCCACTTTTGTTAGCTTTTGTTGACTAATTTTCTTTGCATTTTCTTTAATAAAATAAATAATAAACTAGTATACTAAGAAAAATCAACAAAAATGGTCTTTGACTTTCCTCAATATGGCAAGACTAGCATGCTCCTTAACAAAGTTAGTGTGCTACATCTTGGGAAAGAGGAGAGAATAAATACTTATAAATAATATATAATAAATATGTAAATAAATACTTATATTTGAGAAAGGCAAGTTAACTCTCTCCTCCTAAATCTAATTTTTATTCATCATAAAATCTTTGTAATTAGGGAACATGCCAACCCACATTTTTATATTATTATAAATGTTCAGAACAAGTTAAAATGTTTTAGCACTTTCAAATAAACTGTTATTTTACCTAAAGTATATATCCAGAAACTTCACTGGATATTGCTGGAAACCCATCTTTTTAATACTGTGCTGACTTAAATAGAATAATTAACTGTGTGAAAAGAACTACACCAGTAGTTCTTTTCCCTAGTAATTTTTTTTTAAACAGGGATGAAAATGGGTCATGTTTTTGGGGCTCCAAATTTTTTTTGTAGGTAAAACTGTTTTTAAATTTAACAAATTCCATGCAAATACTGCTCCATTTAGTTAATAATTTCTTCCTGAATACCAAAGCAGTATTTTCTTTAAATTCTAGAAAGGAAAAATAACACACTTGAAAAAGAACAATACTGGTATATATTTCATTCTTACGCATTGTTATATACATTTCATATATTACATATTGTTACATACATATGTATGTTACATATTGTTTCTCCCTCAGGAATAGCTAGAATTGTCAGCAGGAATAATAATGACAATGATAACAATAATGGTTGTAATAACACCAATTTATAATAAGCTAACATTCTGATTCTGTAATTCGAAAAAATCCATCGTCCATCACCTTTCTCCTTTCAACGCTGTTTTCATTCTTCTCTCACCCACAATCCACTGAAAGTAAGGAAACTGATACATAGTACTATTTTATGAAAATAGGAACCATCCCAGAGGCCATATTCATAAAGGAGATGTTTTGTGCACAGTCAGTTCTGTAATTCACTCAGTACTTGGTAGGAAGCCAAAGGAGAGTCCTACAGTTCACACACAGAGATGTGCAAGATAGGACTCACTCTTTAAAAACACAACTGATCTATCTGAGCATATCTCCCACATATATCTTCCACATACCCACATATATCTTCAGCTTTGCCAGTAGGAATTTCTGTACGTGGAAATCCAGAACTAAGTCTCTTCTTCAAGGTCATACATCAGACAGAGAAATAACTATGGAAAACCCTGTGTTTTCTAAACTAAAATTCATGGGCTTTTACTCATGGTAGAAGCTCATTTCCCTCTGCAATTCCTCAAACAGCTGAACAGGAAATACAGACCTCGACATAGTTTCATTACATGTGATATTGCCAATATTTTAGTGACCATGTCACAAACTGGCCCACCAAAGCAACAGATATCATCTAACTGAAGGCAGAAGACATAAAAGAGCACAAAAGCAGCTCTACTTCAAACATGTCTTTTGTCACTCCATCAGATTTGTGCAAAAAATTTTACGTATTAGGCTGAATGTGCAGTATGTAGAAGAAAAAAGCAATGCATTTTTAAAGGCTTTTAAAGAGCAGCAGTACACTGATTTCTACAGTAAACATTGAAATGTTCTGTATTAATATTTAATTGGTTAAAACTCTCCTGTATGTCATAAGAAAAATGAAGTTTTAAAAACAATTTAAAAATATTATGATTCCCATCTATGCCTAAAAGATTTTAAATAGCAGATTACATTTACATCAGTATAAATTTTATACCTCATTTTAAAACATAAAACATGCACAAATTGCAAGTGAAATTTTAAGAGTGATGAGGACAATGTGTCCCAGAGGCATTAAAAGAGAATAATAAGGAAATAAAAAGGGGCAAAGTTAAACATTTCCTAGTTTATTCCCATTATCAGCTTAAACAGTCATGGAAGGAATGGTTTACCAAGTTTGTCATGTTCTACCAAGGAGGTGCATTGTCCTAAAACTGAAATGCATTTAACTGCATTAAACACTGAGATTACTCATAAAAAAACCAAACAGTACTGCACTGTAAATACCTGGCAATAAAAGGACTTTTCCAAGCTGTTAAAACACATGCATGAATTTATAAATCTATTTTATTACTAGTATACATACAATACTGTGGTCTAATTCTTATGTCTAGCTGAGAAAAAGAAGAGAGGATTTTCAGGGACAAAAAAAGTTCTAGGGCTTGAGAAACAAAAAAAGCCTGCAGGTAAGAATTCAAGAAAGATCAGAAAGGCAGGTCAGGAGAAAGCTGAGGTTCAAGATCTTTATTTTTCCTTAGAATAAAAGAAAGTCATGGCAAGAGTTCTGCACAGAAGTTCAATAAGCATATAGTCTATGTTGAAGGAAGAGAGAGCTCTCAGCTCTTAAATAAGCATTAACACTGTACAAACCATTGTAATGTTAAAAGAAAGAATATATGGCTGTCTCAGAAAATACAAATTTGAAGATTTCAATTTATTAGTTTTTCTGATTAATTCTCAGAGAAGGTTCAACAAAAGACAAAAACAATTTGCTACTCAAACTGATGGATGACTGGTTTACTTAGGCCATGCTCTGACAAAGGACAAACACAAATTACGTTCACTTGATCATTTTCAGTTATGCAACCTAAATAGGGCAATAAAGGAAAAAGGACATAGGGTTTCTTACAACAACCAAAACCTTGATTCTCTGACTGATCTCTAGACCACTACATTTCTCAACATTTTCAACTGAAGCAGAACTTAACCTCTGGAAGCAAAACAAATTCAAAAGCCATCCTGTGCTTACTGTGCCAAAGTACTCACAATGGCCTTCTTTCAGAGACAAATAATAAAAAAGGTAAAAACATTAACCTAATTTCCATTCTCCTCTTCCCTTCTGCTTATATATATGAGAGAATATGGCGGTTCAGGAATGTCTGGTTTTGACTTGCTTTTTGAGCTCTCTTTTGATTTTTATTGACCATCAATTATCCACAGACTATGGGCTGCATAGCATTGCTTTAGGTAGTGCTGCAATTAAATCACATCACCCAGTGAGCACTGGAACTAATGAAGCTTGGTCTCTTAAAGATTTGTTTTTCATGGTTGATTGACTTTGGTGCCTAAGAATGCAAACTCCAACTGAAGCCTTCTCTTATGGTAGGCATTTATAAGAGCTGGCTGGTTTATTGTTTACTCTCTCCCTACTCCCCATTCTCCAGTGGTTAATAGTGTGCAATTTAATGATGTAGCTTTTCCTTTGTCTGCAGGCCTTCCAGGGAACATTTACAGAAGCTTTCTATAATACTCTCCCATGTCTTTTCTCAAGGAAAAATAATTTATCAGATTTACTAGACACGTTTAAAGTTGGCCTCTGAACTCAAAAAAGTTATTATGGAGATTTAAGGGTAATTGCCCAGACTTGGTAAACAAATTCCATGGGAACTGAGGATAAAATAACTTGCCATACTCTAAAACACATTGAAAATTTATTGGTGAGAAAAAATTACAAAGTATTGCCACTGGAATATGAACAGAATAAACCAAACTATTTGCCTTCCCTTATTTAAATGCTCTCCCCATAACTCATGCCTTCTAAACAACCCTATTCTCTCCATTCTCCACCTCAAGGTGAGCTGCTGTGCTCCCACACTCTTCTGTGACTTACCACTTCTGCTGGGATTGGAGTTCCTTATTCTCCATTACCTCTCTCTGTACTCATCTCAGGCACCTAAGTTGCATTCAGCTTACTCAATATTTGTGCTCAACCTCAGCCCCACTTCCAAGCCAGGAGGGCAGGCTTACTTACAAAAAAGTAACCCAGTGTACAACAATAGACTTCCAACAGTGGCTCAACATTTATCTGCTACAATTTCAAGACAGAAGTGAATTTACATTAATATATTTCATGCTATTGTCAGTGGGAAAACAGTACTTGATTAAAAGATAATTATATTTTAGCTGTCTTTCAAATACTTTACAATATGTTGACATAGAATCTAAGGTTTCCGATTTTAGAGAAGACTGTGCAGCACCAGACTTAAAGGAAATTACAACACAATCTCATTAGAATATAAAATGAGATGTATTGGTTTGTAAATTTCCCCCCCACTCCCCAAAAATAAATCTAACACTCTGTGCTGCTAAGAGATAGCACAGAAACAACAACCCTTTGACAAGTTGTTTTCATAGTTTTTAAGGATTTGGCACATAAACCTCTAGACTTACAAGAAGAAAGCAATAAATTGATTGCTGATTCACTGACATCTCAATGATGATTTACAGATCTGAAAAGCTGACAGTATCAAGGTATTGAAATAACTGTATTCATGAATACATTTTGGAAGACATTTGTACACCAAAAAACCCCATTTTTTGGAACTGTAGATGAAAATCAATGAGTTTTAACCCCTCAGTAATTAATTAATTCCTTAAAAATTTAAAACTTTTGATTTAACAATTTTTGGTCTTGGAAAAAAGGTGTAGGGAGAAGAATCTCCTTGTAATTCCAAATTTGTAGGCAAAGAAACCAATATTGTCTAAATCCAGAGGCAAGCAATTTTATTGATTCATACTAACTGGAGTCAAGTCTGCAATTTTTCATTTGAATTTCTCCACAATACTGCTTTAAAGACCTACTCATTTTAATGCAATCAGACACCAAATTGTTGTGAGGAATCAAGTTAAATTAAGCGTACCCAAGGTAATTACTGTTATGTGTTATTTACACTACTACATATACAAAACCCTTATATTACAGACTTGAACATGATTGTGACAAATATTGCACACATATAGCAGAATCCATATCTCACACCTTAAATGAGAAGCAACATATGCATACCTCTGACAGATGGAAGGAAATAAATAAATAGGACTAAATAATTGGATGGTGCAGAAACTAAGTTCCTTAACCACTGTGAAACTGGAGACTTTTAATTATATACAGTAAAAAGTGACTAAAGTAGGATTGTACTCTAAGTGCAACATCAAAAAAAACCACATAACAACATAGGGACAAACCCTTATCCTTTACTTACCATATAAATACGATATTTTTTAAGGACAATATATGTTTAAGGTATAATATTACAGACACAAGCATGTATATAAGTCAAACATACACATAACTATACTCATTCTGCTTTCAGAACATAACAACCATGGAATCTGGGAGAGCAATATGAGAAGACTGATCGAATGCCAAAAGTGCAGACATTCAGTTGTTATAGGGAGTGTTTATTGTCCTGGAACAGGAGCCAATATTGTGCATTGAAAAACCATTGATTAAAATGTCTGAACACTGTTGGGAAGCAGGACCAGAAACTAAAACTTCCCAGCTGCTCTAGCTCATGTTCCCTAGCTGCTGAGTTGTCCGGCATTACTCTGCAGCATTACTTCAATGTGCCTCTGCAAAGCTCCATAAAGCTGGCACAGGAAAGATAATCCTGCTCCCAAATGAGACAGCACTAACTGGTCACAGCCTGACTTGAAAAGAGAGATAGGTTTGAGTTTAGGAGGGCATAGAACACAGATTTTTGTAGGTTCTGAGTTCTCCAACCATGACACTCTAATGCCAGGTGATCACTGCTACCATGTTTCTCCCTGCTTCTGTCCTCACTGTATCTTCTGTACTCTGTATTAATTTCAGGTCCTTTCTGTACTGGATACACCTTTAACCACACTTCCCTGATTCACCCTTCCAGGGATGTTAGGTGACATATTACCTACCACCTGGAGCCCAAACAAATTAGGGGTAAGCCAAGTAGTATTTTTTCTACTGCAATGAAGACATCAGGTGCCTGTTGCCAATGCCTACGAACACAGAGTACATCCACTGGCAGACTTGGGTGACTACACCTACAGGGTTTTGCGGCTTGTGCTCTTGGAGGTAAAATTTATGTTTTATCTAAACCACAATTCAGGTGCCTAAATGCTTTTCTGAATCTGATCCAAAGGAACTTGTCCAAAATTTTTCTTACTCTGCATGAGTTTTGTAATAATCAATCTCCATGTAAAAAAGAAAAAAAAAAAAACAAAAACCAACCAACAATTACCAAGGAAATTTTCTCTCTACTCTCATTAGATACATTCCCCTTTCCCCCCCATCTGGAAATTAGGGCTGAATAAGCAATCAACATAACCATTTGCATTAAAGACCTGTATTATAAAACTTTGCTCATTTCAAACAGAAACCACACCGACTAGTTTTGTGTGCCTTTGCTCAGATAAAATCAGCTTTCATTGGAGTCTATTAATGGCAGAAAGATTTGGTTTCAGCCTCACGTTTTACTACTGCATTACTGTTAAGGAAGTTAGATCATTACACTTCACTCACACTTTTCTACAGAAGTTTTTAAACTATTCTGTAACATTCAGGGATTTTAGTTTTACACAAAGCTTTTGTAAAATGTTAGAGAAATCAAAGGCAAACAGAAATGCAAATAGATGGTATTGTACAGTAATTTAATGGGCTGCGAAAGCCATTAATTTGCAATTGTACTGGTTTACTGCCTATTGAGGTCTACAAGAGTTCTCCAGAAGTATAAATTAAGCAAAACTACTGTCACTCAGACTTTCCAATTAAAGGCTAGCAGAGCTCACTGCCACTCCTGTTTGTGCAGCTACAACAGAGAAACAATTAGTGAAAAGATAAGATACAATTCCAGCCACTGGATACATTCTAGTCCATTAAAACCTAGACATTGCAATAGCCTGTCCGAAAATACATGCTTATCAAATGTACGTGGTTCAAGCATGCCAGAGAAGATCTATTAAAATTTGAGGATAATCACAGTATATTCTGGAGTCTCTTTTATAGAGATCTGGTCTGAATCCAAGTTCTCCAAAACTCTCCTTACTTTGTAAAGAGTAAGGGAAAAAAATGTCAGAAATACACAAGGAGATACTGTTAAAATCTTTCACAAGTATCATAAATTACTGTCTCAGGAATTTTGTGTATAGAAGGTACTCTTATATTTGTTTCAATCTTTATGCAGACCCTCTTGCAAAATTCCAACTTTGGTTGATTTGTTTTGGTAAGTTTAGTGACTTATCAAACCTTACCTGAGGCTAACTTTTCTAGGGGTTAATAAAAACTCTTTATTTCACCCTACAAAGAGCAAAGCTCTAAGGTAACAAGGACACCAGACCTGCGTTAATTTCTGCTAGCCTTCAGCACTGCATGATAGTCTGTAATATTTTCTGGCCAAAACAAAGAAGAAAACAAACAAACAAACAAAGGTGTTTATCTGCAAAATGAAGACAACTGTATTTGCACTTTCTCAGGTATAAGTATCCATGTATAAGTCCGTAACTTGAAGGTTTTCAGCAAGTTGTCAACGCATGGCTTTTAACCATTAAGTATTTAATACTATCAGGGGACTGGAACATGAGTTGGCTCTTCTATGAAGACAGGCTGAGAGCATTGGCATTATTCAGCCTGGGGAACAGAAGGCTCTTGGGAGACCTTATGGCACCTTCTAGTCCTTAAAGAGGCCTACAAGAAAACCAGAGAGGGACTTTTTACCATGTAGATGTAGAGATAGGACAATAGGGAATAGCTTTAAGCTGAAGGATGGTTCATTTAGATTAGATATTAGGAAGAAATTCTTTACTTTGAGGGTGGTGAGACACTGGAACATGTTGCTTAGAGAAGTTGTGGGTGCCCCATCCCTGGAAGTATTCAAGGACAGGTTTGATGGGGCTCTGAGTAAAAATTGGTCTAGTGGAAGGTGTCTCTGCTCATGGCAGGGAGGGTGGGGAACTGGATGAACTTAAAGGTCTTTTTCAATCTAAACCATTCCATGATTCTATGTTTCCATTACCTACTATTCTAAAAGTAGTCAGAAATATTGAAGAGGTATTATAAGGCATTTAAAACCAAACTTGTGGCATTAACAAACTTGTGACATTTTCCATTCATTAGGGTATCAAATGTCTTTTAAGATGCAAGAGTATTTGGAATGTCAATGTTCCCCAGAGTGAGACAAATGTATGACAAAATGTGTTTTGAAACAGGGAGGAGGGAAGCCAGAGAAGCCCATAACTTGTCTACAGAGTATTACATAACTACACACTTTTCATACTTCATAAGGCAAGAAAGAAGCACTTAGAAATTTTACACATATACTAAGAAGTAATGCTCATACTTTCCATGAAGTATCAGCATCAGATTACTGATATTACTAACAAGCAAAGTTTTATAGAAGAGAAATTAACATCTTTTGCAAAGACCAGAGAGAGAATGTTGCCACGTACACCTTCACCCACCCTTTGCAGCTGGGCATATAATGCTACATCCATTTCAATTAGACTGCTTTACCCTAGAAAAACAAACAGCCAGGAAAGTGAGGTGGAGCTTATTACCACACTCTGGAAGTGCTACCAAAATATAGCAAAAATGGTTCCCTGGAGTAAGCAAGTTCCTAATTTTGGACAACCTCAGAACTAAAGAGGTTTCTTTAAATGTAAGATTTAATTGTTGTAGAGAAATTAGCATATGCTGAATTCTGTAAATCAGATGGATTAACTTGGTTAACTTGCAACTAGAATCTAGGTTGCTAACTGCACACAGCTCATCTTACTGCCCATGCCAGATTTTGTGAGTGCAGAGCCCATATATTCTGTTACATTTGCTGTGTACAGAAGCTCAAACTATCAGAGTTTTCAGTCACTTGTTCTAGTATTACCAGTCAAGAGTAGACCAATATTTTTTATTCTAGAATACTCTAAGATACTTTTGAAGCCGAACTGTAAACACTGTTTCCTTTCCAAACTCTGTTTGGAAACTTTGCTTTCCTGTAGATTTTCTAAGAAGAATGAATAGGTTGGAAAGTAGCACTTTTGAGAGCATTCCTTTCATTTCCTGAAGGAATTTACTTGCCCAAATCAGATTGCTAGCCCCCATGCTGTTTTTTAAGAATATTGAAATACCAGACGTTGCTGAAAGTTGCTTCAGGGTCTCACACTGTAAGCTTTTGTTCCTTTCAATTAACAGTAGTGCTGGACTTTCCGGGACAACCACTCAAAGGCCTTGTTTATGCCCGAAAGTTCATGCTATCACTGCCTCCACAGCGTCACGTTGTACGGTACGAAGACAAAGCTTCGTAAGTCTTCAATGTAAGACACAACTTCAGCTTCACATATAACTATACATATATATCACAATATATATGCACATATATTGTGCATATAACTACTTTTGGGTTTGTAAATCCCAAATCCACAGAGCGGCCTGTGGCTCCTGCCAGGGGAAAGCCGGCCCCGCGCCCATGCCGGGGCTGTCGGAGGTGCCGCCGGGCGGGCGGTGTCTGGTCCCGCAGCGGGGCTGCTCTCCCCTGCCTACATCCGTCCGCCCCAGAACGGGAAGGGCTGCACTCAGAGAGGCAGAAGAGGCTCGGCGGTAGAGGACGGGGACCAGCCAGGGGGATCGCGGGCAGGGCTGCTGTCACGGCGGCGGCGGAGGCTCCCGGCGGGGCACAGGAGCCCGCCCTGCCTGCACGGCCGGGAAGGGAGGGCGGGAGGCGGGTGGAGGAGACACCCCCCGCCTTTATCGCTCGCACCGCACCGGGGTGTGTTGGCTCTCCGCGCCGCAGAGGAGCCTTGTCGGGGGACAGCGACTTGCAGGAGCCCTCCTTATCCTGCCCCAGCAGGCTCTGTCCCGCGGCCGGTGCCCCGGGGCTGCAGCCCGGCCCCGCCTCCCCCGAAGTCGATTCCGTGCTCTCGGCTCTTCTCCCCGCCGCGGCGCCCGACTTGGTTCAGCCCGGGGCAGGCGCTAGGAATAAGCCCTGTCCCCTTTGAAGAGCCTCGGTTCAGGCTCGCCTCTTCCCTCCCACCGCCGCTGCGCACTGCTCGGTCCCGACTGGGCCCTCCCGCCGGGGCGGCTCCAGCGGCTCCGGCTCCAGCTCCACAAGTTCCTGCTGCCCGTGCCCCGGGCGCGTGCACGAGGCTGGCCCGGCCGTCGGGGGCGCCGGGCGGGAGCAGCGGGAGCGGCAGCGGGAGCGGTGCCGGGAGGGGCGGGAGGAGGGCTGTTGTGCGGGAGCCGCCGATGCCGCTGTGAGATGGCATCATTCTGCGCGGCGGCGGCGGCGGCGGAGCGCGGCGCGGAGGGGTGAGGAGCCGCCGCGGCGGCGAGAAAGCGAAGAAGAAGAAGAGAGAGGTGGAAGGAAGGAGAAGGAGGCGGCAGCAGCTGTGAGGCTGCGAGCCACGGTAAGGGCACAAAACAGGCTGTGCCGCAGCCCCTTTGGTTTGCGGTCTGGCCCGGCAGAAGCACGGCTGCCGTCCTCGCTCCTCGCCGGCGCTCGGCCGTGGGCAGCCGGGGGGGTGGGCGCTGGACGAGTGCGATCTGTCCCTGTCACCGAGGGGCGGGGAGGAGGGGAATGGGCGTGGGGGCTAAAATGGCGAAGGGAGCCGTAGTGAGGTCTCGGTCTCTCCTTTCCGGCACTTCCACTCGTCGCACCCCTCGGGCTCTACTGGCGGGGGGCGGCGGCTGTTGCTTCTCCCCTCCCGATGCCCCGCATGGTGTTCGGAGAATTGCTGCTTCCCTGCCGTCTCCCACTCTGGCTCCCGTCTGGACAGGGCTGAGGGCCTCTGGGCCCGCACCTGGCGAGGGGAGGGAGGGTCGGGGCTGTGGTGAGCCTGTGTCTGTGTGGGGCGGGGGGAGAGGGAGGGGGAGTGTCGCCGGTGTCCGGTGTCAGGCGAATAACCTTGTTTATTCCTGTCTACGGCCTTTGCGAGGCTGACTGGGGGCTGAGTCGTGACCTGTGTCAACGCTGAGTGGATTGCGAGAGGCTTTAGTGGCCAGGAGTCAGTGAGGCAGAGCTCCACTGCCGGCCCTGGCTTGCTCATGTGCGGGGTGAAAGCAGAGGAGAAGGACATTGTCACGTTTGTGTTCACCTTCCTTTGGTGAAGCCGGAGAGGGAGGAGGTGAGGAGCCGAGGAGCCGTGACCCCTCCCCTGCTGTCGCCCCTCACGGTGCCAGGCGCAGGGAACACGGGGTGTTCTCGGTCAGCGCTCAGGTTTTAGGTGTCTGCTTGTCTTTCACCTGTGATGGATGTTTGCCCGAGCAGACTGTGTGAAGACCTCAAAAGACCTGTTTGTGTCATTTATCTTTGTTTATGTTGTTGCAAGATGTTACAACTCAGTGTGTTTATTTACTTGATTTTATTTGTAGTTGTCTTATTTTTGGAATGATACCAATTCTCATCCCAGTTTAACTAGGATGATCTAGGTCTGCTTCCAGATCTATAAATGTTTAAATTGAACATCAAAGAGAGAAAAGGACTTAACACCATCTAATTATTTTAATGGGAGGTCTTCGATGTTTGGGTGAAACTGTAAAAAAAGGTATTCATATTTCAGTTGCATTTTCACAGGGCACCTGTGTCTTATAAAAAGTAATCAGGATGCCGTGCATTGAAAAAAATCTCAGGTTATGCAAGTTTAATAATACTGGTTTACTAGGAGATGCAATCACTGACTGCAGGTAGCTGGGTTATATATGGTCATACCTGTGAAAGACAGTATGATCTTCATAGTAATAAGTCTACTCTTAAAATTGGTATGTTGGTTTAATCTCTGCAATATAGAAACAAAGGGACTGATACTGGCTGGGATAATGCTTTACTAACTTGAACTGGTTGTATATTTAAAAAAAAAATTTCTATGCTGCCTTATCTGCGTCCGTGTTGGTCAAGGTCTAAAATGAATAGCAATTTCTGGTCAATTTAAATACTAATAGAGATTAAATAAATTTACTTAGAGAAAAAATCTGAGAAGTTTTTACCTTTTCATAAAAATTTTACGTCCACAAAAGCATTGTTTACTTAGATTCATGACAAAGATGAAATGGGGCAACTAGAAATACTTTTGGTTGATGCTGCTTGTGAACTTGTGGGTTTAGAATCCCTTTATCACCTCTTCAGTGTGGATTTTGAGCTATATTTTAAAGGTCTAGCCCTGTAAGTGCTTCTATCTTGAGCAGCTTAGAACTATCCATGGACTTTCCCCAAAGACACTGTAGAATAATTCCCTTAAATACAAAATTATACTTGAAAGCTTGAGAGCTTTGGGACTGATTTATTCTCTTGGTATGGGACACTTTGTACCAAAAGAATACGGATTATTTTTGTTTGTAAAATAGTTTACATTGGTTGCTAAATATCAGTGAAAAAAACCACTATGTCAGCCAGTATGTTTTTGTTAGAGGGTTTTCAATAAAGTTTAAATAATCACTTTGCCTACAAGTGCTTCTTAAATCACAGGAATACTGATGGAGTTCAGAGCCAACCCCTTTTCAGGAGTCTGTGGAACCCTTGGAAGGAGAAATTTCTGCTAGATTTACTGCTTTTGATCTTGCTTTTTATCTTTGAGTATGAAGTTGGAAATTTTGATAAGTTGGAATTTCTACCCACTTCCCTGTTGTTTCTTATGAAAGAATGTTTGTGGGGAAAGAGATTTCATTCTGGGTTTTGAACAGTAAGAATCAGGAGTAAGGATATACAAGAGGGAGTTGGTATCACATTCAGTTTCTTTGTGCTTCCTATGCCATTAAAACATTAGACTTGAAAACTAAGGTGCCATGATCAAAATATCATGACCTAAGCCATGCCTGTTAATTGGAAATGGCTTCTCTTTGTGCACTTAAAGCAAATACTCATTGTTAGCTTAAAAAAAAACCCTTGCAACCTAAATCCCTCACAAAAACCCCCAAGTTCATTTTAGAATTGAGTTGAGATAATGAAGTGTGAAGGCTAGGTGAGGTAGTGAATGGAGTGATAACCAAAATTAGTGCTTTCTGCAACCTGTCTTTAAGTGATTCTTGTAAGCTACTTTTAGCTGTGTTAAAAGACTCTTAGTAAAGACTGAAAAGGGGTGCAGCTACTTATAAAAATGTTCTATATTTTAGACAAGCCTTGTACTGCACTTGCCTGCTTCTGCAGTGTAACATTTACCTGAATTTAAAAAAAGATATATACAAAACAAAAACTCTTCTGTCTCTGCCAGAAAATCAGTTGCATAGTGACTCAAAATCAGAAAAGCTGCTTCAGTGTGCCTATAATAAAGTATGTAAACTGGGGCAGGATTCCCCAGTTTCTATGGTAGTGTCATATTAGCAAAAATCCTGTTATTTTTCCTGTCCTTGTGGAACTTATAAACCAGAACTGCTGAACTCTTCATTTGAATTCTGAGTTATGCAATAGAGTGACACTCTTCTATATTCTTAGGTCTGTGTCCCAACGCATGCAGTAGGAGCTGGTTACATCCAGGTCCTTCTTTCAAATTTTGTTGCCGTTGCATTAGTCGGCCACTTTCTGTGTCGGTGTTCATTCAGATGTACTGTAGTAGGCTGGAGTTCTCCTGTTGTTACATAAAGGCCATAGGTAAGGATCACTGGAAATACTGGAGGTGTCACCACTGTTTTCTTGAAGAAAATTAATATAGCTGGAAAGAAAATCTCCTCTACTTACCAGCAGGAGTTGGGAGTGTCCAGAAGAGGCATTCCAAAGGCTTATAAAAAAAGAAGTCGTTTTAGAGTGGTGCACCTTCTTTCCCTGCCCTGCCACTCTCCCCAGTAGAACACTGACATGGCACAGTTTTTTGCTAAAATTTGCTATGATACCTTTAAGAGATGGTGAGAGGGAGTTTTTGTTTTTAGTTGCTTTTTGTGAGTGAAAAGCTCTAATTGCTGCTGCTTGTGATATGTATTTGCTGTGTTTGAGGAACTGCTAGTTTAATCAGAAGGGTATTAAAGTTTAGCTCTGTTTTCCAAGTGTAGTGTTGCTTTAGAGGGAAACACTGGAGATTCCAGGGAAGCCATCAACTGTCAGAGTGGTTATAGGATGTCAGAATTGTTTACAGGGGAGAGTGCTAGGTTTGTTTTTGTTTTGTTTTGTTTTTTTTTTTAAATTTCTTAGCATTGCAGGGAAAGTATGTCAGGAAAACCTTTAGGTTTCTTTTACATATAAGTCTACTAATTATTGCACATATAGTAAGAAGCAATTAATCATTGGAGGTTTACATGAGTATACTGATGTAATTCTATAGCAGCCTATATATGGCAAAGAAACAAATATATTTTGATTCCGTCTCCCCTCAGTCAGTGTCGAGCACTGTGTAAATTGTTAATCTAATGTAGAGTTTGATAATTCAGTACTGTCAAAAAAATCACTTTTAAAATCCTGTTAAAAGAGAGTGGCTTTGGATTTAACTTACAAATTCTACTGATTTTGAAGTCAAATAAAATTTATTGAGCTGGTTGTGTTATTTATTATGGCTTTTGACTAAAAGTCATCAATAAAATTGGAGTGAAGCATGTGTTTAACAAAGCAGATGATATTCTTTGGTTTTTATTAACCACCATTTTTCTTTTCATTGGAGTATGTTAGATATGCTTATGTTCTGCTTTAAGTGTCTAGCATATGAGCATACTTAAATGTAACCAATTCAAAACCTGAATACTTTTTTCTGAATAAAATTATCTGTTACACAGTAGGACAATCTCTTGATTTGTCTTACATGTAAATGGCACTGAGAATGCAAATGCATTTTAGTAACTGACCACTAAAGTAGTTCAAACAGCACAGAACTACTCCCATCTACTTTGATTCCATTAGGATTCTAGGCTTATTTTGCAGGATATTGTCTTGAAAATAGAAGAAAGCAATTTAAAAACTGATGAGAATAGGAAGATTCTAAAGATAAGCAGCAAAATAATTCTGGTAGGAAGATTCTAAAGATAAGCAGCAAAATAATTCTGGTTTATGCATTTAAATGTCTTCACCTTGCAGCCTGAAGTGGGCAGAGGAGAGCTCTCATCTGTGCTTCTGTGAGCATAGAGAGCAGTAAACAGGATACTCTGCACACATTTCTCATCACTGGGGTTTTTATCCCAGACCTTTTGCTGTAAGATCTGAATGGAGCTGGAGATTAGCAGAAGAATCCTTTAAAAAAGGAAGCAACTGAAAATTTTTACCCGTTCCTCATATAGGTGGGTGAAAAATATAGGAGGACTTTGGATTTTATGTGCATTTCAAAGTAGCCAGAAATTTCTCAAATGTGTTTTAAAATGGGCTAAAATAAACAGGAAAGATAAAGTTGATAATCTGTAAAATTGCACAATATGCTTTGGCATCAGAACTGAAAAAATAACACATGTCCAGTTTTGAAACAGAGTGCTATGGCAGTTCTTGAGAAATTCAGAAGGACTTTTTTTTGTTTATTGTTTGTAAGGATGAAGTAAAACTGCTGAACAGATCATGATACTTTAGTCTTAAAGCTGACCTTGTTTTTATTAACTGGTGTACCAAAATTACATACACAATCCTCTCTTGTATTTCCTAGTGTCTATGATGACATAAAATTATGTTTGTAAACATAAAAATTAAAAAGCAAAATAAAATATAAGAGGAAAGCTCAATAGAAGATAAATAGTAATAGGATTGGCAAACTTCCCTTTCTCCTCAGGTTAAATTGTGGAAACTGCTTCTTCTTAAATTTCAGTACCCTTTTTTCCTCCATTCTGGGCACACTTTATTTTCCACTTCCAGCTATCTTTGTAAAGTGTTATCTTTTTAAAAAATGATCACTTTTCTTACTTAGTAGCTGAAAAGATTTTGGGCTTAAAAAAAAAAAAAAAGAAAAAGAAGATGTTTTTTGACTTTAAGATGCCAGTTACAAGGACAGGAAAAAATCAGTTAGTATTGAAAATCTGGTGGAAGACTGATATCTGTTTGTCATTCCAAAATAAAATAAATCCCTGGCTGAGTGTCTTGTAAGAGATTGCTGACAAAATGTTGTCATGGGTGGTGACTTAAAATGCATTGTTAAGGGAAGGGCTATGGGAAAGAAGACTATTTGGAATCTTAGTTCATAACATGATGAAAAGTCTTCTGCTAATGACAAAATTGGTAGTGAAATTATTTATTGAGTAGTGAACCTTTAGTTGGAAATAGCAGTGGGTAGTGTAATATTTGGTGATAGGTACATTTTTTGTGTTAACATAGTGTTGGAAAGAGTAGCTACAACTATTAAATGAGGTGTAATGAAGTATTTGGTAACAAGAACCAAACATAGTTAAGAACTATTTTATGAAAATGTCCCATCAGAAATGGAGTAAAAATCTAAATGCTATTTTTGTATTATTTATGTAAGCATATTTGTTACTATTTTATGGTAAATGGTTTTGGGAATCTCCCAGATATTTTACAAATTAACTGGTTTCTTTGTTGTTTGTATTCAGTGTTGATCAGGAAAATGTAACTGATTCAGGAGAAAACTATCAGAGTAGTACATCTTCTGTGCAAATAAAATGAAAAGTGTTGTTAATTTATAGCATTAATAGAAAATGAAGAGAGGCTTCTAGCAGAGGCTCACAGAACCCAAAATATTAAATATATTAAGAATATTAAAAATAACTTTCAGCCCATGCTTTTAATCCTGTGTCATACAACTAAACAAAGAGGTGTTAGAGTACACTTTGAAAAGTTGTGGAGGGTAGTTTATCAATAAGTAATTCTTACACAGTTCAGTTGAGATTGACTGATGTATGATTCAAAATAAGGAGTAAACAGACAAGGAGAAAATCCATTGCTAAGAAATAGGGATTTTAATAAAAAAGGTCATACAGATTGTACTTCAGTACATGAACTAAATGCATTTTAAAATTCTTTCAAAGAACAAGTTAGTCTAGACTGCCCACTGTAGCCTTTTTTTGTTTATGTTTTTTTTTTTTTTTTTTTAAATATAACTGACAGGGACAGCCTACTTTCAGAGTTGGTTGCTGTTCTTGTCTCTTTTGTATAAATCTGTCATGCTGGTTGCTTCAGTTTCAATGCTTTAAAGGCTGTAAGAAATCAAAATTGATTAAATAAATCTTTATTAGCAGAGACATACTTTGGGCTTATTTTCCCTTTATATTCAGGAAATATATACAGGAATATTTCCTTATATTCCTGTTCAAATCCTGCATATTTGAACATTTTGTGTTTCAATCCCTTCCTTATAACAGAGGGGAATAAGGAACATTTTTCCAGATGTTTAGTGACACTCCAGTTTAAAAACCGGTGTTCCTAAAGGTTGATATAGAAGATGTAGGAATAAACTAAAGCATAAAACAGACAATGCCATCATGCCACTGTTTCTGTGCACAGTGCATTCCTAGCTTGAATGAATGCTTTGTGTATTTTTTCAACTTTTCTGTGTTCTGCCCTGTCTTGAAAGCTGTGCAGTACAACTGGGGAAGGCACAAGAAAGGACAGCAAGAGGAGGAGAGATTCATATGGATGAATCTTAGAGAATGACTAAGCGTTTTTAATGCTCTTCGGGCTGAAGGCCTGTGGGTTGACCATATCATGCAAATGTATATTTTGTCGGTAAAGGATGCTGGAGATGCTTTTCTCTTGCTCATCTTTCCTCTAATATCAACCCCCACAAGTCCCTCAAAAATCAACCTGAATTAGGGAATATCTCTGACATCCTTCAGTGGGAAGCTGGTCTTTTCTGTGCACTTTTTGTAGCCACCGGATTTCAAGGCACTGTTGCTCTCAAGACTAAGCTGTTAATCATTTTAAGATTTATAGTTTAGCTTTTCTCTAGAGAGGATACTTTTAGAGAAAGTGTGTTTTCATTCTCTGTTGCTTTTGTAATGATATGTTAAACTTAATATGCAAGGTATTATTGTGGTTCAGTATTGGCCCTTGCAAAGTCAAACTTTGGGCCCTTCTGGTAAGACCTGTGTTTTATTAAATTTTCATGTTCTCAACTTGTGATTTTTAATTTGTAGTTAAATTTTGGAGTCAGATTGACTCAGACTAAAATTGGATTGGAAAATAATTAGCAGAAACAGGCAACTCTTTGTTTTAAGATGTGAGAATTATTCATCAGCTTAGAGCCTTGGTAAGGATCAGGTTGAATTCTCTAGCACTGTAGAGACTGAAGGGCTATTTTTGAAAAAGTAAGTGACAGTGCTTGGCTGAAAGCTCTCAGGTAGCAGTAGGTAAGATTAGTGCAGTCTGTGACTGGAAGTAGGACAGACATGTTTTAGTGTTTTAACACTGCTGAGATTGACAGCTGGAAAGAGCCTTGCATAGCACTTTTAAAAAATCAAATATTCAGAGAAAAGAGAGTGAGAACATGCAGTGAATTCTACTTATACCTCTTTGAGCTATTTTTTGAGATAAAGTTACTGGTGAGAGGTGGATCACATCAAATGTCTTACTGACAAAAATTGTGCAAAACCCCTTCTGCCACTTTCTCATAACACTGAGGAGGCTTCTCTTCCCCTCTTTGAATTGTTGTTTTTTTGTGTCTTACCAAAACAATGGGGAGGTTGGGGAACTATTTTGTGGAGCAGTAATAATATATTTCCCATTATTGGTATTCCTTAGTCACCTTTTTTCATATCCTATAAAAACATAGTGGGGGGATGTAACAGTAACAGCAGCGCTCTTGGTTAATGTCTTTAAAGTTGTTCCATGTTTGCTAATTTTGCTATGGCTGCAGTAGAGATGTGTTTACACCAGTCAAAGCTATTGTAACTAATAAGGTGGTGCTGACAGACACAAATTCCTGTGAGTGGATTTTATAAGCTATCTGGGCAGTCTTGGTATGTGCTCAGGCTCTCTGCCTGTTCAGTAGCTCATACTTCTCCATTTTCCATGTGGTGAAAATAGGTTACCTATATAGTTTAATATGGAAGTACCTATATGTAACTAGGTAAAGTTTTCTGTTTGCAGTGTAGGTACACTAAAATCTGCCCATATTTTAGCAGTCTGTCTTAATATATTTACTTTACATTGCTCTTGATGCAAGTCTGATGAGCAATAATTTATACCAAGCATTGGGATTCTCCATAGCAGAAGACAACCCAGAAAGGCTTGTGTAGCTAGCACATATTGTATTCTGGCAGATATGAGAACTATTCAGCTAAATATTAGAATTAAGGAGAAAATATTCTTCCCTGATTTCTTGACATATGTGTTGACCTTTAACTACCATTGTTCTGTTCAAGAAACCTGGAAGTTGTTTACTCTGTTTGTTTCACTGTGTGTGTATATTTATCTGTAACACACAGAGGAGGCATTGTGGTATTTTTCATCATTTGGCATTGTGGTAGGACCTAGAAGCATCACTGTGATTAAGATTTGCAAGCAACGCATACTGTAAATATTTTGCTGCAAGTTGCTCTGTAGCAGTGGAACTAGGTTCCATACAGACTTTTCATACAGTTACAATTCTTTGCTTCATGTGTTGTCCTAGACTCTTCTTATTTGTAATAAAAAAGGCACTATGCACTGCTGCAGCTCAGAGCTGCATTCAGAGCTTTCTGTGGTGTTTGTGTACCTTTTGAGTCAGTCAGTGTAGAGAGCTTGAACTCACGCTGCTGCCTTTGCTCAGCAAGAAAATGAAATTGTCTCTTTCCTCTGCTATGCTGTTGAACTTTGTGAAACTCATGGGAACTTGGTGTTTCAGAAGATATTATTTCTCAGTTTATTTAACTGGATCTGGTGGTGAACTGATTCACTTAGAGGGATGGAGATGAAAGGAAGATGGGGAAGAGGCAGGTGGACCGTATGAGTCATGCATGCGATGTTTGCTTGGGAGAACAAGGCTAAAAAGGTCCAAGTGTAAGGCAGAACAGAACAGGCAGATGTGTGCAGTGGAATCATAGTAATTTGTCTGGGACTCTTGCATAACACTTAGAAATAAATTTTTTTGTTAACTTCTGTAATGGTACTGTATTTTTTCTTAGACCCTTATATGAGGCTGGTATTATGTTATAGATAATGCACAGATCAATTCTGCAGCATTTGTAGCAATGGTCAGTGAATGTACTTGAAAAAAATGCAGAAAATACTGTTTGTATATAACTTTCTCTCTATATCAATAGCAGTAAATGCAGGTTTGGTTTCTGAGATGGAGGGGTGAAAAATGCATATAGCTTGGCTTAAGGAGGATAAATACAGTAATATTTATATCAGTGTGAAAAATGTTAGAATTTGTTCAAAGGAGGAGTAGAAAGCATGACCTATGAGGGGCAGCTCAGGATACTGTGTTTGCATGGCTTAGATGAAACGTAGAAGTGATGTCATTGCTGTCTACAACTCCCTTATGATGGGGAACAGATAAGGAGGTGCTGATCTTCTGGTCCAGTGATAGGAGGTGAGGGAATTGCTTAAAACTGTTTTGGTTTGGTTGGTTAATAAGAAATTCTCTGCTGAATCATGGAATGGCGTATGTTGGAAAGGATCTCAAAAGTGGGGTCAAGCACTGGAACAAGCTCCCTAGGGAGGTCATGGCCCCACACTGTCTGTTTGCAAGAATAAAGTAGAATACAATATTTCAATTGGCAGGGACCTACAGTGATTATCTAGTCCACCTGCCTGAACAGTTCAGGGCTGACAGCAAGGTAAACTATGGTGTTAAGGGCACTGTCTGAATGGCTCTTTAATACTGACAGGCCTGGGGCATAGACCACCTCTCTAAGAAACCTGTTACAGTGTTTGACCACTTTCTCAGTGAAGAAATACTTTCTAATATCAGGTGTGAACTTCCCCTGACTCAATGTTGGACCATTTCTGCATGTCCTCTCACTAAACAACTTGGAGAGGCAATTAGCGCCTCCCTCCCCAGTTTCCAGTCAGCAGACTTGCTACTGGTACATTCAACTCCAGTATATCCAGATAATTGATATAAATATTGAAAAGGACTGGCCCTGGAAACTGAGCCTTGACGAACAGCACTGGGACGGGTCACCAGTCAAGTGTAGTCCCATTTGGTACAACACTTTGAGCTCTGCCCTTCAGACAGTGTTTCACTGAGCATACCATGGGCCTGCTCATCCCACAGTTGGGCAACTTGTCCTGAAGGATGTTGTGAGGAACAGTATCAAAAGCCTTGCTAAAATCCAGAACTATATCTGCCACCTTCCCTTCATCTGCAAGGTTACTGGCCTTATCCTAGGAGGATATAAAGTTAAACAGGATCATTTCAAGATCACAGCTGCCAAGACAGCAACCTACTGTCAAATCCCCCACAAGTCCTTCTGTACTCACAAATAGCAAGTCTGGGAGGGCATCTTTTCTAGTTGACTCACTGAGTACCTGTGACAAGAAGTTTCCTCCTACAGACTTCAAGAATTTCCTTCCTCATCATAGTGGTAGGGTGCTCTTGATTGATATTAATTGAAATCTTTTATAAGGCAAGGGCTACAAATTCATGGGTTTCCCCTAGAGTGCCTCGAGAATAATTCATCAGTGATTATATCCTGGCTGGGGTATCAGTTGTAGACACCCACTGTAATAACTCCTTTTCTTCCGTACCCCTAATCCTTTCTCAGGGGCTCTCAATTACATCATCACTAGCTGTAAGGCTGTGCAATCAAACCCTTGCTCACAAACAGACCAATTCCTCCACCTTGCCTGCTCTGCCTATTGCTCCTGAGCAGCCTGTAGCCCTCCATCCCAGTGCTCCAGCCATGGGACTCTTCCAACCAAGTGTTACAAACATGGATAATATCATGGCCCTGGGAACTGACCAATCCATCCTGTTCAGGAAACATTCAGACAGTGCTCTGAGATACTTTTGACTTTATGTTAAAAGATGTTTAACTTTTGTGTTGCACTGCGTGGAGTCAGGAGTTGGATAGGGTGATCTTCAGGGGTCTCTTCCATCTCAGGATGTCCTGTGTTTTAAGAAGAGTTACAGTTTGCTTTCCAGTTCAGTTCTCTGTCGGTCTGCTTCAGGGTTGGCAACTTGGAACTTAGTAACAAAATATTTACAATGTATCAGGGACATTGAAGTATCTCTGGAGAAGCTGTTGGTTTACTGTCAGGGAAAACTAGTGCCTTGTCCTGTTGTCAAGGCCTCATAAACCTTGGAGGAGGAGAGTGCTGAAGCTGAAATTGTACTTCTGTGAAAGCAAATCCTAAGGAAGCCACTACTGTATCCATACCCACCAGTATGTACTGTGGCCTTGGCAAAAGACGAGAAATTAAATGCTCCTGTATCCCTGACTGTTCTGGCTGGTCTGAAGATCCACTCCCAAAAGTATGTTGATGAAAACAGAAAGAATGAGAATATTCTCATAGCTTTCTTCTCATTTGTTTTGTTGCAGTGCTAATTAACAAATTTTGGTCCTTTTCCAGATCTCTCGGTCTCAAGTAATTATCATTTTTTGGGGGGGATACTTGTAAGCTGTTCTTAGATAAAGGAGTGAGGGATACTGTAAGTTGAAAATGGTTTTGGTAGTACATTTGAGTTTTAACGGGAGAAACAAAACATTCTGCTGGAAGAAGCTATCTGGGCGTCATGGTGGACATGAGGCTGAACATGACGCAGCACTATGCCATGGGGGCAGAGAGGGTGGCCAGTTCCTGGGCTGCATTAGACAAAGGATATCTATCAGGTTGAGGGAGGTGGTCCTTCCCTTTTATTCAGCACTGGTGATGAGGCCACATCTGGAGTGCTGTGCCCAGTACTGAGTACAGTACAAAGGAGATGTGGATGTGCTGGAGAGAGTTTAATTAAAGGCTATCAAGATGGTTAAGGCACTGGAGCACCTCTACTTAAAAAAAAAAAAAAAAAAAAAGTTTCCAATATTCACTATTAGCACAGAGTATGTCCTACAGTTACAAATGTTTTGAACAGTACATTTTACTGTCCTTTAAGGTTTTTCAGATCCGTTTGTATAGGTGATATTTATATGCCTGATGAAATAGGTATTTTTTTAACATACGTATTTTAAACCATCAATACCTAAGGAATTGGAGTATGTACTAAAGGTATCTAGAGGAATCTTATAATCTTGATAAGTAGCTAAATATTCTGTTAAATAGTTTCAAGTTAGCTTTGCATTTTTATAAACTATCCTCGATTTTTTATTTAAGGTAGAGACCTACATTTCAGTCCATCAGTATTTGTCTGACTCAAGTTTAGCAGTAGGTACCACAGAAAATAATTTCTTGCTCAACAAACAATGGTCTTTACTACAATCCTGTCCTAGAAGTGCTATCACTCTGTGTTTCCATTGTATGAGAAGAAAAATCAGTGTTCTTAGCATTATTTTAAATAATCAGGGCAAAAATTATTTCCATTCCTAGTATTTTCTAAGCTATTAAACAATGACTTAACCTACTATTTATCATACTTTAGCAAATGGTGTCTCATAGTTGAGGAGGCTGTTCAGTACTACTCACAGCATCTTACAAATTTACTGGCTAATTATTAAACTTACTCTATGCTTTATGATTCTGAATACATTTAGTACCATCTTTTGCATTCAGCTTGAGCGTAGAACTATTGCTTAAGTTGTTTTCACAGGGATTCTGAAAGTTAATAATCTTTCCTTCATTGAGCATATCATCAAATAAATTAGGATTTGTAATGTTTCAGGTTCTTTAGTTTCATGCATAATTTCAAGACATAGGTAGAAAACCTGAGGGTAAGCATGCATGCTACTTTGTTCCATTCTTAAATATTTTTTATTTTGTAACATATAGGTTTCATGTGTACTTTTTTGTTGAATAATTAAAATATCTCCCAGAAAATTTTTAGATTATATAGGTATAAAATGCAAAGAGAAAAATATACATAGGACTGAAATTTAAAGGTAGTAAAGGTGAAAACAACAAAAAAAACAAGGGGTTAAAAAAACAGGAAGTGTTTAAATTCATGCAGATAAAAAGGTATGGAATTGGCTGCTTGGGGCAAAAACAGAATACCAGAAGATGTGGAACTTGGTTTAGTCTGTGAAAAAAAAAGAAAAAAAAAAGAAAAAAAAAATAATATTCCAATGTCATATAAACAGATCTATTAAGTTAAATTGAAAGAATCCAAGACATTCAGGGTAAGGCATCCAGATTAAAAATCAAAGGTTAGAGCTGTTTGAGTGACTTGGACTTTGCTTTTCTCTCATATGTCTAGCAGGAGTCACGCATTGAAGCACTGTTTACTGGGCTTTGCCACTGAGCCATTTCTTTCAGTGTATCTGTACGAATGACAAAAACCCACCTGCTGCTTAATGGTGCTTCATTACTCCATAGTTCTTGTTCAGTTCATTTACTTAATTTCAATTAACTGAAGCTTGTCAAGGCTTTTATTTGACATTGAAAAAAATCTCTTCAGTGTTTTTGCAACTTCTAGTAATTTAAAATGGGATTTATTGCCTGCTTAACTATTACAATGTGTTAATTTACAGCTTTATATACCCCTTTTAAAGTCCTTGCGAGCCAGAAGAATTTGTAATGTGAAATAATTAAAGCAATAGTATAGCTAGGCAATATTTTCCTTTTCTTAAATTTTGTTATTATGTTCAAACAATTTTGGTTCCTTAGGAGTGAGTGTAACAGAGTGCATATGTGAAAGGGTTCTTCTAAGTAGCTGAAGCATGTCAAGGTACCATTTTGCCAGCTTTATGAGTATTTTAAATTCTGGCATTCTATTGAAAGGAATCAAACCAGCAAGTATTTTCATTAAGTGTGTAAGATGTCCATGAATATACTGGAAGGTAGTGTTCACAGGAGTAAGGTTGTTTTTTCTTCCCCCCTCTTCCCCCATACACCAATTAATTTCTGATTAATTAAAGCTAATACCTTGGCTTACATGATGTCTTGCCTGTATCCCTAGTCCATTGCACCTAAACCAAAATTTGTATTGGGCTTCACTGTATATTCCTGGTTAACATATATTTGTTCAGAAAAGGGAATGGAACTGCAGACTTTCTGAATTGGCCTGAAATAGTAAATCTTAGAGGAGGAGAATATCTAAAATGGAGGAGGAGAGATGAAATTTTTGTGAAGAACAAATTAGTTTTGTCTTCAACATGAAGCAAATGTTCAGTGGTTCTCAGAAGGCCCTACTGGTGTTTGTGATAAGTATTTCCATTGCTTCTTAAAGTGGCATTTGGTTTGTAACATTTGAGGAAAGAAAACTTTAACTTCTCTCTTTGCCTATGTGTAAATATTACTGTAATTTTTACTTTTGATGATCAGAACTATCCATATAGGGAATGCCAAGTCTTAGATTTTTTCTTTTGTTAATGTTGCAGAGGGCAAGGAGAATTGTAGAAGTGACTTTACCATCTTGCTCAGTGCAAGAAAGGCCAACACATTTTTGGGTCTACAGATATTATTTCTCCAGATCTGTTTCAGATCTGGTTTCTGTTTGTGCATCTTAAATTACTCAGGTGAAAGTTTCCTGATTGCAAAGGGAGAAATCCTTAATTTTTTAAATGCTAATAGAGTTACTGGTTCTTTCTGGAAGTGATACAGTTTTGGTTTTTTTTTTTTTTAAATCCCAGTTAATTAGACATGTGTTCAATTAGCTGTGACAAAATCATCAGCATTTTTAATGTTGATAAATAGTGAAATGGACTTTTCAATCAGAATTATGTTGAATAAAAATTCTGGAATTTGAAAGTCTAAAATGGAAAGAAATTGATGAAGAAACTTACTTGCATCTGACATAAGAAAAGACACTTTTTCCTTTTTTTTTTTCCTACTTCTTATTTTTACATCAATAAACTTGCTTCTGATCCTATACTTGCTGATTTTCATTGGTGTGGTAACTCCCTTCCCCCTACCCCAGCCTTGTTTCTTTGGTGGAAGAAGAGGGCCTGGAGGCAGGACTAGAAGTGTGGATGATTTTCTCTGCTACCCAACAAAGTGGAACAACGGTCTTTTCCTGCAAGATGCTCACACAGGGTTGCTTTGCCACCCTGCATGCTCTCCCGTGGGCAGAGTTTCCTTAGAATCTTTCCTTCCCATACCTCACACAGAAGATCAGAACAGCTACAGGACAGAGATTCTGACACCTGCAGCCTCCTGAAATCACTGTTCACTTCTCCAACCTTTAGCATTAATTGACCTTTTCACATTAATGAATTAAAGTGGAAAAAAAATTAACTGTTTTTTGTGATGGGGTTTTTAATATGTTATGAAATGATATCACAGGTAATTGGACCATACTATCTTGGTACTTCTTTGTGTCTTATTCCTAGCTTGATTCTTGCGGTATCATATGGGTAAGGAAGTGGTTTTCTCTCTTGGTGGGTGTACTCTTTTATGTCTGAGTGCCTTGATTATTCATTAAATATCTCTTCAATTACTCGTTCAAAGCAGCAGGCAATTTATAAATGTGTGTTTGCTGCTTCAGTGATACTTCTTAACTTTCAGCTTTACAAGAAATACCTGCACTAGATGCACTCATTTCCAAATAAGTAACACAATTTAAAATGCGCCTGCTTAAATTCTTTGAATAAGTAATTATTCTACTAATGACTGAAAAATAAATAAATGAAATATTCACTGTTGTTGTTCCCTTGAATTTCTGACATTTTAATAGCATTTTGAGATTTGGAGAGTTTTGTTCACAGAAGTATAAATTTTATAAATGTTGTTATTGTTAACAAGACTGACTTCCATGAAACTGTTGATTCTCATGGATTAGGAAATGATCCTCTATTTTTTTAATAGACTTCTATGTTGTCCATTCCATGGTTTTGCTTGTGCCTTATTTTGTCCTAATCAATCTGTAGTTACCCAAAAGAATATATACAACTGAAGTAATATTAAAATATCAGCTGTAGGAGTTAGTAACTAGATTGTACTCTTCCAATTGATGTAACAGTTATGTATGATGAGGGTGGTTTAGACAGAAGGGTTGTGATCACTGTGGTCTTCATGGGGCTATCCAGAGTCTCTCAGTGAATTTTTGTTGTCCAGGAATTTTGATGCTGGGCGTGATATTTGTATGTGTTGATGAAACAGTTCTGAAAGTAAAACTTCACATCCTTCAGGGCAATGAAGTTTTAGCTAGAGCTTGAATAAAGAGGTGTAGCAAGTTAATATTTGGGAATGTGTGGTGGTTGTAGCCCTGTCAGAATTAATCCCCTCATTTTCGGGAAGATTATAAATACAAAGATGGTGACTCTTACATTGCTATATGTAATCCTATTTTTAAGATTATGTAAAGATAACCTCAAAGATTTAAACCCTTAATTGACATATTCAAGAGCCAAACTGGGAATTTATTTTTAGAGACAAGAAAAAGGGATTTAGGGATGGGGAACAAAAAGTTTGTCTGTGATGCAAGAAAACGGTAAATATTGCCCCTATGACATAGTGTTCCCTTCTCCATTAGTGGTAAGGGCTTGCATTATTTGAAATATGACTTTTTAAATTGTTTAGTTAGAAAATCCTCATCTTTCAGTGTTTCTTCACCATCTGTGTTTCTTTTTCATGGAGACTTTTTTGTAAATTAGATCAAGAAAATGCATGTATTTTGCTTTTGACATTACTCTGGATGTGAAAACTACTCAGTCCTCCTAATGAGTATTTTCACTTTGCTTGGTCTAATTGCCATCCTGTGTATTTCTGCAGATGAGACAATGTGTTTACTTGAAATTTTGTTTAGTTTTGGCCATGCAGATATAAGTCCTTCTGGCTCATCAAGACAGGAGTTTACTAGTCCTGGAAACTTTTAGATTTTCAGTATTAGAAGAATCCCTACTAGAACTTTCAGAAATCTTCCTTAGCTTATAAAAGGTTTTACTTCTAGTAAAATAAAAAAATTATGGTAATCCCATCTTCATGTAAGTCTATCAGTTCTTCTACATAAGAGACTTCTTTATTGTCCCTGCTTAGTTTCATTCAGTATATTCATGGTCTCTCTGCAGCAGCCTTGCTCCCCAGAAACCCGAGATTTTTGGTAACATTTATGTCAACACTCTTTACTTCCAGTCTTTGTTAATTTTGGACTGCTCTTTCATGGTATATTATCCCAGGAGAGCTTTTAGTGTCTTTTTCTTAAGTATGACAATCCCTACTAGTACCTTACAAAATGTCAATTATACTGTTTTTGTCAGCACTGCAAACAGTTCCTGTGATAGAGTTCTTGTCCGGCGTCTCACCTCACCTCTGCTCCCTGCCATGTCTGCACCAGTAATTTTTCTGTCAAAGATTGAAGGGCCAAGTTTTGGATTATGCTTCTCTTTTTTAATTGTGCAGCAGCATTTGTCATATGTTCAGACCAGCCTTTAGGGACTAATAGACATTCAAAGCTCTAGATAAAATTGTTCATCTTGTACAATCTAGTTTGGCTGACTTTTCTTCTTGAAGGCTTTGTTTACCTGGAGTAAAAAAAATGTGTTTGACTAGAAGTGAGTATGACCCAATGTGCATCAGACAGTGAAGACTCTTTTGTTTGTTTTTTTAAAAAATATTAACATTAGAGTGACTTTTTGGATCTTGAATGAAAATGAAAATGACAAACACTGTAATGTGAGAAGGCTGTCTCCTGAAAGAACCAACCTGCATCTCAGCTGATTAGGCAATAACTTGTTAATTTAAAAATGTTAGTAGCTGAGTTAGTGATGAAAATAACGGATGACTGAAGCCTTAAATAAACTTAATGTTTCCTTTCTCCTTAATTCCTAACCAGTTCTTGATTTCTAATCCGTTAAGAAAGGATGAGTGGGCTGCAGCTGTTAGAATCTTTGGAACATGATGGAAACTGTTAGAATCTTTGGAGCATGATGAAAACAGAATCAGTCAGTTCAATTAATTTGCTCTGTTCAGTAAAGCCCTTTTCAATATAAACGGTGACAGAAAACTTTATATATTGTTGGTTAAAACCTATGTTTATTTTTAAAAGTTTAAATGTTTTTTTTAAACTTTCCTATGTTTTAGTGTGTTTTTCTAAATAGTATTTGACATGCACAGCAGTATTTCGTTTACAACATACTGAAAATGTGGAGCTGTAATCATTGCTTAGGTGTAAATGCACCTAAGTGTGCCTTATTGGCAAGAATATAAAATATATTTCTGTTATAGAAGGATATTAATTCTACAGGGTCAGAGCAGAACATCCGGGGACTGTTGTTGTGGGTTGCAGTCATGCAGTTACAGCCCCTCAGCCAACCCCAAGCCTAACTTTGTCTCATCTCCGTCAGCTATTGAGATCTCCCTCACAGTGCAATAATTTCTCCCAGGCATCGTGGTAATTTTTTCCTTCAAGAGGAGAGATGCAAAACTAAGTGTAGTGAATTTTTTCTTCTCTGTTATCAGAAGACTGACAAACGTGTTTGCCAAATGCAGTTAGCAGCTTAGTAGCTAGCAAAGCCAGAAACTCAGGTTTGGGCAGGTGGTATTACTTGCAGATAAAACAACATATGAAGTCTGAGGAGATTATGCAATGAACTGTCTACTTGAGGATTCTGACGCTATTTATTTATTTATTTATGTGTTTATTTTGCTTTACACATCCTTGATGTAAAGCAAATGTTAAAAAAAGCACAAAACTCATCCAACCAACCAAATAAAAACCAACCCCCCACCCCAGCATTTTAGATCTACATAGGTTAAACATTTGAAGGAAAGAAACAATCATAATTTCCACAGTATGATGGGGTCACAGTAACACCTTCATTTGTTCATTCACTTCTGGTGTATTGTGATGGAGGCAGTTTACTTGGGCCCAGTTAGGAGGATTTGTGGATTATAAAATTTAGTTTTTACTAAGCAAACCTTCACAAAATAGGCAAGTGGCTTAAAAAAAATTCCTGCAAAGAGATCACAGATTGAAGATAATACTAATAATATGAATAATAAGAACATGGCAGAGCTGATGCTGCTTCTACTCCTAGCATGAGCTCTTGGTCAGATATATTATGAGATAAAACTGTCAGCAGTTACGTGTGACAAGACGTCAGCCAAAACAATTTGGTTTATCAAGAATGGTATTTCAAATACGGATGTACATCCGCTATTGGAAATGATGAACGTTGTTTCTTGAGGTATCAGCTGATGATAGTATGAAGCCATCACAATTAACAAGGCATTTAAAACTAAGCACCCAGAACACGAAGACAGCCATCGACAGGGTTTTTTTTTTCAGCAATGTTGAAGTCATGATGTACTCAATTCAAGACTTTACAAGATTTCACTAAACTTAGTGATAGATCATTAGAAGCCTCTTTTGAGATTTCTCAGTAGCAGAAGACACAGATACTGTTGGGGAAACATTTCATCTTCCTATGGTACTATAAATGTCTGAAATAATACATGGTAAACAATGTGGTGACAAACTAAAACACATTCTTTTGTCAGCAGATATTGTTGGAAGATGTCTGGAAAACATTACCACAGTTCTGAAGGAACAAATATCAGAAAAAATTACACAGTGGGAGAGGCTTGCTCTACAGACATTTGGATGAAAGTATAGGTGTTTGTGGTGTGGCTCGACTTATGGTAATTGCTAGATTCTGTGTCCTAATGAAATTCACAAAGAACTAAGTCATTAGGAAAAGATGTACCAGACAAGAGACATTTTTGAGCATAAATTCTAAACAGTGTCTTCTTAAATAACCTATTTTTTTTTTAATGGAAAAGCTGTACTAAAGTAGCCACAGATGGAGTGGCTGTTTTGACCAAAGTAAAAAAGATTCTTGGCTAAGGTTACAAGTTGAGCACAACTTGCAGAATTCATTCACTGCATTGTGCATAGGCAAGCAACAAGGAAGTTGGAGCCATAAGTGCACAAAGTGCTGCAGGATGTCATTATTGTGGTTCATTGTATGAAAACAAAGCCTTTAAATAGTAGAGTATCTAACATAATCTGTAATGACACTGGGTGTGACCAGGAAGATCTTGTGTACTATGCAGAGGATCACTAGTTATCATGGCAAAGTGCTTAGAAGAGTTGTAAAACTTGAAGATTGATTACATGTTTTATCTCACAAAAAACCAAGTGTTACGAATTTCCTGACCTGTTTGGTGATAACAAACTGACTGTCAGTTATTAAAAAATTTAAATAAATAAATAAAGACACTTAACACACCCTCACTTGAAGGTCAAGATGGTATTTTAACAAGTAAGAAACCTATTGCTTTTTGAAATAAACTTATGCTATGGAGAAAGCATTTTGAAAATGGATGTTTTGAAATGTTTCCTTGTGTGATTTTTGTTGCCAGAAAAGATGTGTCATCTGTAAAACCTTCCATATTTGAGCACTTAAACTTGGAAGCAGAATTCCTTATCTGCTTAAAAGTCCTCCCAGTTAAGAGTTTCAGAATCTGAAAATTGGATAGAGATATAAAAATGTGCCTTCTGTTGGTTTACAATAACAAGTGATTGATATCAGGGAAGATGAAAATTTATAGTCATATTTCAAGAAAAACCTTTGCATAATTAGTGGATGGAGATGCAAAATGAGTGTCATGATTTAGAAAGTGTAGCCAGTGATGTACTTTGATTTGGATGTACATATCTCTGTAAATTGTGTTTGCTAGCTATGACAGCCAATAAACTGAATTTAAAACTAGACCATCAAATCACTGTATTACGAAGTGCTAAGTCAACATTTTAAAAAATGCTGAAGCATATTCAATCACATGGCTCTCACAAAAACAATCCAACATTTAATCCTTTTAAATTTCTGGTTTTATATGTTGTAGTATATATGGAATGTATTAGTAAAGTGGTACATATATTTAATTTATAAATAAATACACACATATTGGGGGTATGTACTCAAAGTTTTCGTAGTTATAGAAGTGCATGATCAAAAAGGCTTGGTGACAGCTCTTCCAATATTGTTGTTGAAACCAGTTGTGTCCACAGAAGCAAATATGTGGAAGTTTATCCAGATCAGGGAAAGTCTATTTTGCATGTATATATTCTTTTCTTGTGAAAAGTAGTTGTCTGATAGAAGCAGGATGTTTTACTTCTAGATGTGAGCCAGATGTAGTAGTTCAGAAGGACAGGAGTGATGCTGTGTGCATGGGTAGGTGCTGGGATGCCCCAGCTGGGATGTGACACACTCAGTTTTAGTGGCTGAGTGGTGAGGTGGGGTGTTCTTGTAAAGTGCTTCCTGTCTCAATAGATGAGGGAAGTGATTTGTGGGTGGACAGCAGTGGGGCAGGAAGCTGGTGGCAAATGTAGGGATAGAATGCAAGCGTTTGAATTGCTCTCCTTACTGCTCGAGTGTATTGTTCTGGTGACAGCATGATTTTCAAGCATGTAAATATTTCAAATGTTTTGTTCATTTGAAGTTGTTGGTGCTCAGTTTATCTGAAATCAGACCATAAGTATGTCTTCAAGAGAGAGAATTATTGATATATCACAGCTGAATTTCTATTCTTGCCTTACACAGTTGTTCTAAGCTATGTAAATATATACGTTACTGAAGTGTCTTGGCATCCTTAGAGGTGTAACGTGGGACAAATTTCCAAAGTGTTTGCTTTATTTAGCTGCTGTTATGAAATAATGTGTTCTGCTGTACCTAAGTAATATTTGGTAACTTCTTGATTAGTTGAACATTTTATTTAATAGCTGTAGCTGACATGCAGAGATAAGTACTTTCTAATAAGCTATCTGTTTGCTTTTTTTAGGCTGAAGCCTAAACCTCTGACATGGCCACAGCCTCACCAAGATCTGATACAAGTCACAGCTGTAATGGAAGATTACAGATGCAAGTAACAGGCAAGTAGAAATTTTACAGGAAAGCATATGTATTTTACAAAGACAATCCTGAAAGTGAGTGTTAAAATGAGCTAGTTAATATCTTAGTTAATGATATGAACATTACAGTTAATAATGTGACTATAATATATGTAGATGATTTGAGGCTAAATAGAGATTATACAGTGAGTTGCATGATAGGGTTTAATAAATCTTCAAAATAATAAAAAAAAGGCATTCTGTACAACAGTACAGACAATTGCAAGAAATTTTGCTTGGGAACAAGTGGTTAATGTGACGTGTATTCTGAAGAGGGAACACATATTTCTGAAATTCTACAAAAAGGTTGGTGGTTGTAGTGAACCCCCAGCTGAAAATGGGTACAATGTTTTAGTGAAGGTGGGGAGCTGGAGGAGATCACAAAATTTGCTAGCCCTTCAGAAGATTCAGTTCTTTCATTACATATCAGGTAAGCCACAGGTTAGACTTAACAGACATATGAAATAATTTAGGTTGGAAGGGACCTTTGGTGATTTCCTAGTCCACTCTTCTGATGAAGGAAGGGCTACCTTTGAAGTTGGATCAGGTTGCTCATTATGTTGTCCAGCTGAATTTTCAGTGTTTCAAAGCCTGTAGATTACCAGCTTTCCTTGTGATAAGCCATGTCACTTTGAATGTTTTTCCTTCTATCCTGTTGCATTTTGCTGTGTTGTCTCTTTCTTCCTTTTGCTCTGCTAGTTGTCATAGTTTGAGGCAGAAGTAAGCCATCCCAGTATCCATGAATATTTCTAGAAAAACAGTCCTGGAAATTTCTGATAGTGCTGGGGACACTTTCTCAATAGATGTTGAACAGGCCAAGTAGATTATGCATTTTGCTGCTGATGGACAAGGGCTGGTCAAAGATGTGACAATTGTTGTCGGTCTTAGCTACTCTCTCTGTGGGATGGCAGAACAGAACTGAGGCTTCCTGGTAGTCTGAAGATAAGCAAAGTGCATTTAAGTAAACAAGTTTGATAGCTAGTGTTACAGCAGTTAAAAGTAAAAATGCTAACCAGCACATAGGTAAGATACTGTATAAATACACCTTCCATAAATATATATATATATGTGTGTGTATTTATGTGTATAAGTATTATCTTACCATTGATAACTAACTTGAGCTTTCCAGAGATTTTGAAAAATGTGGGAATGCTGAAGTAAAAATGGATGCATGGCTAGGAATATATTAAGGCTATCCTGAGCAAAATTTGGGAAAAACATGAGTAAGATACCATGTCTTAATAAAGGCTGCATCTAAAGAAAGATGCATCTTGCTGGATGATCCAAAGATGGCCAGGTTATCTGAGAAAAAATATATTGTTGAAGAGTGCCCCAAATGGATATTTTATGAAATCAGATAAGAGAGGAGCCTCAAAAATTATTAACCTTATGTAAGGAGCACATTATTCAATAATGTGATGAATCATCAAAACTGGCAATGACTAATAGCAGAGATGGAGCCACCTGTCGATTGAATGTATATATATATAACTGTAAACTAACTTACACAAATGACCCTTAATTTCAGATTTGTGTCTACAAAAATGGTAATTTTTTATCTTGTGCTGAGCTCCTCCTTATGTAAATAGTCTTATATTTTCTGGTGCTGGGACTTCTTTTGACTCCAGGAAATCTGGGTCAGGGCTCAAATGGGAAGAAGTCTTTACAACATTTGTGATTAGTTTTCTGAAAGTTTAATTCTCTAAACCTCATCTTGCAGGATCACAGGAATGAATGCCAGTGGCATTCCCAGTAGTGGGAGGCAGAAGAGTGTGGGACTGTTGTATTGCTGACCTGCACTGCATATTTATGTGCAGTTTTGTTTATGCTGCTGTAGAAGCTATAATTATTTCAAGAACTATACTTAAAAAGCACTTTTATAAGGGCAGCAAGTATCTTAGACTCATTTTGCAAATAAGGAATTTGTATGGAGTGGTGACTTGTTTGAGTTTGGACAGATACAACATGTTGTAGACATGCTTTGCTATCAGTACTTTTTCAAACATTCATGGTGAGATCTTCTCTTGTTAGTTCTTTTGGAAGTCTTGCTGGTGTTATTACTTATTCATGGTTTTTTTAGAAGAACCAAAAGATGATCATGGTCTCCTATTATGTTTGGGGACTCAAAACTTACTAACAAAACATAGTCAGATAAAAGAGGGAAAATTAAGAGGAAGCTTGAATATCATTACTAAATACCTGTGTTTTAATAAATGTTGTATTTTCCTTTGGAAAGCAAATTATGGAGGAAAATGTGGAAGAAGTAGAGGTTGTCAAAGCTTAAAAATATATCATGATTTCAGAAGAAAAAATATGACTTGTGTGTGGAATTACAGTTTTAGTTTTCTACAATCCAGCTTTCATCATTATCAGGGCTGCAGTTGCCTTTTATGACCCATGATGCATTACTAAGACTGGGTTTTTCAAATGTGAGGAAGTTAAGTTTGCACCTTTTATTTGAAACAAGTAAAAGTCCATGGCTAGTGCCTTTAGAACCTTGGATGGTTGCATCCCACTAACTAATGTATACATCTCAGAATACTGCAATCCAGAAATATGTCTCCCTTTCAGTTTTACTAAACTTCCATGTTGGGTTAGCAAGTACCA
Organism: Pyrgilauda ruficollis; assembly: GCF_017590135.1. NCBI lineage: Eukaryota > Metazoa > Chordata > Aves > Passeriformes > Passeridae > Pyrgilauda > Pyrgilauda ruficollis. The sequence goes on along the minus strand of NW_024516984.1, from coordinate 3,346,202 downwards.
TAAAGGAATGGAACAGGGAAGAATTATTTCCAAATGGCTGAAAATACTCAGCCTTGTTTTATTTTGCAAGTGGAGGGAACAAGAGCCACTCTGAAGCAAGGGAGGAGTTAGAGAAAAGGCAGAGCCAGCAGGTAAATGTAGTTGAAAGTCCATTCTTGTGGTCTTTTCAAGACACCATCTGCCTGAAATAGAATTTAAAATCTTGGCAGTTAGGCTGCTATTGGTTTTCATAGTGACTTACTCAGCTGGGCATGGAAGAGGGAGGACAGATTTATGTTCAGGAGCGCAGAGGAACTGACCACTGATTTGGAGGTGAAAATAGCTTCTTTGGTCAGTGGTGTTTCTTAATTTTTGAATATTTACCTGAAACCTTTGAGTTCATCTGCAAAGCTGTTTAAATAGGGGAAATTTAAGACTAGCTTTCTTAATTGTAACAAACTGATTTGTAAATCCACAAATTCAACCATGCAGGAATACAGGCAAAGAAATTAAGCTCTGTATACAGCCTTTGCTATAGAGGGACATTTAGAAATATGCATGAACTGCATCGCCTTTCATAACAACATATAACTAAAAAATAAAGTCTGTCTGATACCCCCTCAGATGCATCATCAGATGTATCATACTTAGGCATTTTTCAGTTAAGGCAAGAATAGGGAGAACAATAAGAAAGTAACCTACGTTATTTCCAGTGTTTATCCTTAAAATAATTGTGCTGTCTCTACAACCAGTCCTGCCAGTATGTGGGGAAAAGAGTATATGACACTTGGTGTCAACTATCTGACAAAGTAGCTTCTGAAAATAAAAGCTACTAATAAAATAAAATGGTAATTTTTTGCATAGACTTCTTTCTGTTCAGCAGAAGTAGAGTAGGTGAGGAAAAATATTGCCTGGCAAAGTATTTCATACAGTGTGTAGGCAGGACATTTTCTGTTTTTCAGCAACAGTATGCTGTTATAGATAAAGCAATGTATTTTATTAGTTTCTAGTGCCAAACTGAAACGGAAAAAGAATTGGTTTGGAACAACTTTCTACACGGAATTAACTGCAGATGGAGAAATTAAGAAAACAGCAAAATCAAGTAGTTCTTCAAATCCCAAATGGGATGAGCAGCTGACAGTGTAAGTAGATTTTTTGGTTGTTTGATACTATTTATTAGACAGACATTGCAGGCAAATATTTACTAAGCTTGGCTGCCTACATAGTTTGCTCTGGCTGTTGATGTCTAAATGCAGACGTAAGTTGGTATTTATCTCAAATGATTTTTCTTCTGAATGCTTACAATGTTTTGAGAATATTTTTTTCCTACAGAGTGTGTTACTTACATACAGTGGCACTACATGATATAGTCTTGGTATTTGTTAGCACTTTATTTAGCATACATTGCTAGAAAGACTTACTAATTGTAACCATGTAATTCTCAACTTTAGAAAGAAAAAAGTCTCAAGTGGATAAGTAATAGTTATGTAAGGTCACTTTTTCCTTTGAATTTCTCAGTGAAGGGATATGCACATAAAATCTGCAGTTAACTCACACCTTACCCTGATATTTGACCATTTTAATCTTCTTGTGGTTTAGTTGGTTTAACTCTGCTAGGGGTGTAGATATACCTGAATAGGATTCCATGAAGAGCTGGCAGTCATGCACTTGGTCAGAATGCTTTATTCACAAGCAAGATTGTATTGGTTCCGACTTGGGTCTGGGAACAGCATAGCTCCTATCAAGTGGTGTTGAGCCTGGGCCAGTACATTTTACAGCATCTGACATGTCTGTGTGCAATAGCCCTCTTTGTTAGCAGTAGAAGCCATGCTAGATTCCAGTAAGTGCTGGAGAGAGGGGAGTGGTAAATCTTTGGGGAACTTTTTGCTTGGGATCGCTTACTTACTCCAGACCTGGTCAGAAGCAAGTAGGTATTCCTGTGCCTCATTTCTTGGTATTTCAGGTTTAGTGAACTTATTAGTCCTTTACAGTGTTGCAAAAGAGAATAACATAGTCTTGGACCTGAGGATGATTTCCAGGATCAAGAACTAGAACAACTACAGAGCTATCAGTATATTCACAGGGACCTGAGTTTCTCTTGAGGAGGCAGGTTTGATTTGTCAAGATTTGGTGATCTGATAGAAATGAGGTAAATTGCAATGCATAGTAATGGCAGACTCATTTCATAATGAGTATTGCTTACTTAGGGTCTTACCCTTATATGTATTTTTAAGGTACTGGCCCCCTCTTCCTCTGGCTATTGGAATGGTGTTTGAAGTTAAGTGACCTCTCTGGCTTACCAAATTCCCCTCACTTCTATGGGTCAGCAATATATTGGTGTGTGTAGGTGTTGGGGATTTTTTCCTCTGCTTTGTCGAGCTGCTCTGTTACTAAGACCTCCCTTAGAAGGCAGCCTTTTCAAAATGCAAAAATATATCTGCTTGTGTTTCATCAGAAATTATCCACCTTGTCCAATATGTTCAAATGACTGTAGAGTTAGTCCTGTTGTTTTTATTATTATTCTCATCATTAGTGATACAACTTTCTGTATATATTCGGTCAATGCTGATGGATATGTGGCCTTTGACTTTTTGCAATGCAGTGCTTCTACTCCTGTTTTTCACAGCCAGGACCATCTTTGCAGTACTAGACCCTGTATTACAAAACTTACTCTCCAGGACCTAGCATAGCTTGAGCAGGGGAGAGATCAGTGCCAAAGCTTGTCATAATATTACTGCAATTGGGTCCTTTACCTTCTGCTTCCCTCCAGTTTTTACTTTAGCGTCATCGTTTGAATTTTCCCCTCTGATTTCTGTGAGTATGCCTTATGGTTTTATATATATTTGTGGATTCACAAAAAATGTTTATCGACACTTCCAGGCAGGCTGATACCTGTTGAGTGGGCTCTTGCTTGAAAATAGATGCTTCATGGCTTTTTTCCTTTTTGAAAAATATTTAGTATTTTTCTTTTCAGCGACTGACAAATATACTTCCCACCTTTTTCTCCACATTAAATATTGCAAGTTTTTAGCTAGAACTCTGGAGGAATAGGGGAAATAAGCCTTTCATAATTCAAGATTTGTTTTATATATATCTGAGATTTGAGCTGAGTGTAGGTTATTCTGATACTTCTTAAATTCCATAGACTATCATAATAATGTACTTTAAGTTTCATCCTAAGTGTAGTTACCATAGTGTTTGCAGTTCTTAGTTAAAAATTTCCCCTTGCAATACAATACTGCACTTCATTAGTATCAAGAAATACAATGAAAAAGTGAATAAAGTTCAAATACTCCTAATAACAAGAATGAATTCTTAAAAATCTGTATATATTTTTTTAAAATGTATTTTTTATGCAGGCATGTGACTCCACAGACTACGCTGGAATTTAGAGTGTGGAGCCATCACACTTTAAAAGCAGATGCTTTATTAGGAAGAGCCACTGTAGACTTGAGACAAGCTTTGGAAGCACACAATAGAAAATGTAAGTTATCATGAAAGATATATTGAATAAAGTAAAATTATTATTACTAATCTATATATCAAACTGGCAACCAGACTACTAACTAGACATGTAATTACAACTGATTTTCAGTTGATATCTTTACTTGTCTCTTCTAGAGATGTCTGTGCTGTTGAGAGCATTTTAAATGTAACAAGGGGATATAATACTTTTGAAACAAACAGTAGAGTATTAGTTGCTGAAAGTAAAAGCAGAAGTGATTAAATATAATGTTTTGTAGTAAACTAGTAACCAATTTCATAGAGGATCTGTTTTAGATTTGGTAACAAAAAAAAAATTAACTTTCAGAAAAGCTGTGTAATTTTTCATGTTTTCCTTATCTGGAGTCGCTAATAGAAATGCTGGATATTTGTCCCTCATAATTTAGCTGCCCAGAGAGCAATAGAAAACATTGATTAATGAAACAATTATGATCTTTCTTTTAGTACATTAGAGATTGATTGTTCCATGTAACTTCTAATATTAAATATTTTTAATGGAATATATCTGATTTGCTTTTCAAAATTTTTTTTTCTTTATTACAAGATGGTGAATCCACACTTTAAATTCCACTCCAGGTTGACAGTAGAATTCCAGCTAAACCAGTGTTAACCTTTTGCACAAGTTATATTTATACATAAACCTGAGGTGCCTGTTTAGAACAGTGGGGGGAAAGGAGAGCCAAAAAGAAAAAAAAAGCTAAGTTTTTCTGATTCTTAGAGAAAATTGAAACAGTGGATCTTCTTTAACAGTATTATAATGATTCAGCAGTAAATTTCATAATTAGGCAGAAAATTTTCTTATACATAATAAAACTGTATCAGAAGTAACTGGGTTATAATAATATTAGCCACAAAAAAGTATTTCTAAATACTTTCTACAAATTTCTAACAAAATTTCTAACAAATTTCTGACAAAATATTTAACATTTTATTACTGTAGATCCAGGGGAGGTAGGATCTAGCAACTTGACAAATTCTTTTAGGGAATGGTTGACTGAGTTTGCTGTACATTGCACCAAAAGTAATTTATGTGCAATGTTTCTTATTTGGGCAAGTCAATAGTAAGACACTGACTGAATTATCTAAGAATTCACTGGTAGAATAATCTGATTGGTATCCTTCATTCATTTAGTTATTGATACCTATTCTAAAATGAAGCACTTGAAAGGTTCTTTGCTGATGAATATGGAACGGGAAGTCCTCTAAATGCAGAAACGTTAGAATTAATTTAGTTACTTTTTCTGCTAAACACCACGACTATTAAATTGCTGCCCAAACACCTCCCAGTTTTCTTACCAGCTCAATTAAGCTGCAGCCAACAGTTAGAACAACTGGTTTAGGAAGATAACCTATCAAAATAGCAGAAGTTAAACCAACCGCCCTTTGCAAAAATTAAAAAATGTGTTAGTTAAACAATTCAGTGGTAGGTTAGTTTCTCCTCTTCTTTGAGATAGTACTTTTTTCCAAAAGGCATATTGCTAAAACAGTAATCCTGTAGATTTAAGAGCTTTGTGCTTGCTGAAGGGAGTTGAAGTTCCTTAAAATCCATTGTAGCACAGCAGTTTGTGTCTGCTGGTAACTGCTGCCCAACTACGCTGTCACACCTGCTCTTTCAAGTAATAGCTTGGGGGTATCTGGCAGTAGGTTATGGCAGCCTCCCCTCTTTTCATGTTTATTGTTCACTTATGATGCAGGCTAAGAATGAAAAAAAATGGAGAAGGTAGTTTAATACATAGAAGGGCCTAGTTTAAATTTAACTTTGAATGCTATCATATGGAGGGAAATATGATGGCATGTCTTTAAAAACTAATCTTTTAATCTGAGAGCGCAAATACTAAAAGGTCTCAACCATTTTAACCTGATTAATGTGAACTCCTAGCTGACTGTGTTTGGATTTATGACATGTAGCTTTAACTATTGCACTTGTAGCAGTTGATTTAGAGAGAATTACATTGCATCCCCAGCATGTTTTACCTCTGGATTATATATGTCTCTCTACAAATGTGTATATTGCTTGTCAGTCAGATTGAATTATGTTACTGCACCATCAGTTATCTCAAATTTTCTTTTGGTGAAAATAGTATCTGATTTAACTTTTGGTTACCTGAGGCATCCTCTCTTACTGTTTAATCCTTGGAGTTGCGATCTATGAAAATGCTGGTAAGGATTCATTAAAAATAATTGTAAAATTGAGGGAGGACTCTATGCAGTCTTTGCATTTACTTCTTCCTCAAAGAGATGTTTTTTTCAGTGGTCTTTTAGCATGTGTTTTGAAAGGCGCTATGAGAAATTAGTATAGGCTCTAGTTGTAAAATGAGGGGTTCCCAGTGACTTTTTAATATTTGGATGTGTGGTTCAGAAGTTGTTTGACTTTAGGCCATCACATGTTATGTAAGTAATGCATAATTTCCAAAGGGCTTAATGGAAATGGCAGACCTAGGAAATCATTAACCAGAAAGTATTGAATCCACATGGATTCTTCAGCATACCTATAGAATATACTATGTAAATAGACAGTCCTTTTTTAAAATAAAGTGTGTATGTACACACAGCAGATATAAATATACATACAATACAGCTCCATAGTGATTTCTGCTTTGATTTGAAAATCTCTTATGTTCACTTTTATAGAACTAAATGCATATATCACATTTGTGTGTTGGTCTCTTTTAATATTATTTAGAATTTAATTTTTCCTTTATCCCTTCTTTCCTTCTTGTCCCCTACTCACCCCATTTTCCTCCATTTTTAGTGGAGAAGGTGAAAGAACAACTGAAACTCTCTTTGGAAAACAAGAGTGGCATGGTGCAAACAGGTGAACTGACTGTTGTGCTAGATGGTTTGGTTGTTGAACAAGAATCTCTTACAAATCTCAGTTCATCAGCAACCAGTAAGTTAAAATAATTAAGTCAGATGATAATATTTAGATTAAGATTTCAAACAGATGTAATAGAATATTTCTGTTGAATTTGTTTCTTACTGTTCAGTAGAAGTTCAACAAAATGGCGAGGCTGTACATGAAAGCAGAGATGCTTCAGCAAGAAGTTCATCCAGGTTGGAATTTATTTTTGTGTTTTATGCAATATGAAGTGTATCAGCAAATTGATCAGTTGAAATGTTTGGGTTATTTGTATTTTGGTGGGTTTTTTGTTGTATTTTTTAATGGTTTTGAGGATGAGCTATTTTAGCTGTTGAGGTCTAAATTATGTTGCCACAGGTTTTAGAAACCTTATTTGGATAATTACATAGTTTAGTTCAACTGATTTGGAAATCTATGGAAATACTGCAGCAGAAATTAGGGGAGCAGTGGCTCAGTGTATTTTTATGTACTTACTCAATTTATTTTCTTTTGCTGCTTAAGAACCATTTCTATTAATGTCTACCAGCCTTTTGCAATGTAGCACCTGAACGGAAGGAAGAGGAGAAAAAAGGCCTGAATTACTTCCTCCTCAGTCTTTTTAAGGTCATAATCAGGAACTTAAGAGACTTGTATTGAGTTTCACAAGCAGTATTTGTAACACTGAGGCCAAGGCCTGTTTCCTCCTGAAGTGGCAAGAAAAAAATATTCAGACCGATTAAGAGCTTAATTCTTGGTTTCTCTACCATTCTAACCCACTCAAGGACTGGTTGGAGAAAAGTAGGAATAGATTTTTTTTGCCCTCTAATCTCTAGTAAGACAAATAGGTCAATTCAGATCAATTGAATGTTTCTGGTCTGCTCAGTTACCTTGTGTGAACCCATTTCTCTTTAAGTTATTGACACTAACTGGAGTGAAAAAACATCCAGTTCCTATGCATTTGAGTGACAGGCACACATTTGTCCTTGTATGCTTGACTTGATTTTTTTTTGAATTTGTGGATGTTTGTCTCTCTTCCCCAACGGGTGCTCAAGATGATGGAGTGAGAATAAAATATTGCTTCTGCTTTTTTCTTTTTTGTTAGAAAGATTTCGGACTGCTAAAAGTGATTTGAAACACATCTGCATACCATTTTAAAGCAGTAATAACAATCATTTGTTTTCATTCCGCTATTGTTGCTGGAGATAATCTCTCTTACTGGGATCCTGCTTTTGATGTTGATATTTTAATTTACTGCAGTTTTCCACACAAATATCCAGCTGTTTTGATTTACAGTTTTAAAATTAAGAGATAAAGAAAAGATTTAAGGTAGCTTCTCTCCATGTGTTTTGGAGGTAAATTGAGTTTGTAGTCCAGAGCTGAAAAGGGATAATATTTCAATTCTCTGTTTATACTGATCCTTTGGAATTGGGTAAGGTAGCATGGAAATGCTGCTTCTTCCCTTCTTACTCCACAAAGTTGGACTTCTAACTCTTCTCACATTTTTTGTGAAATAAAATAGTGAATAATTTCACTATTTAACCTCTACTCCTTGAGGTGATAAGTAGTTGGCATTGAGTGTAATTTTCAAAACATGTGTCTCTGGTGGATGGCTTTAAGCATTCTGAAAGAGATTTAAGTAAAAAACCAATGTACTACTGTAAATGAACAAAACTTTCCATTCACCCTTAAAAAACGAGCCCTTAAAATACATTTATTTCCACGTGACCTTGTAAACACAGAGCTGCCTGTGCGTATTTGTCCTCACAATGCCCGTGCATAAAGAAGCTCATCTGCCAATGAGCAGAGAGCTCATCTTGCCAATGCATGGAGAAGCTCATATTATTTTCCTTTTACTGAGGGAGAATTTTGTTGCTTTCTTATGTTATGAGTATTTTTAGTGATATGACTGACAAAACCATTCTTCCTCTTGCTTAATGACAGAAAAAGCTTTCCTCCTCATAGCTGCACTTTGGAATGGTCCCTAAGGCCATTTTGGAAGATGTAGCAGGTGCATCAGTCTGTTCAATTCAATTCTAATGTGTCATTAAAAGTAAAAGAGAAAGTGAAAATGGAAACTCTTACCCCTTATAAGCATCTGAAATCCTCAAAACCGATTCTTGCCTTTTTCTTAACAGTCGAAGTCAAGTGTGAGACCAAAACAATTATCTAGGCTGCAAACACCATGCTATAAACAGTTGTGAATTTACCAGCATTTGTTTCTGTAGCATGGTTCAGTGTAGCATTTAATTTAGTTGCTAACTGTTTAACATGTTGCTTATAGTAACCTAAAATCATCTTTTATTTTTACCAAGATCTGCTTGTGACATTTCTAATGGGATAGACAATCAAGTACCTTCCAGCTCTGTAATACAGAATACGTCCTGTGTAGAAGCTGTTAATGGAGACAGCACAACATCTCCTGATCATGTTGCAACCAGACCCAAAAATACTCCAGTACCAAAACCACTCGAAGCTCAGCCTGTCAACAGCACTGGTAAGAATGGGAGAGTTACGGGAACGTGTTCATGAGGCTTTTTTGTCTTATTGTATCTCAAGTTGAGCTACTTTTTCTATAAAATTTTTGTTGGAATTCAAAAGTACTGAAAGGATGTGGCTTGAATTTATAACTTCGTGTGTCCACTTCTGTAAAATTTTTTGCAATAGATCCATTCTTAAATATATTGAGTTTCACACTTTATCATAAGTTCTTTTCTATGATGAAGGAAGATCAAAGTGTGTTCCATTTTTCTGTCTTGGATGATGAAACCATATTACTGCTTGTCTGGAGGAAAAATCAGTTTTCTTTCACAATTAATTTAAGTAACTATGGTTAAATTTTTCCTGACATTACATAAATCTGATTTAGGCAGGGAACTGCTGTGCTCTGAGTCGAGATCTCTTGCAGACTTTCCGTGCCCTCAGTTTTTTTTCAAAAATTCCGTTTAAAAAGAGGTAGTTGCAAATACTGAATTTTGTTTTCCTCTTAAACACAAAACTGTTGATTCTGACTACAGTTCACTTTTGGGTCAGTGAAACTAGTTTTTTGATTTGAAAAAAAGGTTTTTTATTTTTGTTCTTCTGGCATCTAATAATGACTCTGCTTTGTAAGCCCTTTGTCTTTTCTGAGCTGTTTGGGAGAGGTTACAGTGATAGCAGAGAGAAAAGAAAACCGTAAATAGAAATAGGCAAGTTGTTACTAAGTGGTAGAACAGAGATTGTCAAACTCTCTCTAATAGACTGGAAAATGTTGGTATGGTTGGAAGATAACAGAAAGAATTATGAACTTTAAAAAGTAATAATTAAATTAGGTCTTCTCTGAAGCTTTTCTCTCTTTGGAGAACTTTAATTTGATTCCCCTCTCTTTTCAGCTCAAGGCTAGAGGGCATATATATTATTAAGGCATTGCTCCCTTTTTCTTCAACAGCAGAGAGAGCCATTTGAAATCTTTATTAGGATAGGGTAATTGAAAAATAATTGATTTGTTCAAGTGGTAATATTGATGAGATCATCACTGACCTTGCACTGAGGCATTGATATAGGAGTAATCAACTACTCTGCCAGTGGATGAAGATATTTTCAAGGCAAGGCATAAAACAGATCTCTGGCATTTTTTGATGATACTTTTTTCCCTGCTGTTGTGCTTTAGCAGGATTGTAATTTTATGTGGTGTTGCCAGAATTGCTGTTTTAGGCATAATTGGTGAAGTAATCATCTGATGTAATGTTTTACACATCTGTTTTGGAGATGAACTTACTAATAGAGCAGATGATTTGTTCATTATTTTGCTTCATTTTTTTTTATGTAATTCTATTCACACTTTAGTGTGGATGAGTTGAATTTTTAAAATGGAAGTTGAAATTTCAGTTGGGTTTTTTTGGTGTAAATTAAGTTTTTGCTAGTATAAGCAGAAATTTGAGGAAACTTGATCAAATTGTTCATAGTTTTAATGTCATGCTGAAACGATATAAAATCTTGTTATGTCTTAATGTAGTTAATTTATTTTGTACCATCTGGAAGCAGTGTGTGTTACCCTGGAAAAGTTTTGTTCAAAAAGTAGTGCCTTTATAGAACTTAAAAATGTCTTGCCTGTAAAATCATGCTTATGCTTATGCATATCAAGAAAATTCATATGGTGCAGCGATAATTCTTTAGGGAAACTGACTTGCTAATTTAAATTCTGATGACAGAATTAAGTGAACTCTTTAAAATAGTGCAACAATATTTTATAGGCAGTAGTGTAGGGTTAAATTTTGCAAATGTGTATCAATAAGGTAAAGGGTATAGAATTAAATTCATTTCAGTCCTTAGCAGGGTAAGGTGATAATGTACTGTAAGGTAAGAAAATTGCTTGAAGCATGTGTTGCATATCCTTAGTTCATAGAAAATTGTTGCAGCTCTAAAACAGGTACAAGCTACTAAGTATAAATAGAATTGTCACTGTATGATGTTGATTAGTGGTGCAGAAAATGAAAGTGCTGAATGATGTTGCACTGCTTTTTATAAGGCCTTGACTTTTAATGGGTGTCCTACAGACTGCTGTACCTGATGTCACTTGTCTAAGTTAGACATGATCTTGATGTGCTGAGAGACTGTTCGGTTAAGCTCTGCAGATGATTGGTGTCTTGTTTGCCAAGTGGGCTTGGGACTAATAAAGCCTTCTTAGCATCCTTTGTCTGCTAAATCCATGCCTACTTTAAACCTTTTATGAGATTGTGCTTGCTTCAGTTTGATGGCATTTTTATTGTTCTATAAAAGATAGAATTGATTTACTTTGTAATTCTAAAGTAATATTCTTCAGTCATTGAACTATGTAAGTTGTGTTAGCCAATAATAGTCTTTATTCTATTTTTATCTATTTTATTTATTTCTATTTTCTAATCTAATCTATTAGATTCAATTTTTATCTATTTTATTTCTTTTTTCCCCCTCTTTTGGAGGGGGATTTTTTTTCCAAGTTGCACAGGTGTAGAGTTAATTGTAGGGTTTGGTACCTCAGCTCTGAAAAAGAAAATAAATTATCTGTAGGAAATGCCTCTTAGTTTTCCAAATCTCGTAATCTTCTAATGCTTGTTTTCATGTCATACTGATCAAGATTCTTTTTTGAACTTCAGTATAAGTTCAGAGTTTTAAAAAAAGGCTGTACAGTTTTGTAGAAAGCAGATGGGTGCTTCTTGCTAATGTAGACTGAGGTACAACATTGAGTTGACCAAGACATGGAGAAACTAATAAATAACTTTATTTATATATGTATATAAATATATCCCTATGTAACAGGTAAGTCCAGAGAATGGCTTTCAAACTGTAAGTTTTAACTGAAGGCAAGTGTGTTGTGACTTTTTGTCATCTTAGCCAACAGTGCTGCTTATGGCATACAGGTGCAACTTAAAACACATTCCTTTCAAGTCTTTTACTCTGGAAGCTGGTTATTTGAAAAGTAAATCTCATCAGATTCTGATACGCAGATGTTATTTCCCATTTCTCAGTTAATGGCGAGTCATCTGCCTCTGCACCTGAAGCTGGCAATTCCTCTGTCTCCGAGGCTCCGACGGGTTCAGTCGAAGCTCCTGTGTCTTCAGCAGATTGCACTAATGATACAGCAGAACCTCAGTCAGCAACAGAAGCAACTGGTTGTTCTGAAAGCCACACTTCTGCTTTACCTGTTGAGTCTGCTGGACTAGAACCTGCAGCTGCAACAGAGTCTGCTCAGCCTAATGCTCGAAACAGCACAGCAGCAGATGCGGCAAAGCCGAGGGAATCCTCCTCCACACCAAGCGCGTCTGCAGAACCCGTAAGACAGCAGCCTGGCACTGCCAGTACAGAACCTTTGCCACCTGGGTAGGTTGTTTTGCTTTAATGCTATCGTTTTGTGTCATCTAAATGTGCATATAAAGAAACAGAAACTTAAATCTATGCAGGGATTGTCAAATGCAGGTCAGGTGGCTGAGATGGGGTTATTTGATCTAAAATGGGATTTGTACTGCTGCTATAACTGGCTAGTCTTGTCCCAGAAAGTAACAACTGATAACTGATTTGCTGAGATGGAATTGTGATCTTAACAGACAAACTGTTGGGTGTAACAGATGTGAAGACTCTTCATTTGGTATTTTCAAATGTATTTTGGCTGTAATTCATTATTCCTTTGTTTCATAGTAGTAGGGACCAAAGCACAAAGAAGTGAAAATGACTAGACTATAAATGCTTGTAGGTGCTTGCTCTGTAAGAATGAGTTCAATAATGTTATAGTTAAAAATAAGATTTGATGTGTATGTAGGTATGTGCTAAGAAGAGCTGGAATATTTTAGTTTTGTTAGATTGTTAGAAATTGCTTTAGTAGTCTTTAGTAGTAGCAGGCCAGGTGTTCTGCATACATTTTTAGGAACTAATTAAGTGTTTATGTAAGAAAAACAAATATATATCAACTGTGGACAAGCACTTCACCTTTTCATCTAATGTTTATCCTGGTTTCCTCGACATTTATACATACTTTTATTGCATTGTGGTAGTTCTCAGCATTATGAAACTTCAGCTGTTGGCCTAGCTCCAACTCAATGTAGGATTGTTTTGCAAAACAAAATAATTCCCAGGGATATCAGATACAGAATTCACCAGGACAGGAAATAGAAACACAGGAAAAAAGAGCTAATAGCACAAACTTCAGATTTACCCTGAAAGATGCTGTTTGTTGGATATAGGGAACAGAGCTTCAAAATGAGAGTAAACACTCTCATTTTTTGAGAGACATGAACTTGGAAATGCAAAGAATGCATCTCTCTAAGCACTGTTGGAATGAGTTTTTTTAGCATCCAAGCACTGAGCATATAATTAATTGACTTTGTTCTGAACTTAAATATAATAGAAAAATTCTTGTGAATATTGGTGTATGCTCATTATGTGCTAAATCCTTTAAAGTCTTTATGGTGATATCATTTAAATAGGAAGTAACTGATATGTATTCTGGTGTGATTTGTTTTTGATGTTCAAGAATGGGTTTTGGGCCATGGTATTTTTATTCAATGCCAAGGTACTTTTTTGTCTTAGTGGGAAGTGCCAAGGAAGTATTTGCATCTTCACTTATGTGCAAGTCTCTTGTCTTGAAGGTGGGAGCAGAGAAAGGATCCTCATGGCAGAACCTATTATGTTGATCACAACACACGAACTACAACATGGGAAAGACCACAGCCCTTACCTCCTGGGTAATGTAGACTTTTTGAATTAAATATTATAAACTTACTATATTTTTGTTTGTTTATATGTTACTGGAAACAAACAGCAGCTCATCAAAACTGTATCATATATTAAGAGATTCTAGCTTTCATTTAGTTATATTAATTACAGCTATTGTTACAGGAATGTTGATACTGGATATGTCACTAGTTTTGATCACTTTTTCAAGTACAGCTACTAAAATAATTTATTCTTCCTTTAAAACTTAAGCATGGAATAATGCATATTTGATCACCTTCATTTAGGTGGCAGCACTAAGTGTAGTGCACTGGTTCCAAACCTCAGATTTCCCAGCAAAGTGTTCTCTGTGAAGTCTGCCAACATTTCTTGCAGTCACAGGTGTTTGTAAAGTTAAGAATGAGGTGACAGAAAGCTCAGCAGGCAATTGCTTGAAGTCTGTGTATGCTCATTGTGGTTGTTCATGTACCAATTAAGTTGAGGCACTTTTGTGTCCTTTAGAAATTGAAATCATGCCTGTGACTCCAGTAGTTCATTTAAGTACCACCTAGGAATTTGGCATAAAGAGAAAATTGGTTAGTAACACTGCCGAAAGAATGAACTGTTAACATCTGTGTTTCTTGAAAGCTGGGAAAGGAGAGTTGACGATCGTGGGAGAGTTTACTATGTGGACCACAACACCAGAACGACAACGTGGCAGCGACCAACAATGGAGTCAGTGAGGAACTTTGAGCAATGGCAATCGCAAAGGAATCAGCTGCAGGGAGCTATGCAACAATTCAACCAACGATACCTCTATTCGGTACAGTATACAACATTTGAAATCAGTACAGAGGTATAGGTATACTTTTTGTTATTGAACTTTAAAGAAAGGGATTTTGTAACTGTTCAACCATATGTGTTAAAAGACATTTAGCATCAGTAATTTAGATTCTGATTATTTTGAAAAAAGTTAAAAATCATCCTTTTATTGGATGAAAGTCAGAAAGTATTTCCAGGCAGAAAGTACTCCCTTCTGGTTTTTTTTCCTGACATCAGCTTTGTATACTGCATTTTACATAACATCTTTAATGCTAGCAGTAAGAGGTACAACTAAAACTGTCCCTTAAACTGAAAAGGAATGTAAATGCTGTTAGTGGTAATTTTGAGCATTAAATAACCTTAAAAACTGTTTAGGTGACTAGAATTTCTTCACTAATACAAGTAGCAATTCTTTTACTTTGAAGGTTATACATCTGGTTCAGCTCTGGAATTTCCTACGTGGTTTTCCATTTCTCTCACATGGTTGCTAACTTCTGCCTGAAGAAAATATGATCAGCTTCATAGAGAACGTTTCTTGAGTCAGATTTTCCCATGTGTGACTGGATAAGTAGAGTAGTTGTTTCTTCAGAGTTAAGGATGGTGGTGCTTGTGTATCACTGTCACTATAAACACTTTAAGAATTGTGCTTGACTTCTTAAAAAAATGATCTGATCCCAGAAACTTCATAAGTGATATGCAGAAAAGCTGGAATGTTTTAAAGACTAAACCTTTGAAGTACAAGTCTAAAACAGCTTCATTGGAATAGGACTCTCTGCACCTGCAGACCTAAGTTGAAATTTTATGGGCTTTATTCACACACCCTTCTGAAGTAAAGGATGCTGCAGTACTACATTTAAAAATTCTCAACCTCTCATTATGGAATTAGACATTATATCTTGTCACTAGCAATAGCAGAAACATGCATCACCACTAATTTTCTGAACTCCCAGGGCTGTGCATCAAATTCAATTTGTTTTATGCAATTAGAGAAAAGTAGAATGGTCAAGGATAGAAGGAACCTCTTAAGGTTATTTGGTCCAATGTCCCTCCTCAGGAAAGGCCAGCCATCCGGGACTGATTTCTTGTAAACATCTCCAAGGATGGAGACTCCACAAGTCCTCTTGGAAACCTGTGCCAGTGCTTGGTCACCCTCCCAGTAAAAAGTGTTTCCTGATGTTTAGAGGGAAGCCCCTGTGTTTCAGTGTGTGCCATTGCCTCTGGTCTTGCCACTGTGAACCAGTGGGAAAAGCCTGGCTCCATCCTTTTTGCACCCTCCTTCAGGTATTTAAATACACTGGTAACTTCTAATCCAAATTCAAGAATCACAGTGGCGCATTGAGCCAAAAACTCTTGCTTGGCCAACTTTGTGTACTTGTGTACTACTTTGATCAGTTGCATAATACATCTGAGAGAACTCTCACTTTTCCGAGGCCAAGATTTTTTTTTTTGGGCTAGATTTATCTTTCAGTGAAGAATATATTTTTAAAATTAAATTATGCTACTTCCTTCCTTCCTGAAAGGATAACCCTTACTGAAAACCACAGACCCTTAAAATGTCTCATCTGACCTTAGAATCAATAGATGAGGATTTGTTAGTGAGACAGAATATACCAGAAGGAAGAAAAAAGAAAACTTGACTGCTTGCATCTCTTTAGAATTCTGCTTTCTAACTATTATATCTGTTGCAGGGTACAACTCACAGTTTATTGAGGGGGAAAATTGACATCTTATTGAAGAAAGAGTGGTGTTTTTCTTTTTTACTTTAGTGTGCTTCTGTATACTTTTCTTCTAGAATAGTTAAGGTCAAACTATAGCTACCTTTTCATGCTTTGGTGACATACCAGGACTCTGCCTATATAGCAGTTTAAGTGAGACTGTTTTTTATTTTTTGGAAAAAAGTAGATGAATACTTTCAGTTAGAGAATGTTTCAATTACATTGAGTGGTCATAGCTAAACTATGTAAAGAAAGAAAAGTCCGTGGGATATGGTTATTTGAATTACTTTAATTTCTACCTGGATTAATTTATCGTAGTCGTTTTGGAAGTGAATCTGCCTTGTCTTTCAGTGTGTTCTGTTAAATATACAGCTCTGTGTGGCCAGGAGCCACACACAAATCCTCAGACTCATTAAGAAGGTTGGAAATATCTGAACTGTGCCACCATTCAGTTCTTTGGCAGGCAGCTTTTTCCTTTCATGCACTATTCTTTTACAGTCACCACAGAGAAGTCTTTGGTTAGAGGATTATTGTGATTGTGTGGTCTCCTAAAGCAGAAAAGACTAACTGCATTTGCTGTTGAAATAATGGTAAATTCTCTGTTCATGTGTAGTAGCCGGTGGCTGGAGCAACTACACAGCTTGATTTTGAGTGTAACTAATGCATTTCCTTCTAATCCTTCATCTATTTCTCCTTCAGAGAAAAAATATCATAGATTTGTTTTGCCTGAACTTGCTCCTGTAAACTCTTATTTGATATTTTTGTATTGCAAATGCTATATAAAGCAGTATTAGTTCCTAAGACACTCTTTGGAAAACACAGCTTGGTATCAAAATTCCATTCTTCACCCACACACACTAAAAGTTAGCGTCCACAAATTTTTAGGGGTGGATGCTTCTAATTATAAATCAGAGCATGGATCCTATAGTCTGTGGGATTTCTGCCTTTTATTTTTATTTTTTCCATGCTTTGTATTTTTGATAGGTACTTGGGGACTTCTGCAAGATTAGTGTATATTATGAGCTTAGCATGTGTTTACATAGTAATGTAATCTGGTTTTTTTTCCCCTTCTAACCTTACTGTATGTCGAAATAATTTTATCCATCCACAAAAGAATGCAGCTGCATTTTAAAAAAATGACAGTGTTTGAAAATAGCCAAACATCCAGGGAAGTTATTGTGTACTGAGGAAGTAAAACCCCCTATGTTGGCAGTAGTGACTGTGCTTGGAAATGTTTATTATGGTAAAACGTGTTCCTAAGCAAGAACATAGTGCTTATCTGCTGATCCATGCTTCCTCAAAACTTGCATGAACTGCACCTCTTTGTATGAGCACTCAAGTTTGCTGTAGGAAGGGAAAGGGAGGGTACATTGCATTGAAAACAAGTGTGGAAAGCCTATCTTATTATTATATAATCTAAGTTTCTTTGCAAAACCAGATTAAAAATGGCATGATGGGTTTTTTTTGCAGAATGAATAGTCTTCAGGACTAGTGGTAATCTTAGAACACACTGAGAAAATAATATGAATAATATTTGGCCTAACTGAGAAGTCCTCTTGTTTTTAAATAGGCTTCGATGTTGTCAGCAGAAAATGATCCACTTGGGCCTTTACCACCAGGCTGGGGTAAGTTAATTAGCTGTGGATTTCAGGAAGTGCCAGTTACAGAAATTTGGAATGCAGTTGTTGTATAGTGGATTTTTTTCTTTTTTTCCCTTAGAAAGAAGAGTGGATTCAAATGATAGGGTGTATTTTGTAAATCATAACACAAAGACAACACAGTGGGAGGACCCTCGAACTCAAGGGTAGGTGTGTATAATGACGATGTAGATACAAAAGATCTTGCTTAATTCTTTTATATCATGATACAGGGGGAAAAGCACTGCTTGCAATTTCTTTTGCAGTTTACAAAATGAGGACCCTCTTCCAGAGGGCTGGGAAATCAGATATACCCGGGAAGGTGTCAGATACTTTGTTGATCACAATACGAGAACCACCACCTTCAATGATCCTCGTACTGGGAAATCTTCTGTGTAAGTGAGAAATTAAATATATTTTTAATGTTTTAACTTTGTATAATTAAATAGTGAAGTCTTCTCATACTATAAAATGATCTACACTTTTAACTGGAATTGCACACTAAAATATGAACAAGTTTTTATATTATAAATTTAATATATTTTAAAATTTTGTGACTTTATGTATGACAAATTTTGCTGTACTGCTCTGATGTTCAGTAGTTTTTATATGCTTTTGAAATACCACAATTGTAAAAATTTTATAAATAGGGAGGGGCAATGAGGTTAACTTGAATAATGAACTAACGTAACTAATAGTTGCATTTTTAAAGAAACAGCAAATGGTCATTAAGAATATTGCTTATAATGATAAACACTCTACCAACAGTAATGTCTAAACCAAGTAGTTCTAAATACTTCTGAAAAAGTTTACATGCAAATCTTCTTTTAAATATTTTGATTAGAGTGGCTTTCTTAATGACTTTTGTATGGGGTGGGGTTTACTTCTGTCAACATAGTGATGACTTATCATTCAACAAGCCTGTAGAATATTGCATTAGAATGTCCTTCATAGTTCCAGAAGCAGC
This sequence comes from Pyrgilauda ruficollis, assembly GCF_017590135.1. NCBI lineage: Eukaryota > Metazoa > Chordata > Aves > Passeriformes > Passeridae > Pyrgilauda > Pyrgilauda ruficollis. Next base: position 3,327,578 of record NW_024516984.1, on the reverse strand, counting down.
TGAATTTATAAAGACTGACTTAGCAGTCTCTGTCAAGGAAGATGGTAAATTAGATGTCTCTCCTTTATGTTACTTGTAGTTTTTACACATTTCATAGGGATTCGATACCATCTTGATCTTTATCTTTCAAATTTGGTAAACTGAGTTGCAAAAAAAAAAAAAAAAAAAAAAAGAAGGGCAAGGGATGGTGGAAAGGAAGACTGGCATTCCAAACCACCAGCTGCATTTGATCATATCTTACAATAACAATTTTTGTGTATTTTTGAAATCTTCATGCTGTTGTTTAGCATTGAATTGATGTCTGCATGCTTAATGTATCTCAAATATGTTTCCTTACAGAAATAAAGGGCCACAGATTGCTTATGAGCGTAGCTTTAGGTGGAAACTTGCTCATTTCCGTTACTTGTGTCAGGTACTGATTTATTTATTTATTGAAACTATATGAGTTTTTACAAATGTATGTGCTACCTTTTAATGTTACTGCCTTATGATTACAGTCCAATGCACTGCCAAGTCATGTGAAAATCAATGTATCCAGACAGACTTTGTTTGAGGATTCCTTCCAGCAAGTAAGCCTGCAAAAATTATTTTGTTTGTTTGTCAAGACAAAGCAGAAGAACAAAAATGGCCCTAACTAGTTCAGACTAATGGTCCTTCGGGCACAGTAATCTTCCTCTGGTATTAGCTAGTGGGGGTTTCTTAGGGAAGAGTGTAAGAAAAGAAGTATTGTATATAATACTTTTACCATATGATCTTTCATTTTCCAGCTGTATACAATTGAATTGCTTCTTGAGCTTGAAGTGGTTTCTGAGTATTTTAATAATCTTCAAGGAATTTCTCTTCTGTGAGCTTGTCTGTGCTCCCCTTGTGAACTTTTTGCATCTTCAGCCTCCTGTGGTAGAGTTCCATAGCTTAGCCTACTGTGGCATCAGCCACATTGGATTTGCTTTTCTGATTCCTGTGTGTGTTTAGATACCTTACAATACATTGTTTTCTCCAGTTAAAACTGCTTTGTCCTTCAAAGATTAAATCTGTGTAATTGAAGCTTACAGTCCTTGAGCTCTTACAGTCTGCAGCAAATGAATGATGAAAATTCTTGCTGCTGTCACCACAAGACCTCTAGGCAGGGATTCTCTGTAAGAAAAAAGTATATTATAAATGAAAGTATATTGAACTTAGTCTGAATTAAATTACTTATTTTAAGTGATTTCCCTAAAACCAAAAACCATATATATCAGATGAAGTGCCTTTTTGCCTGTTTTCCTTAAATAATGACTACCTTAGGAAGAATGTAAGAACAGGGTACCCATACAGCATTACTTTCCAGATATTCCTTCCACTTGCTAGTAGTCTGCTGCTTGAGGATTTTAAGTCCAAGTTGGTATTTTTGTGTGTAGTTCATTGATTGCTTGTTCCATGAGATGGTCTACTTGCTTTTCAGATTTGTGTAACATTTGACATATATACAATTTCTGTATCAACATCAATTAAATCTGAATGAGTGATGTCGTAACAGTGCATAATTTATAACATTAATTTATTTATTAATAGATTATGGCACTAAAACCCTATGATTTGAGGAGAAGATTATATGTTATATTTAGAGGAGAAGAAGGATTGGATTATGGTGGCTTGGCAAGGTAAAATAAATTTTCTTAAGTAGTTTTTATTTTTTTAATAGCACTCTAGCCTTGATTTCTCTTGCAATCTGACCCTAGGTACCTTTTTAGTCCCCCTAAATGTATTAAGGAGGTGGAACTGGCAGCACTGGCTATTGTCACAGGTTATAACTTCACGTTGGTAAAACTATGGTCTCAGTTTTTCAGTTCTTTGACAAAGAGTGATATTTAAATTGGAATGAGTTTATTTGCTCTGAGTTATTTCATAAACTTTCTATCAGAAAGTCCAATTTTTCTAGAAGTGGGAACTGTGGGAAAATAAAGTGTTCTGCTTATTTGGAAAAATGGCAAGTGAACACCAGATTGGGGCTAATAAGAACAGAAAGGAAATAAACGAAAGGAGAGTAGTGCAGGCATGAAGGAACAACTGACAGATTATGTTGGCTCCAGTGGAATGTGAAACAGCTGGATTATGGGTTTTTCTAGAATCTGAAGTGGAACTCAGAGGGGAAAAATCTGATAACAGGAAAACAATAGACAAGATTTCATTTCTTGACCACAGAGAGTACAACCACTGATTACTGCTGCCAGTTACTTCAATTAAATGTTATTGCTAGGAAAAAAAATTCAGTATTAGTGTACATCCAGGGAATTGGGAAAGGTCATAGGTGATAGAACTTTTCTTGTTAGGTTGTTTTGTTGGTTTTTATTTTTTATATGTAAAGATGTTCTGGTTTGGTTTTGTTCTGGTTTTATGTAGCTTGCTGCATTAAAACTAAATTCAGTGAAAATGTGTAGTATTTATAAGCAAGGAAGCTTGCCTGTAAAGGTTAAACTTCTTTTGGGTACGTGGTGTTTCACTTCTGATTACTCAGTATCACATAGATTTTTAGGGAGTGATTTCAGGGAGGAATTCAATTTTTGCTTTGCATGGGCTTTGTTTGGTTGGGGTCCCTGTTGTGAGGGCCATGGGTTTAGGATGGGAACCAGAACAGTTCATAGATCTTTCCATAGAGAAGATGTTAGAATAATTCACCTGAAGTGTGTTAATCAAAGAAAGTAGAGAATAAATAAATAAATGAATAAATAAAAACTATATAAGCAATGTAGTTTCGTAGTTATTTAAGTCTTGCCCAAGATTTTTTGTGTGAAAGTGAGAACCAGCCAGGATCTCATTGTAACTTGAGCTGAGAGTTCTTAAGTGACACTAAATAAATGTTCATGTACTGACTCATGAAATACAGCATTAATACAAATATAGATCAGCTGTCTCTCAGCAGACTAAACTCAGTGTTCCTGTCAGATTTTTACCTTGCACATAGCAGGACCAATCTGACATTATGTCCTGTGGCAAATTTTTAGCTGTTGATATGAAAAATTCATTGCTTCTGCAACTTCTTGTTACTGTCTGATTTAGTTTATTCCTCCCTTGTTATCTGACTTGTTCTAATTTAAATGCCTATTAAATTTGATGCTTCTGTGTAGTTAATGGAATTGTCTCAGTATGAAACTTGCCTAGAATGCTGTACAACATTTTCGTGCTTACTGGAAGATACACGGAGCCCTCTTAGGGTTGTTGGATCCTGGCTGCCTTTCTCTGTTTACTCTTTCTACTTGGCCTTTGGGTTGGAAGTGTATCATAGTGACTCATGATCCATGACTTGAGTTTTATGGCACTGTTAGGAGAAACATGCCAGCAAACCTCATTTCTATTCCTTGATCTTGAGTAAATGCAAGGATAGAGGAGATGTCTCTTAACTATGACAGCTGAAAAGCAGTCAGAATGGAATTAAGTCCCTACAGTTATTACGGGACAGACTTTCAGCTGTTTTTATGGCTTATCCCTAGGCCTGCTTGTTTAGTACCAAACATTTATACAAAAGCCCCTGAGTATGTATGACTCTTCTGAGATCTCTGCAAATACTATATGCAAATATTATAAAGAAAGAAATATTATCAAAATCACCTGTCTGAACACTGAATACCAGATTCTAGTATTATTTCAGATCAGCTGAGTTGAAAAAAATTGAGGTGGTGAAAAACATGCGTTCATTTAACCTCAGCAGAAAGATACTTTTACACTGTTGTGTCATGTAGGCTTAACCAATGCATGGTATTTTGTTAAACTACAGTAACTCAGTATGTGTTTTGCTGTGAGACTGGAAAATCAAATAAGGTGTGCTGAGGTTTCAATTTGTTTGTTTTGTTTTGTTTTATCTAAATTGTTTATAATAAGCATGGAATAATCTGTGATTTTTTTTGAGTAAAGATGTGAGTTGTAGACAGTAAAGTAGGGATGAGCAGGGTAAATGCTGTGTACATGTTGAGGCAAGGACTGGTTAAGAAAAAATATTACTGATAGGCAGCTAAAACCTGTGCTGTGAGGGTGTGTTCAAGATGAAAATCTTAACTATAATTTCTAAACTTTGGAAACCATGATTTTCTAACATTATTTGTTCTGATAATTAATTTTCTATATTTAAGAAATATATAATACCATATATTATTCTGTGATTCTAATACAACACTGTTTATATTATTTTTCAACGTTTGCGTATATTTTGACCATTTTGCTGGTTACCTAAGGGGAATGGTGATAAACATCTGTATTTGATGGTTTTTATGTGTATACATGTGTTTTTTTCCTTAGAGAATGGTTTTTCTTGCTTTCCCATGAAGTACTGAACCCTATGTACTGCCTATTTGAATATGCTGGCAAGAGCAACTATTGCCTGCAGATAAATCCAGCATCAACAATCAATCCTGACCATCTTTCATATTTCTGTTTCATTGGGCGCTTTATTGCCATGGTAGGTTAGATTTTTAAGGTTTTATATTTGCTGTAGCTATGCATTTACTCCTGAACAGTATTTGTTTGTACAGTTATTAAAGGTTATATTAATCTCGTAGAAATGGAAGATTAAGGCATATAAGTTTATTGAGCCAATTCCCTGAGAGTTAAGTCTCTTGCACACTCATGTTTCCTGGGAGAGTTATCAAAGTTAAATATGATGTTCGATATAATATTTTATTTTCATCAATCGGATGTGTGTACTTCATGCAAACTGTTGTCTGAGTGTCTGAATACTGATGCTCTGAAAAATGTGACTAAATATTTTGTGAAAAAGGCTCCTCAGTTGGACCTGGTATACCTGAGGATATATGAAAAAATGAGTTAGAATGTTTTGCAGAGTACACTCGGCCTTAATTTAAAGGTATATAAAAGTCAGATACCGAGGAGACCAGAAGCTGTCAGGGAGCTGATTCTCTGCCATCTGATTTCTCTTAAACTACAAGCTGATCAGGCATGTTGTATCATTTCTTCGGTATCACTGAGTCGGTCTTCTATAGTGACTCCTGTTCTGTCACATTTCTTTCCCTCCATGTAGTGATGCAGTCATCTTTCCACATAATCATCATGTCTACAGGTAGTCCTCAGCAACATCCCTCAACCTGGTGAATATTGAAACCAAAAAGAGTAGATACAAGTGCATTTTCATACTGAAGGGACTGTTGCCTTGTGTTGTTCAGGCTTTTTGTACAAAATTAGAATAAACACAAGCCAAGCATAATGTAAATGGAAAAATACTTTCAGAGTTAAAATAAATTAGGTTTGGGTGGTTTCTTAGTTCTGCTTTTCTTATAGATGTTTCTTAAGAAATGTATTCAGCTATGACAATAACATCTCTGATTTCAAGCGTTTTATGGCTGAGTTCACAATTTTTGTGTTGTGATGAAAATTTACCTCATTGGGTTTACCTTTCAATAGGCTGCCACCTTTTTTCTTTATTTTAGAGTCCTCAGCAAGTTACAGGGCCGCTTAGCAGCCAGGTGTGATAAAGCCAGTTAGGTGCTAGAGCCAGTGTTTCTTTGCTGGTGATTTTTGATCTTGCCTGTAAGAAATGTTAACTTTAGGAAAGCTATTTCATAACAGTACAGATCATAACAGAGAACTTAATTAAAGTAATTAATGTAATTAAAAGACAAACTTTTATTTCCTGAAGTATTTATGTGTTTATATTTTAAATTCTCTAAGCGGGGCAAGAGAGAGACCTGTGTAATGCTGCCTGATGTGGTCTGTTGCAAGGTTTGAGTATTCATGGTTTATACTGGATGGAGCTTTCTGCAGTGCTTCCTGGGATACCCTCTAGTGGCTTAAGATAGCTCAGGTAATAATGCAACTGGGAAATTAAGTGGCAGTTTCTGTTCTTCTCACAGTTCTAAAATAGTAGTGAGATTTTTCATTTTAAGTACTGAAGTAGCCACAGTTGTTTTCAACTGAAACAGGATTAAACATAAAGAATACACATATTGCTTCATAATAAATTAAGTTGGCTGAGGCAACTTTTATGTCTTGCTGTAAGATTATCATACGCATCAAATAATGTGATTTTAAGAGCTTAATTTAGCAAAAGCGGGAAATCATATACCCAGATGCTGTACTTGACATGGAATTTCTACCAGGTCACCCTCCCATGAGAAGAATAAACTAGTTTAAAAGTAAATAGATATATAAATAAACAAAAAAAATAAATACAGGCCTTTAAGAGAACCACTTCAAGGTCTCCTTAAGCAGAAGAAAATGCATAATAGATTAAACGTAAAAGGGGGAAATTAGGTGGGGAAAAAAGATGGAGCCTAGAGGAAATGGGTTGTTAATTGGCATTTCTGCTCACAGAATTTCAGCTGAGAAGGAAGAGAAACAATGAATGCATGGCCTATGTTTAGGATGGTTTTTTTAAAAGAGCTATTTTAGTGGAGAATGTGTACTTGATAAAGTTGAGGGGAAGAAAGGGTTTTCATGGTTATGGTTGTGTTCTGTGATATCTCAGATGCACTGAGTCAGTGTAGGGGTTAACACTCTGTGTGTGTGTGTATGTGTGTAATGCTGTGCTTCAGTGCTATTACTATTCAGCTTACACCCTATATGCTTGTGTGGTGAGACAAGTGTGACCATGTTTTGGATTTGGGTATTTTTTTCGGTTTTGTGGAGAACTTAATTCCTCAGTTCTGTTACTCACCTATAAAAAAAAAAAGTGGTTCCCAAAGCTCTTTCTTACAAGCTGCAGTAGCATTCTGTAAATGATGATGTTGCTGGATGTATGTATGTAGTAAAAAATGGCAGTAATACTCAAGTAGGATCTAATATTCTGATCAAGTAGGATAAAGTAATACTTTGCAATTATGCCTATTCACATAACTGAGGGAAGAAGGGATGAAGTCCTTTTATGAGAAGTTTTATTTTTAATCAAAGGATTATTAAATTGTAATAGCATATGCTTGGATAAATTTTGTCCATTTCTTTTGCTTCCCATTTAATTTAATGTTTTGTTCTTTATAAATATGGCTTTATAAAGCTGCCACTGCTATTTAGTGCTTTTCATTATTTGAAGGAGAAAGAAAAAAAAGACTTCAAGTCCAGAAACACTTTAATAATTCAGTAGTTCAATAAAAATTAAACATATTTTTCTGTTCAACAGGCATTGTTTCATGGGAAATTTATTGACACTGGTTTTTCTCTGCCTTTCTACAAACGAATGCTGAGCAAAAAGCTTACTATTAAAGACCTAGAATCTATTGATACTGAATTTTACAACTCCCTAATTTGGATAAGGTTTGTAGTTTATTTTTTTGTATGTGTGTTTGATACATTATGGAGTTTTTGTTCACCAAGAATTCATTGCAATATTTTTTTTTTTCTTTTCATCCAGGGATAATAACATTGAGGAGTGTAACTTGGAAATGTACTTCTGTGTGGATATGGAGCTCTTAGGGAAAGTAACCTCACATGAACTGAAATCAGGAGGTTCAAATATCTTGGTAACTGAGGAGAACAAAGAAGAATATATTGGGTAGGAAGGTGTAGATGCTGAAAAAAGTATTCCATGTTTCTCCTGTTGCTCTAGCCTTTTTTGACATGTTGATTTCTATTGGTTTGGTTTTGTTTTGTTATTTTACTTTTGCTTCCCATGTTACTATGTAATTGTGACTGTTATTGAAATGGTACCTTGGTGTACATGTTGCTGTCTTGATACACAACTGCTTGGTACAAAAGGAGACTATGTGGAGAGAAGATGACGATGATGTAATGATGATGATGATGTAATGCTCTTATATGTACAGTGAGAGAACAGGTGAAACTGAAATGAGCAAGCTTGTTTTCAGTAACTTCAGGTAACAAATCCATGTAGAGGGAAGTTGTCTATTTGACAGAAGATCCTAAAATTGTTTAGAACTTTGCTATAAATGTGGAAACTGAAATTCAGAATGGTGTGTAACGTGCTGTGATTTCAACTGTTTTTTTAAACTCTTTCTACTACTCTTTTCTGTTTATTTCCTGATTTTATCACTGCCCTTCTTTTTCTGAACCTCTGTTTCTGATCTGTCTATTCAGTGATCTCAAAAGCAGATGTACACACACCCTTTTCTGTGATGCAGTGTATGTCCAGTGCTGCACATAAAGTTTCCACTTAAATTAGTGGTCTTCAGTTTCTCAGAGAAACAGTTTCTATAGTATATAGATAAATTAAGGTTAATAATAATACTTCTTTTTAACTGGAATGGTAATCTAAGTTACATCTTGCTACACCACTATTATCTAAATGTGAAGATTTGTGATAATATAGTATAGTAGGTTCCTTATAGTTAATGGAATTGAACAGTGTAAGAAGTGAAACTTGAGGGATTCTTACATGATGGGAACACATACACAATCCTGTGTGTTTGAACTTTTTCATGTTGAATGCTAATTGATGTTTAATTCCTGTTTGGTTTTGTTCTATCCCAGGCTAATGGCAGAGTGGCGATTTTCTCGGGGAGTTAGAGAACAAACCAAAGCTTTTCTTGATGGTTTTAATGAAGTAGTTCCTCTACAATGGCTGCATTATTTTGATGAAAAGGAACTGGAGGTGAGTTTTTTTATTCAGCATTTTTACCTTTTGCAAAGGTGATATGTATGGAGAGATTAAATGGATAGGTCAGCTTGAATCTCTCGTCTGTGCATGCTGTATTTGATAGCTTCTGGAACATGGAGAATTTATTTAGAGCAGTGGGATTAAATAATGATTAAAATTGAATCAGTGTTCTTGAATCAGGGTTTTGGTGTTCATCATTAAAATGTATTTTTGAAAGTTTCTGTGAAAGTATATGAGATCACTGATGGATCTACGAGTCACAGACTTTTCCCTCTGTGGTAGATGGGCCGAATTACTGTGTAACAGACACAGAAATTGATTGTAGTGCATAGTGTTCGCTTAGGATCAAATACACTGTCTAAGACAGGTTCTGGGGTTCTTATATTTAAAGCCTGGAGGAACCAACAAGGCATGAAATGGAACTTTGCCAGATCCTCAGTATGCAACCCAAGGGCTGATAACAGGGATTGCTTGCATGCTCCATGTTTACTTAACAATCAGCCTGGCCTGTGTTCACTCTTGGGGTTGTGATCTGGAGTAGGGACAAAAGGCTCTGTAGTGCTGTGCTCATTTATTTCCGTGTGACTTGACAACTTCCCCTGTATTTAATGAGCAGTTTTCTGAAACCTTCTTACGTTAAGTAGGGAGAATTTTTTTCTAAAAAAATACTTTGCTCAGTCTTACTCAGTGTTGAGTTTCATAGAAGGATTTGCCTTTAGAACTTTCAGCTTTCATTGCTTCTTGTAATGAATAATTTTCAGACTTATACTTTGTAATGTGTTTTTCCTTTATTAGTAGTAGCAACAATTTAATCATCGTTGTTTTGGAATATGAGGTGAAGATTTAATGGAAAGGCTAATATATGCCTTAATATAAAAATTCCTCTTATGGAAAAGGTAGTAGCGTCTATTACTGTGCTATTAGTTGGAAGATACCACTGTGCACAAGTCTCTGATATTCAGTCTTTCAGAACACTTATACACAATTTTGGATAACTGTAAACTTAGGATAAATGAAAATCTAATTGTGTAGCAAAATGAAAAAAGTACCAGTCCTTTTTTCAGAGCAGAAACTTTCATTTTTGTTACCATGTCTCATACAAAATAGAAAATACTCCTAATTTTTTTTGTTTAATTGAGAAATTGTTCTTTTTTCTAGGTTATGCTCTGTGGTATGCAAGAAGTAGATTTAGCAGACTGGCAGAGGAACACTGTTTATCGTCATTACACGAGAAATAGCAAGCAGATCATATGGTTCTGGCAGGTATGTTAATCCAGTTACATTTCTGACTTCTGTAGGTTTTGTTCTGATCTGTAGCACAAATGGCATGTGTAGTGGAAGGCTGTCCAAATGAAAGTTCTTACAGCTTCCTTTCTTTTTTTCTTTTCAGAGAAGGAAAGGAGGATTACTGGTCTTTAGGGAGGATACTTTAGGGTGAGAAATGGCAGACAGATTCACACATTACATTTGGATGCTGGCTTGTGAATATTTTCTTCTGTATTATGTCCTTACTGATTATTCAGTGAGGGTTATTTTATTCTTAGTGATCTACCTTCTAAATGTTCTTATATGTAGTACACCTGTACATCTTCACTTTCCAGTACATGAAGGGAGCCTACAAGAAAGATGGAGAGTGACTTTTTACTAGAGCAGGTAGTGACAGGACAAGGGGAAGTGGATTCAAAGAGAGGGTAGCTTTAGGTTAAATATTAGGAGGAAGTTCTTTGCTGTGAGGGTGGTGAGGCACTGGAATAGATTGTCCAGAGAAGCTGTGGATGCCCCATCCCTGGAGGTGTTCAAGGCTAGGCTGCATGGAGCTCTGAGCAACCTGGTCTAGGGGAAAGTGTGCCTGCTGTTGCAGAGGGGTTGAAACTAGATGATCTTTAAGGTCCCTCTCAACTCAAACCATTCTGATTTGGTGATCTAAAAATGTCACTTAGTACTTATGATTATTTGTCATATTAACTGTTGCAGTCTGGCACTGACTAATCTTCACTCACATTTTAATGCAGTTGGCTAAGGAAAACCCTCAAATACTATTCTGGCACTACTGTACAAATTTTCCCAAAGAGAAGTCAGACCTAGGATCTTCCTATCTTTTGAAAAGCCACCATTTTAGAGGTGCTTTTGACTAAGTTTCTCTGGGAAGCTTTCTCTGGCGGTTATTTCCTATCTTATTTATATAATAAGATCTGATGGTAAATCTTTCTAAGATACTTTGTACTGAAAGAATCTAAACCAGAAGTTTAAGTACCAACATTTATATGCAAGTTTTTCTTAGTCTTGAAATACCCAGAGTCTGTGGCTAGACTAGTGCTGTGTTTAATAAATTGCAGTAGTCTTTATACAAAGCATTGACATGATTAATATTTTAGTGTAGAATACAATAGGTGAGGATTCTTCTTATTTGCTTTTCCCAGCCTTCACATTGTAATGGCTGACAGTGCATATAATATGAAATCACTGTTCTTTTCTCTCCACCCAATTTTGCTAAAGTAAAGAAATGCGAACAGGTACTAAACAAGGTGGTGTATTTTCAAATGGAATTATACTTTTTCAACCATTTCATGGGGTTTTTGGTTTTGTCCAGCTGTGTTAAAGCTTTTTATTAAGTAATTTGAATTTCTGTGCCTAGTTTGTAAAAGAAACAGACAACGAGGTTCGCATGCGACTTCTGCAGTTTGTCACTGGCACTTGCAGATTACCACTGGGTGGATTTGCTGAACTTATGGGTAAGTAAAAGGTGACCAGAACTGTCTTATATTGTCACTGTTTCATTTGCAAATGAGCCTTGCTGCAAGTGTACAGATAAGAGGAACTTCATGTTCATCGCCTTGGATCTAAAGGGCTTTTTATATGATAAATCCCATGAATACATTTATAAACTATTTGGAAATTAGCTTGTTTCTGTGAGAAGCATGTTCATGTAAGTCATGTAAGTAATGAACTCTGCTGTGTCTGAGTTGTGTCTTATGTCATGTATATATCATGTATGGTACTTAAAAGGAACAGATTACACTTTTCAAAATCTTATTTTCTAGGAAGTAATGGTCCTCAGAAATTCTGCATTGAAAAAGTTGGTAAGGAAACCTGGTTACCAAGAAGTCACACTTGGTGAGTAATGTGTAAACTTTCTGTACCTTTACTGGTTTATCTCTTCCAGGCTTGCATGGGCCAAAACAAATGAAATCTAATTTGGATCAATTTTCTGTCTCCATCTTCAGCTTCATTTGATTGCCCTGACATGCCAGTATTGAAAACTTTCCTAGTTGCCCTCTTAAATTTTGCAACTGTGCTGAACAGTTTGTCAGTGTCAGATGTATCAAAATTATAAGAACATCCTTGTGTAGAACTGAAAGGTGTTTTCCTAATTCTTTTAGAGAATATTAAATAACTGAACGTATCATGTTATTAGTAGGTACGTAGTTGTTAGAGTTATTATGCAGTAACATTATAAAAGATAAAATGAATGAAGATAAAATGAGAAGAAGTAGCATGACAGAAATGACAGCAAACCTTCAGAAGAAGGATGCTTAGCCAAGAATGCTGATACTTTTTTCCACCAGGCTTCAGATGGGCCATTATTGGCTTGGCATTCCTGTGCATACTGAGCTGGTAGATCAGGTACACAGATCAGTTTTTTATACAGACTGCAAAATGGACACACTTTCCTTTGGCAACCTGTGACAATAATATTCATCATACTTTTAAACTGCTTAAGGGTATCCTCCATTTTACATTTTCTCCTCTGAATTTTGTTTGAGTGATGTTTGCAAGAGTTTAACATATCTTGTCTAGGATAATTTTGAGGAAGACATGGAATGGAATGTTTTGGTAGAAGTCTTTTAGGGCAAAGTTTAGAGGGAAAAAACACCCACCTAGATGCAAGCATGTGTAGGAAGGAGAAAAGTTCAGCTTTTTCATGCTGCTGTTGAAATTTGGAGATGCATCAAACTAGGATTATATTAAACTTCATGCTGAAAATTTCCTTTTCTATGTATTACTATTATAAGCAATTATTATTGTAAGAATCATGTTTTTATATTATATTTTTTTGAAGTATTATAGTTTTCTGTATCTTAGACAGTCTTTAGTCTTTCACCATTCTGTTTTTTTATCTGGTAATAGTCTTTTGTTTCTTAAAATATTCCTCTGGAACTTTGACTGTTCTTCCTTGTAGAAATGCCAAGGCAGTGAGATTATGCTGATTGTTATTTCTTTTTTTTCTAATAGTTAGATCAGAACATTTATAACTTCTACTATAACAATTGAATTCTGTAGAGTTCTACATAGGATTTAAGTAAACTTAACAAAATTCTGTTTTTTTTCTGCTCAGTTTTAATCGTTTGGATTTGCCACCGTACAAAAGCTATGAACAACTAAAAGAGAAGTTGCTCTTTGCCATTGAAGAAACGGAGGGATTTGGACAAGAGTAGAAGTGACTTCTAGTTAAAAAGGATATCTTGAATAATAAAAGGCCCAGCCAACTAAAATTGCACACTTAACTGTATATAAGCTTTTTGTTTGTACAGTGATCTTTCTGGAACTCTAAAAGTTTAATTGTTCTCCGTTCTTCCACAAATATATGCAAAACAGTTCAGCCTTTTCTACTTTTATTTATTGCCCTTTCAAAAGACCAGAAAAACCCCTCCATAAATTTTGAAAGCAGACAAGAGACTTATTTAAAATATATATATATAAAAATATAAATATATATACTAATTGGCTCTAGTTTTATAGAGCTTTAAGTGTATGAAAAGTTGCAGCCATTCAAAAGGGCCTGGATTTGCTTTATCTTGGCTTTATCATTCAGAAAAATGTTTAAACTGCTCAGTGTTCTCTAAAGAAACATCTCCAAGTTTGTTTTACTGCATGGCTGTTCTAAAAGGTGTTAAAGGCTTAGGCCAAACGTATCCTAAATATGTAGAAAGATGCTGCTGGTATTTGAGACGACAGAATCTGTTCTTCTGTCAGTTTAATTTTTTTAAATACATAAATAGCTGATATATCCCTCTCTACTGATGTAGCCAAGGTCATGAATAAAGCCTTTACTACTTGCACAAGAGTCATGTACAATGAGATGAATGTGATTTATTGTTGAAAGGAATTGGTGCCACTGTTCTGACTTACTGCAGGAGCTGAACAGAGTATTTTAATTAATTTGAGCAGCATTGAAATTTGTTTACATAGTACCTTGGGTTATTACCACGAGGATGTTAGGTAATCATCAAAGAAAAAATAATAAAAGAGAAAATATTACCCATTCTCTTCTTGGTCTGGTGTCTTGCAGGCTTTTTTTTTTTTTTAATTTGGTTTTGTTTTGTTTGGTTTCCCTTTTCAATCTGTGATGTCCTTTTTATAACTTTGTAGAGTTATATTAATGTAAACTGAGCTATAAGGGTATACAAAAGGTAATGTGAATTTTACTGCTTTCTGTGTTCTTGTTCAGTTTCAGATACTGGATCTAGTAAACTCAAATAAAATGAAAGTTACTTAGGCTTTGCACAGATAAAAATATTATTTAGTATTAAATACTCTAATTTCTCTAAAATTATTACTGAAATTTAGATGTATTTGAATAAAGTACATCTAAAACCTGTCATCCTTTTATGTAGATCAGGTTTGTCCTAAGTGCACAATAATATAAAAACATTTTAAAATTAGTTTTATTGGCATTTTATTGGCATATATTTGCTGAACTGCAAAAACACGTTTAAAAAATACTAAAATTTAACACCTTCTTCATGTGAATTATATTAAATGCTACTTCTAGCAAACTGTGCTTCCTTATTGTAGAGTAAAAATGTGTTTTAAATCACCATTTGTAATATGCTTTAAATATTACCTGTAAATTCCATTACATTTAAATTACACAGAATTTTGTACACACATGAAAATAATTTTAGAATACGATTCAACACACTTGTGTTAACATATCATATTGCACTGTTAAAAGTGTACATGCAGAAAAAACCAGCTATATCTGTTCATGTATCTTTCCAATGCAGCAGCTGAATTCTGCCAAAAGTTTATTTTTCTACATATTAGGTTGTCTTAAGGCTTTGTATTCAATATGCACAGCTTACACCCTGGAGCTGTAGCTGTACAGAGCTCTGGTCACAGCAGTGGTGCAGCGGGCTCAAACAGACTGCTGTCTTACATGAACTTTTCTGTAAGAGCTTCAAAAATTTCCACCACTTTGAGGGTTTTTCATACACCACCAAATATCTTTTGCAAAACCATTTTTATATAGCACTAAATTCATTTGAAGTGCAAATCCACATAAATTATCACTTATGCTGGTTAGAATGGAGGAAGTTTAAGAAGACAAACCAAGAAGGTCAAAGGCCAGGCACCAGGAGTGTGTGTGTCACTTGCCTAAAAGACAAGGAGGGCTAAATGTCACAGTTAATGAATTTGCACTAATGAATGACTTGGTGACCCACTACCAACTGCTGAATTTTGTGAATCTGTGAGTAACTGAATGAAATAAAAAAGACAGCACACCACAAGAATGTAGTTGTTTTATTGTTTTGGTAACTTCAGCTGTCTCATACCTGCAGTGGTTTTTCCTGGGGGTAAGGATTAGTAAGCATGAAAAAACCAAATCCAGTAGCTTTTTGTCCATGTGTATGATCTGTGAATTGATGTCAAGAGCCTGACTGAAAGAATGGCTCTGGAGGAAAAGAAAGCAAAATAATATACCTCTGTGCTTCTGTGTACAGTACTTGAATTTTCTGGGAATTCCAGTAAGACTTGTAATTTTTTCTTTTCCCACTTGAATTTCTCATACTTCACCTATACTTGGGGGAGTAAGTAAGGCAGCAATGGTTGGAGATCAGACCAGGGAACCAGGGAGGTAATACTACTTTAAGCTGTTGTATAGTTGATGGGTTTTGTTGTTTCCTTTCTTCCTGCAACTCAGCTGCTTTTCACTACACACTTCACAGCTATTACTTTGGCTATTCTTCCTTTGTGTAGCAGCAGAAAAGGCACCTAAGTAAAGATGCCTCTGCCACAAAGCTACTACAAGCGACGGTGCAGATGTTTTTGTGGAATATGAATGCAGAAAATTCTCTCAAACACTCTGAGAGAGAATTTCTCTCACCCACCCTGAGACACTGTAACATAGAGGACTCCATTATGTTGCTTTGCTAATAGAAAAATTTAATTACTTTATGGTAGTTGAGAAAATCCTGTTTTAAGTACCGTTTTGTGGCATCAGGCTTTAATTCAAGCCCCAGATTCTCTCTCAACTGTGAATTTTTACTGACTTAGCTCAGGCTTTGTTGCCAGTCTAACACTTTATGCTGTTCTTCATCTTCCTCCTTGAATTGCAATACCCTTTTCTAGTAAAGCAAACTCTAGGTATTTTCTAGTCAATTTTTTTTCTAGGCTGTTCTACTGAGAATACCACATGTTGGTATTGCCTACTATTTCTTCATTCTTTGGTCCATTTTTTCTCTTGGGTAACTGGAATATAGTTTGGCTGGACACCTAAGATTACTTTGTATTTCTGGTGAAAATTCCTGCCAACATAGTAGAAGTACCAAGAAGAAATTTTTATGTGTACAAACAGAAGTTCATATCCTTCCACAAGGAAGTTCCTTTCTAATGTACTGGGAGCGTGTATTCCTCCTGTTGTTACAGTCTAGGGTAAAGCGTGTGTGCCCAGCAAACGTTTACAGCCACTAAATCATCACAACGCTTCTCACTGCCCATGCTGACATCACCCATAAAGGGATTTTCTTAGATGTTCCCTACTTGCTCTTTTTTCCTTCATTTTTTATTTTAAACCACTACACATTCTGCAAAGTCAAACACTAGCATTTAAGAGAATTGGAATTCAGATGGTGCAGCCTTAATGATAAATCTGTAGGAGCATCTATTACTCTTAAAGGCCACTGAACTTCACAAGAAAACACTGTAGAAAAAACTGCAGGATTTTAATTATGTCGTTTAACCCTGTCCCTCCTTTCTTTAAACTTATGCTAGTCATGTTTCTTATTATTCCTCATAAATAACTTGTAGTTTAGAAGTGGAAAAAACTTAATTAAAAATCCAGACTATTACTCTCCCAGCCTTTTCTGTCTAACTATAGACCCTGCTTGTGAATGAAACCCCCTTCATTCCAATGTAAATGGACAGACAGGATCACATAATGAAACAGATCTTCCAGTTCAGATTTTAATAGAAATGAGAGGGAGACAGAAGGTCTGAGCTGTACTTATAGTAACAGCTTCAGTAAACTGAAGTAGTATTTGGGGCCTTTTTCCTATGCTGCTCAAACCTGAGCCACTGAATTTCCATTATCTTGTTTCTTCTTATATAGAATTAAGCAGCTCCAAAGCTTCTTTCTGTACCTGAAAGAAATAAATGTAAAGTAACAGTCCCAGGTAGTTACAGACTCTACTAGCAAAACTTCCCTCACAAGCAGCCAAATATTTCCCTGCAGTTGTGTAAATTCAGAACAGTCCTAGGATGAGTAATTTTTCTTCTGTAGTTCAGGATGTTCAATACGTGAAATATGAATAGGAATAAAACACTTAAGCCAGTGTCTTCAGTGTCATTCACTTACTACATAAATGAAGTTTCTTTGTGTTGAATACAGATACTAGTTCTTGATTTGCTGCAGTACAATAGGAGCTTGCAGGAAGTTGTCCTACCTCTGACCATACCCAACCAACCTAGGGATTTCAACACTCCAGACAGTGACTAAGAAGTGAGACCATTTCTGAGGCTCTGTTTGCCTAAGGTTTCTGGTTAAAATCTAATAAAATTTTAATATGATCTCTTAACATTCATATTAAAACACCCAACAACAAATCGAACAGCAAAAAAATCTCAACATCTCTCCTCTCTCCTCAAACCACAAAAAAACCTCCAACCCAACAATGGTAATGACATAGCAAGCCATGCAGACAGTGTAAGCCAGATACCTCTGAGTATCTGCAGAACAAATGTTCAAAAAACCTAGTTATGCTAAGACAAGAATTCAAATGTCTTTGCACAGGCCAGTTTCCTTCATAGTGGACTATCAAGTCTAATTCCCAATGAATTTTGCATTTTACACATTCACACAGAGAATGGAGAGAATGCTGCCTTTCTCAGTTCAGCAGCTCTGCACCCTTCTAAGAGATTAGTAAATAGATGTCTGTACCAGAAAGCCACAAGTAGCTGAAGCAGATCAGTGGTTTAACAACTTGGCTACTGCACAAAATTCACTCCTGACTATTCTTTAGGAACAATTCAAAAAGTAAGACAAGTTTCTTGGATCACTGGTTTCGTGTGTGCCTCCGGCTACTAGTAACTGTTAGAAGAACTGACCAGTTCCTTACACACCTGAGACCACTACTCCTTTAGGCTAATAAATTCTGAAATATTGTGAAAGGCATTGGAGGAATGTAAGACTTGTACTTCCACTGAAAGATATCACTAAAGGAACTCATTTTTGGAAGAAACAGTTTGACAAGGCTTACTATCAAATCTACAGAGGGTTCTGAAACACTGTTTGGTAGTGTTTTTTCTGAGGTATGAAATGCAAAATCCTACCGAAGTATTTCTTACATTGGACAGTCAGAGTGTTGTATGGACATTCAGAATGTGCATCTCAACTGCAGCTTAATGCTAAATGAAATAGAAGTCAATCAACCATAAAAAAATAAAATGGAAATGAGGCTTTGTTAGTCCTGATGCTAACAGTATTGTTTTTGAAAGGTAACTGCAATTGCTCTGGTTTATACTGAATGCATCATCACGTATGAACAAGTCTAATGGATTACCTCTCTTGGAAGTACTTTGAATGTTTAGGTAGGAAACAGATGCCTACCCTCCAAACCAGAATCCTGCATAGTTTCAAAGGGTCATTAAGTGACTCATGACATCTAGCACTGGGGATTTGCTGTCAAAGATACATTACCTTAATTTGTCTTATTCAGATCATCTGAATCTCTCCCTAGGGGCCTGGAAAGGACTGCAGTGTTAAGGTTTTGGTACATCTGGGGTTTTTTTCTTCCTTGTGTTCACATGATTGTGAGCTATTCCAAAATGTAATTCCTACCTTACCCATTCCAGGCATATGAAAGGTGATTCTGTGTTCACACAGAAACAGACTAGTGAGGTGCCTGTGTGAACTTCAGAAACACAACTAAGGTCGTTGTTGGCACTATGGAACTACCATGAAGAAGAAAGGATAACAGTTCTCTGCAATGAATAAAACAGAGTATTTCCAACTAAAATTTCCAGAGGTGGCTAGTAGCATACTACAATTTTTTGTATGTGATTCTGAGTTAACAGTGCTGAACTGTAAGCTGCCCTGAGTTAATTTTATAAAACATTCCACTGCGATGATGTCATGCATGTTGGATACAATCTATGATTGTTATATGATATATATGATAACATATAACATACGATATATGATCACAGTTCTTAACTTCTTACCTGTTTGTCCTCCTCTGTCTGTGCAGGATACTCCTTTGCTTTGCTTAACCACAGAAGAGCCATCTTCTTATTGTTTAACTTCAAGTATGTTTTCCCCAAAAAGAGCAAATTTTTGCTGTAGAAATTTGGATCAGCTGCATAGAGACAGGAGAAAAGCTTTATATGAGAATTAGTAGCATACTATACTTTACTTTGATACTTGTTTTAGAAAACATGGTTTGCCTTTGGATCAGAAGGAAGCAAATGTAAAACTTTCACTTGCTAGATTTTTTTTTTCTCATAAACAATTGTATTAATGAGCAGCTTGCTAGTTAATATACTAAATGACACTAGATTCCTCACAAAGAGCAAAGCAGTGAGCTTAATGCACAACAGCTTTGCTTTCAGGTTTTGGGTTTTTCTGGACCTAGTAGGCACGACAGGCAATGCAACCAGCTTAGCATGTATAGGCAAGGGAAAATAGGGCACATTTTCTAGCACATACAGATACCAGCTTAATTTTTGCTGCACAGAAGAAAACAAAACTATTTGCATCCACAGTGAACATTTTTTTCAGGAGAGATTTAAACCTTGCTTTTATAAAGCATCATTCATTATTAAAGACGAATCTTGCCTGCTGTTCATACTTACAGCACAGGCTTTCTCTACTGCTGGACTTAAAGTCAGGTTTCGAAACATATGGAGGTGTTTTGGAGGCAAATTATGAGATGAAGTTCACTGTTCAAGTTCACAGCTGCATTACCTGACACTCAGGAAGACACACTATGAGCCTTTCCTCTAATCTTCAATAATTTAACTATGTAAAATCTTTCATAGAACACTGTCTTCCCTTGTCTTCCTTTATCTTTCAGCTAGTGAATTTTGCTTATGGCTTCACTCCTGGAGAAATAACACATTCATCTTTTATTTTATATCATGTGTACAGTTTAACTGTCAGATTGGCGTAATACCTTCTGAAATAATAAAAACTCTGCTTTTTCTGTTTTCTGTTTAGAATACAGAGGACTATCAAACTCTAAAAAAATTCTGAAAAAATAACACAGAATTCCCTTTTTATTTATTCTGCTTCCCTGCACTCCTGTTGAATTCCTTAGGGAAGAGTACTTCATTCTCAGGAAGGTATAAATTTCACTTTAGTATTTACTCTGTCAACGTCTTCATGTTACACTGTAAGTGATGTATACTAGATGTGCAACATACTGACAAAATGTTGCAATGCAACAGCTCTGTGCTGACTGGCACAACACATTCATCACCTGATCATATACTGTTTTGGGTTTGGTGGCTGCATTTATACTAAGGTAATACTGACAGCTAGAGGTTTACTGGAAGTCATCAATCCTAAAAGATATTTTTCAGTGCAAATGAGCCACAGGTTTTACCTTCTTCTGCCATGTGGAAGTAACGAAGAGCCTGTAAAAGACAAAGTTGTATTCTTTAAAGTGGAGAATAAACTCAACACAATAATCAAGCAAAAGTCTTATGCACATATCTGAAAAAGGAATTCCCGTCCATGATATTATTTTTGTTAATTCAGCATGCTACTGATGTCCAATTAGATGTGACATCATCTCAAAAGAACTAGTACTTACCCCACTATCCCCCTACCACTTTTTCCGTAAGTGTAGTACCTCCTATTTGTTCCTATCAAACTGAATTGTTTGATAGGAACAAATAGGATTGGACTGGATTGTTTGACTGTTTTTCCAATTCAACTTGTCAAGATAAATTTTGAATTTTGTTTGTATTATCCAGCACATCTGCAGTTTTCCCCATCTATTTCTCATGCATAAATTTAATAGATGAATAAAAATCTTATGATTTAGGTAATTAATAAATATTTGAGAGAGAACTGACTTCCACACAGCACCAGTCCATAACCTCTTTTACATAAGGCTAAACATCGATGATATCCACACATTTTCAATAAGCTTCCCATCCAGCACATAGAAAATTTCAGTCCATACCTACCTCTCCCTAATGGTAGGAGGGGGAGGGAAAAAGCTCTCACAGAACTTGAAAGTATGGGTTTATCTATAAAACAGTATTTGTATTGCAACTGCAGAAATCTTACCAGTACAAGTTTGCTTCTTCAGCGAGTTTAAGTGCTACAGAACTGAATACTGGGACTGGCATTATTCTGGCAGCATTTGAAATCCTGGCTGACACTTTCTATTCTTCTGAGAGTGGTTTTTCAGGAAAACTTACAAGCTTGACATTCCATTAAAGAGTTTTATTTATTTTTCGAACAGCTCTTAATTTTTTGTTTTCTGTGTAACAGCAAGCAGCCTGCCCCCCCCCCCCCCCCCCCCCCCCCCCCCCCACCACGCCACTCCACCTGCATGTTCCAAACAAACAAAGATTAGAACAGCTGCACCAAACGTTTCTATTACCAATTTAATTGTCAAGCTTCTATATATGTACGGGTGTTTAAATAAGATGCACACTGGTTTAGACACACTATTTCAAAGGATTAACATCTGGATAGTATGTTTTAGGGTGTATGACAGCAGGAATCTTCACAGGAAAGAGGAACAAAAGTACTTTCAATTGAAAAAAACCCACACTATATGTGGCCAGAGAATTAAAGGGTATTTGTTCATCTTAAGTAACAAAGTGAGCTGTTGCTTTTAGCATTTAATATAAGGGGACAAATTCTATTAACTAGCAAATAGGTACATGGCATAACACCACCATATAAATCATCAGCACTGGACTAGTACAGATAGTTATCTGCAACAGACCACAACAGTAAGTACAAGCTAAGTTACATATAGTTTATTATTTTCTCATGCAAAAAGTACCAAAATAATTTACACTATTCTGTGTGTGTGTGCTACAGCTGAAGAAAATTAAAGGTTTTTATGTTTTTAGATACCTATCACTCTCATGTTCTCATTTTATTATTGACAGTTGTAAACCCATAACTCCACGCTTATTCTGTAATCAGAGGTCAGCTTTGTCAGGAAAATAAGTACAAAATGTATCATCAGCTTTGGGGGGGGAATAACAATCTATGAAATATTTTCATACTGTACCTCTTGGAAAGTGGAAGTTGGTGGTGTGGCAAACAGTGTTGCAGCTATTTTTCTTTGGTACCATGGCATCTCAGCAAAAGAGTAACACCTGAAGGAAAAAGAAATATTTATATCTACCCTTCACATTTCACTTGTTTTCAAGCAAAAGTCGCAGAATTGTTGTTGGACATAAAAACTGGACGTCGTAATTGTTGATTCCAAGAGTCAAAACTGCAGACACACTGCAAGTTCTATAAGCATGTTCTTAACACCTGTAAACAAAAATAGCAAGATGTCTGAAGCTGCTACTAAAGAAGTTTTGGTGTGTGCTTTACTGGGAACTAACTATGTTAGCTAACACTGGGACAATTACTAAGCATGAGACAGATTTTGAGCTTGAATGATTTTAATGATTTATGTGTATTTTGTTCTAATGTATTTGCAAAAGCAACACAACTGAATAATATCAGTGCCTTACCTCAACACTACCTTGCTTTTCTCAATTATTAATATAAAGTAGATCTGCAGTACATTCCTGAGACTCTGATCTATAAGAATGAAAATAAATTCAAGAATCAAACCACTGTGCTCTAGGCTAAGCCATGCTATGCTGGTTTTCTATCTACTAAATAACACAGGTGATCAATCAGTCACCTATCTTATTGGTGCTGAAAAGACTGAACATTTTTATTGAAGCATTTCATGTGCGCAGAACATTCTGGGTGCAAACATTAAACAATGATATTCACTTTAGCAGCCTCCCACAATGAGATTACAATTGTTATTCACTGTGTAAAAGAGAGAATTCTAGAGGAGGTGAAAAATTAGTAACTGTAAATGTTTGGAGGAGAGGCAGGCAAGACATGGAATACACCGCTGGAGTTGAAATTCTGTCATTAGATGTGCCTTATCAGATAAAGATTTAGTCCAGAACAGATTAGAAAAAGAAAAGAGAAAAATACTCAAGAACTAGCTGATACTAAATGCCAGATCAAGATGGCTCTGGAATTCTGTAATGAGTACATTGAAATATATAACATGGGAATATTTTAGAGCCAAAAGCAGTATTAATGAACATTTCTGATAATATTTTCCAATTTTCCTTAGGAAGAATGTCTGAAGTACTTTCCAGAAGAAGCTTCCTATCTCAAAGCGGACTTTGAGGCTTATTCAGTTGGTAGCATATACTTCTGCTTAAAAATCTGGACTATTGCAATTGTTAGACCATGTGGGAATGAATGGTGGATGCCAAAGTTTCTGAACTAGTAAAAAACTTTGGAGCATTTATCATTCTCATTTTCTTTGATACTCAGGATCCAAAAAAACCATAGAAAAATTCTCTGTGGGTTTTAGTATTTTTTAAAGCTGATAATACACTGCCTTTCTTTATTTCCAATCTCTCAATCTTACAACAGAGATCTCCAGTAAAATAACATAACACCTTTAGCCTTTTCAGACAAATAACCTAAAATGCTGTCTGGAGTCTCTCACTAACACATAAATGATATTGCTTTCCATCAGACCACTTGCATAGAATACCCTGGTTAGTATGGAAAGTTCTATTTCCAGTCCATTTGCCTGCTATGTAACAGTAATTCTTAGTATCATTTTCACTGAGCAGTAAATTAAATTTCAATGGTTTCTGGTTAATACATATGCATTTATAAGCTCCCTTTATTTAATGTAACTTTTAAAATACTGTATCCTGACAGACAGTAACAAAAATATTTTCAGAACACATCTCATTTTTGATAGCTTTTCAGGGACTGTATTAAGTTGCAGCCATCAGTGTAAAGTCAGTGCTGAGTTTTGACTCCATTCATATTCCAGAAAAAAATGAGCCACTACTTGCTATCACTGCTGCCCACTATGGATTCCATGAAGCAAACTTAACATCTGCAAAAGGAGTTTTTAACAGTTCCATACAATTAAATTAAATGAACAATTATTTTTAATCTTGTACAACTGCATAAGCATTAATAGCTAGACTTTTTCAAAGCATTATGTCCTATATCTGTTCAACATGTTTTCGTGCTTGCATGAATTACAAGTACATTCTAAATTATTCCAAGCAGTTCTGTAATTAATGCAAGATATTTTATACTCTTGCATTTTTCTGTGCCATGTGCTTACTTTAGTTTAAAAATACATTCTTACCAAATCCCTATAAGATGAATTGTTGTAGCATCTTTTGGATTCAGTTCAATGGCTCTCTGGTGCAGGAAGAAAAAAACCACAATATGTAAAGAAGTTATTCTGACACATGGATTAAAATACATTTAAAAATAGACTTGTTATCCTACTGTTAATTAAACCAGACAGGTGGTGTGTAGAATTTCAAGGCAACACACTACTTGTTCAGTGCACAACTTAATTAGCTCACCTCTAAAAGTCTGATGACACTGACAGATATATAAGCACATCTCTTTAGTAGGTTATTAAATGTTGCGTTTGAGACTTGGCA
This sequence comes from Pyrgilauda ruficollis, assembly GCF_017590135.1. NCBI lineage: Eukaryota > Metazoa > Chordata > Aves > Passeriformes > Passeridae > Pyrgilauda > Pyrgilauda ruficollis. Next base: position 3,303,121 of record NW_024516984.1, on the reverse strand, counting down.
TGTTAAGATTTTGATATTATCTCTGGTGATACAAAATTAGTAGTGCTTCATCTTCTCCAGTATTTGTCCTTTACTGTTATATAATCCACAGTTAAAAGGACAGCCACACTGCCATTTCTCACTATCACAGTTACAGCTGATCTAGTCCTAAGAGGTGTCTAAAGCACTTCAGCTATTTCAAGACTCCCTTCTAAAGTGACTTAGTTTACTGCAGGAGACAATATACTCTGTGTTTCTGGGGCATTTCTGGAGCATGTGTCACAGTAACCCAAAAAACAAACCCAGTGCTACTAGGAAGTCTGAACAGAAGTATACTTTTAATATTTCACCAAAAATTAGTTACCAGCTGTCACACAATCTACATACTGGACACAATAATCTTGTCATATGCAAAAAACTGCATTACCTGGAAATGCTCTTTGATGATAATAGCATTTCCAATTTTAGTCTTGATTCCTTCATAGTCCCCAACATCACTGAGGCAAATTCCATACCACTGTAATTCAAATAAAAAATCCCATTTAATACAGTATATTAACAGTACATTTTAAAAAACTTGCAACCAGAACAGCCGCCACCACCGCAAACAGCCACAAGCAGTGTTGCGGTTTGTGTTTATTTCATTAAGTTATTGTTAAATGGTTCATTCCGTTATCCCCTCACGTTTTCCTCAAGTTGGTTTTCCCCTAAGTTGTACCCTCCCTTAAAGCTGTCCCTCGAGCTATTCCCCTCCCTTTGTTCTAGTCCCTTCCCTGCCTGTCAAGGCAACCCTGCCCTTTTTTCCTAAATGTTCCCTGCCACTCACCCCCTGGGCCAATCCCTGATTGAAACACCCACTTAGAAATCCCCTAATCCAGGATGCCCCATTGGCCCATTGACCTTCCCCCTCTCCTCCCCCTATCCTGATTGGTCCCACAGTGTTTATGTAATCCCCTCACTCCTCCCCTGAGGATTCCCTATTGGTTAGCTGTTTGTATCTGCCCATGACTTGTATCTGCAAATAAACGCCTGGCATAGGTGGGTGAGGTGCTCTTTTTGTCCCACTCCCTCCACTTGGAATAAACGCTCCCTCCACCAGTGGAACCTCAAGACAAAGAGCCTTCTGCTTCCTCTGGTCCCTGCCGTGCACTGTAGAGCTTGCAGCTCTTTAGGTTCAGCTGTGGGCAAACCCCAGTCCCCAGCTGTTCCCCACTCCTGTCGTGGCTACCGGAGCGTACAGAGCTAGCCTGGGTTCTGGTAGGCTTTGGCAAAGCAGTAAGTATTTGTTGTGAACAGCTCGATCAACATCAGAGCAAGCTACTGGTCTACATGTGTAAAGGGAATCAATGTCCTCTCCTGATCCAAGACACCAAGGCAAATGACTACATTTTGCTACCTCTTTGCCTGTGAGAAGCAGCACACAAAAAGAAAAAAAAAAAAAAAAGAAAAACGGGCAGAAGGCAGCCAGGGCCTGAAATATTTCCAGTGAAACTCTACAGAGCCCAGAAAAGACATGCTGAATTGGGACGTACAACATTTTTAAGGTGACATCGGGGCAGGAGGAGCTGATTACATCAGCTGTTATCACCCTGATCAGTCACTTCTTTCCATGGTCCTGCACACACTGAATATTTCTGCTTCCCTAGAGGGAGTTTACCTGGAAAAGTCTGAACTCAGATCTTCCAAAAACTTTAGGAAGAATTAGAAGTCTCATTCTTTCTCAACTGAAAAGTTAAATTACGCGGAAGGTTCTTAAAACAGCACAATGGCATTTGTTCTGTTTTCTGTAAGCAGAAATCAACAAACAAGATTTCAGTTATTTTGCATGGCTCACCTTGTGTGCTGCAAAATTTGATTCATTTTTTTCAAGAGCCTTTTTTGCATACTCCAGGGAGTCATATGTCAGTTGTTTCTTCTCCTCTGCAGAAGTACTACCGAGCTGAGCCAGATCCCGTGATGACCGTGCCAGCCGCCATAACAACTCTGCATCATCACTGGTTAGGAACAGAAACAGATGTTTTAAAGCCATCAGGGAAACAAAGCAAAAAAGAAGTCTTTTAAAGTATATCTGAAGTGGGTGATAGGACAATAGTGAATCATCTATCATGCTATGTTATGTAAAACTCCAAGGTAACAAACAGCAAATGAAAGCCCACTATTATAGACTGTTTGACAATACCTTTGTTCTGCCAATCTGGTCTGCAAAGCAAACACATCTGCAGGAAAGGTTTTTGTTTTTGCAAAAAAAAGACAGAGATTTAAGAAACCCCAATGGTACCACTCAAAACAGCAGAAGGAAAAGGAGAGGTATTCTCTTCTTAGCTAGATGGTATTTTTTCCAGCACTCTGCTGATTTGCATTAACGTTTACTTGGAATGCTTAAATTATTATGCCTTGTTTTTTTCTCTAATTGTACTTAAATTATTAAATTCTTCCTAGAAAACACAATGAAAAAAACACAGTGAAAAAAACACAGTGAAAAAAACACAGTGAAAAAAAACACAGTGAAAAAAACACAGTGAAAAAAACACAGTGAAAAAAACACAGTGAAAAAAACACAGATTAGCCATACCACCAGCACATAAACCTGTACATTTATGTATTTATTGATATCATTTTATCAAATGGTGTATTGTACGTTACATTCAAGCTTAAGGATCTTAAGTTTCATTTTGTTAACATACTGCTTTGGAACACTGCTTACACTTCATTATACTTTAGGTAACTACCACTGGCTTACTAATTTAATAGAGACTTTATAGTCTTTCAGAATGTTGCACTGTATTTTAAGGGATTCTGAGAATAATAAAACAAACAACCATGACTGAAAAACGAGGGTTAACCCTCACCTACAACTATCAGCTCTTTCTTTATTCATTTTTCCATTAGGAGGAAAAATATCATGAGTCCTTATTTCCTACTTACATAAGGGTGAAAAATAGGTTCTCCAGCATTCCACAATGAGAATATCAGTTGAAAAACTGATACAGAAGAGCACAAAAAAGAAGCCACAGTAATGTCCCAAGGCAATGAAGTACCTGTTTTTATGCTGAACCAGCAACCGATACAGCTTTTCAGTTTCTCCACTCCCATACAGGTAGTCTGCTTGTTCTATCACATCTTCCACTTATGAAGGAATTAAAATTGTGGAAACAGAAGAACAAATGATAGTTAATTAAGACATTATCACCAAAACATTCTAGAGCAAGACAACCTAGCTGAAAATGATGCAGCTCATTTTTAGGCCATCATTTCAAACTTACAAGCATAGCAAGATTGAGTAAGCAACATGTACAATGCACAACAAAGATGACAACTGGTGCCTCTCCAGTGAGGCTACAACAGCTTTCAGCATGACAGCTTTGGTTGATGGCCAGATTTAACATCCCAAGGTGTCTTTCTCAGTGCATCAGACTACTAGAAATAAGTTATTTTTTAACTTGTGAAAATGGCAGAAAAGAAAGAAAAGTATGAAAAATAGATGAGAGCAAGTGCAGTACAGAGTTGAGATATGTAAAGAATTTAAATCTTACAGTAACAATGAAACAACTTTAAAAAATATGGTTCATTCTCAGTATGGTTCCAGAGTTTAGCCAGAACATTACTGCAGTTTGAGTGGGTCCCATTATTTACTCACAAGCCAAAACAAAATATTGCTTAAGGGGTTTCTAACTGAAGTCCTTAGGATTTTCCCAAATACAACCCCAAAAAAGACAATCTACCAAAACTCCTGTGTGTTCAAGATACTAAAAGCAAAAATAATTTTTAAAATCAGAATTGACTTTCTAGAATATCAGTTTATGAACTAAGTACCATTATTCTTATGCTTTATTTTTCTAGAAAAGACTCTGAAACACAAGAGTGGGGGGGGGAATATAATTTCCACAACTGGATTAATATAATGACAAATAATATATAAATAAATATAGTACTTGGAACAGCATACAGGAAACAGAATTATCAAACACCACACTATAGAGGATTATAGTATGAAAAATTAGAAGGATTAGAATTAGAAGGAAAATTACCCAAAGGGAAGCAGATGGGTAATTTTGTTGATGTATGTAACTGTACAGCAGAACAAACTTCAAGTTTATTCTTCTGCGATTAGAATTAGAAGGAAAAATACCCAAAGGGAAGCAGATGGGTAATTATATGTAACTGTTTGTTCTGTAAGCAGGACAAACTTCAAGTTTATTCTTCTGCCAACATCAAAGCATTAAAAAGATATCTTTGAAGTCAAAAGCCTTGTCTAATTTTTTACAGACCTTTTACCTATGCTTATGGTCTCTTTGGTATTACTCCTGGGTCCATGACCAAACTTAGAAGTCAAAACATAAGCTCTAACCCCTTTCATAAAAATTAATCATGTTTTCCTTTTTCAAATTACCTACTAAATATGGCAGCCATATTTAAAGTCAGCACAGTTTTCTTGACAGAAAAAGCAAAACATTGAAGGCTGCTGAACACAGAAGCCTCCTCTTCAGTTTAAAAGATCCTAGAATACAAATCAATGCATTCTGGATAATTTTTAACCTTGCTGTCTCTAAATGTCTTCTTTCAACCTTTTCAAAGATAAGATAATGGTTTATATGGACTTTGAATTTTAGCATCCCAAATGAGCTTCATGGTGATCTTCACTAAACAGGTAGGTTTGCTTGCTGACCTGAACACTACTAACATATCTAATGACTAAATGCTCAGAACTCAAAACTTCTGAATGCATTTCCCACAAGGTGTTTTATGCAAATTATTATACTTTTATTACTTTAGAGTATTTTTCAGGTATTTCTATTTTACCCTTATTTTCACCATATTTATTACACATCTTGTATAGAAAGCCCATTAGCATTGCTTTTCTTGGCAATGTAAATGTCAGATTCACGTGGGAGCACTGAATAGACCAACTAAGCAGTGTTATTTATTTATGTTCCTCATGAGAAATGATGAATTCTTTATTCCTCATTATTATTTCTTAATTGTGTAGAGTAGCTATTTCAAATCTACTCACTGATACTCCTTCTGCACATGAAACAGCTCCTTGTCCATTCAAAAATTTTTATTTATACCTGCATAAACATCTAAGATCTTCCTCTTTTTAAGACACAGGGAAACAGGTGACCTGAACTGGCTACTACCTCAGCTATGCAGTGAGCACGCATTCAGTTTAGGCTCATTCTCCTTTCAGCCAGGCTTACTCTGAAATTCCTTATTTAGACAGACAAGTTTTAAGTCTGCAACAATATCCCCTTTTAAGATATTGTTACTGTCCTTCCCACGGTGAATCTATTCTTACTCAAAGGATACAAAAAAACATTTTACCACTTGTTAAATTGTTTTCTAGTAGGTAAAGCAAGACTTTGCTTCCCGCTTTTTAGTGTCAGAGAGATAGAAGACATTTCTCAATTTTACAAGAAGAGCCATCTTGGTGTTGCTCAACTAGATTAAACAGAAATCATAGAGTATTCATACTGAAAACCTGAACTAGCTAAATTTTCTAGAAATAGATTAAGTTTTGGTCTGCATTCCTAACAGACCCATATCTTTTCAAAAAGAGTTAAAGTAAGAGTAAATAAGAGTAATTAAAGATTGGGCAACAAATTAGTTATTAACCACCTTGTGCAAGTGTTCTGTCCCTGACAGGATGAGCTACTAATCTGCTTTCAGTTATACCTGAAATAATCACTTGTTGAAGTGCTACCACATAACCCATAACCAATTCATAAGCATCCTGTCATGAATTGACACTGCATGCAGTCCTAATGGAAAAAATCAAAAGCATGACACAATTTTCTTCTACAATTCTGGTACAAAAAATTTTAAGTCTCACATCAGAATAACCAAAATGCTTCAAAATTTGAAAATATTACCTTTGAAGCTTGCATGAACCTCAGCAAAGCCAGAAATCAGCTTATGAGCTTCATAAACCAAAAAGGACCCTGTTGAAAGCACAACTCCTCTCTGAAGGCTTTTTCTAAGCACCTGTGTAGGATCATAAGATAGGTATTAATGACCACTCTGAGTTTAAAAAGGTTTTTCTTATCTGTATCACGGGTTATATTTCAGATTCTGAGCAATAAAACCCTTAAAAATGTTAAAAAAATCCTCATAAAACAAAATACCACTTCACAAAGCGAGGATTTGAAGTATATTCAACAGAAGTTCACGATTACGCCTGAAAACACCAACAGAGCACCAGACTGGACATAAACCGTAAGTACGAAGCAAACACAAGTTTTGAAGCAAAAATCAAATGCGTACTGTTCAAACGAGCCCAGGGCTGTTTTCGCACAAACAAACAAACAAACAAACCAGTCCCTCGCTACGCCCCGCGGTTCTCCCGCCTCCCTCATGCCGGCGGAGCGGCTCCGCGGGGGCGAGCGGCGGCCACACCCGCGGGAATCGGAGTGAATGAGGTTGGAAGAGGCCTCTGAGATCACCAAGTCCCACCTATGACCGAACCCCACCGCGTCAAACACAGCACGGCACGAAGCGCCACGTCCAGTCTTCCCTTAAACACCTCCAGGCTCGGTGACTCCCCAGCCCCCCCGGACAGCGCATTCCAAGTAGTCCCTGGAAGCGGCCGCGCTTCCCGCAGCGAGCGGCACCCTGGCTACCTGAATCCCCAGCCGCCCCCGGCCGCAGGGGCCGCCCATCGCCTCTCGCCGGAGCGCTGTCCCCAGGCCGGCGTGGCCGCGGCGGAAGGGCCGCGCCAGCGCCGCCATGAGCGCCGCCATCGCCGCAGCCAGCACCGCCCCCCGCCTGCGGAGGAGCCGCTCCGCCCCGCGGCCCTGCCCGGGCTCGGGGGCACACAAGGGCAAGGGCCGCCCGGCCGGCCGGGCATCCTGCCGTGCCGCGGGCCGGACATTGCGCGGCCGGGCCCGGAGCGCGCACGGGAGCTCTGCGCCTGCGCCCCGGGGCGGGGCGTGTCCGGCTGCGCGGGTGTGGCCGCCGCGGGTCGGGGGTCCGGAGGTCGCGCTGCAGGTGAGGGTGGGGCCCGGCCGTGCCGCTGGGGCCGCCGTGTCCCGCGGGGCTTGAGCTCGTGGCTGCTCTGCCTCGTGCAGTGGGAGCCGTGCGGGGCTGGGGCAGGGCTCCGGGTGGCTGCTGTCCCACCACTTCCTCGCGTAAACGCCCCCGCAGCTGCGGCCCCGCTTCCTGCGGCGGGACGCGGAGCGCGCTGCCAGCTGCGGCTGCTGCGGGCATCGAGGAATCGCTGCCCCATCCGCCGTCCCGCAGGTAGTGGAACTCGGTGAAGTTAAAGCTGTAGGCCTGAAGGTTTGAGTCCGTAGTGCCGATCTCTGTAGCGGTGTAAATGGCAGTCTGAAAAGCGCCCTTACCTCTGGGAGAGGAGGCTTTCGAGGGTCAGCATCGTTCCTGAAAACCGCATGCTGTTCTTTCTGAGCTGCTGGTTGAGTGGGTGGTTGTTTTCTTTCTTCACTGTAGTTGCATAATATATACAAGACAAATCTTAGATAATGTTCATGTTGTCATAACTTACTCTTCCACTAGGGAAAAGTTTTAAAATGTGAAACCTCTTTTACTTACATATTCCTGTCTTCAAAATACATTAAGTATCCTCAAAGTAATATGTATTGCCCTGCCTCCAACACTTACATTTATTTTCCTGGAGGGTTATGTCCCTGAAGGTTTGAGTTAAAGATATTTCTGTGGTGGTGCAAAAAGTTTGTTTAGTAAAAGTAAATGCAGTCAAACTTAACCCCAGGTATTCTTTTCTTCTTTTTTTTTTTTTTTTTTTTTTTTTTTTTTTTTTTTTTTTTTTTCAGTTCAAGCTTTAAATTTTAACTTTATATGTGTATACTCACAGAGGAAGGATGTTTTGAAGTCCATACAGAATACCCAGAAGCATTAGAAGGAGAAAAAAAAATAGGAAAGATGTTAAAGGAGTAAGAGACAGAGGTCCTTTTGTTTGTCTGTTGTGGTGTTAGGAAGAATGCAGTGTTTTTGCAACAAGTATGTTTGTGCTAAATGTCTTAAAATTAAACTATACACATTCCTTGTAGGTGACTGTTAGACTAATTTCAGTTCAGGTAACAAAAGAAAAAAGCTATTTCTGGTAGGCTGAGCAACTAAGCTATTATTAAATGTCATCCAGAAATCCAAAGTAGCAGAATTGATACCACAGTGTTCATACAGTCTTCTTTTATGCCAAATTTTTCTCCAGAATTGAATGCTAAAGGGAAGCCATACTGTTAGGGGTAATAAAACTAAAATATCAACTGGTCACATATCTGGGATGAAATTTAATTTTTTTTTACTTTAATTTGATTTAGGAACAAATGCTGTCATTACATGGTTTCCTAAATGAAATACCTTCAGGGACAAAGGGAGTAAGATACCTTCTATTCTTTTCTATTTTCCTGTGAAAGTCAGGATGCTCTTCGAACATAAGTAATATATGATCAACTTAGTATTTGTAGATATTAGTTCCTGTTAAACCCAAGAATATTACTTCTGTTCATAGATAAGTTAGGCAAAGATTAATACTGGCCCCTCCTAGCATGACATTTAAAGGTGTGGTATGGCTTGTGCAAGCAAGTAGGCAAGAAGTAGAATTGTGTTGTGGTTTTTATATTATCTTAAAGGTCTTTTCCATCAACTCTGATTCTATTTGATTTCTTTGGTTTATCTTTAATATTGCTTTAGATGAGATGCTTTTGCTGAGATATTTTGAAAGGGCATTATTAAGTGTCTGAAGGATTTATGAATAGAGGAGTTTTAGGGACTTGGTTGCTGGATCCAAGCTTCTGTTTAAGGAATAGTCATTACTGATTTGAATTGTGCTTTGTTCTCTGATTGAAGGAAGACTATATCCTTTAGATCCATTCCATCTTGTAGATGGATCAAGTGCGCTTTCACTCGGTGCTTTATCAAACACCCCGTTAGGAGGCAGCTGAATTAGTTCTAGTTGTGGCAGTTTGCTTCTGGTACTTCCCCTACCCAGGAGGGTTTTTAAAAATTCCTCATGGCAGGTGATTAGCATATGTGTAATTATCTGATGGTTCCAGGATTAGCATTGTTTCTGTGTACCTGTGTTAGGAGCCACTGCCTGTGGATATGCATGCAGAGCATGAATGATGCCTCCCAGGCACAGGGAATGCTGAGTGCAAGTAGCTGCTGTGATACAGAACTGGAGGGCAGCTGACTGGAGAGCACTTGGTTTGCATACAGGAAGGTTTGAAATATTTCTGGGCTACAGTAAAGTGCAATTTTGCGATTGTTGGTTTCAAAATATTGTTGTTTATACTGAGATGTGCTGGGCCACTGTGGGATACTGATTTCATGGACTTTTCTTTGTCATCCTTTAGCTGTGTAAGGATGCACAGGTTAGAGCATAAACAACATTGGGGGCTACTGATTTTGATTTACTTACTCTAATCCACTGTCACCTTATTAAAAAAAAAAAAATTAATGAATAGGACAAATCAGTAATCAGGTCTTTGTTCTTAAAATCTTAAAGGGCTTTACTTTCTATTATAATATTTATTATATATTATTCTCTAATAAAGGCTCTGAGTTAATCTTGAGTAATCCTTGCAGTGCTGTTATCATAGGCACATAAAACTGTTGGACAGGTTATTTATTTTAAGAGGACCTGTAGTTCCTCAAACCTCTTACTTTGACTGATCTATGGGAATAGCAATTCTTGGTTTTAATTTCCTTTCCTTTCACTTTTTAGTGCTACTGTTGGTTGAAGCTTTAGCCTTTTGCTGAGAGGCCTGGAGGCAGACTTCTGTGGTAAGTTACTGTAACTCATTTTTAAGAACTAGTATTTGCAACAGTGAAGAGGCACAAGATCCCTTGAAAAGAACTGTAAAAAGGATTAGTTTAAAGCATGTGTTCACCTGCATCTTGTTTCTACAGTACAGCAAGTTTTAGTGAGATAAAGGTTTTTTCTTTCTTGTGGATAATGTTAATTATATAGTCAATCAGTCAGTGGCTCTACACAGAGAAATTGCAATGAAGAACACACAATTTAAGATATATTCATGTTGCATAGTTGATAGATGGTTTTACATGAAATAGTTGGTGCAAAGATACTCTGATAAAACATATATGCAAAGAACATGTGTTCCTCTGGTTTGCTGCTGTATGCTTAAAATAATTGAATTTTGAAGTCAGGCAATCTGTATTTCTTAATTTTCTTGTTCAAGGCACAATATTACCTTTTATAGTTTAACTCACTTGAAACATCACCTGAATACTTTTGTGTGAGGAAGATGCTGGGAAGAACTAAGTGTTAAAGATGTGCCTAAAGGGCAAACACACGTGTATACAGGATTAAAAAAATAAAATGTATAAAAAAACAGACCAACAGAAAGATATTTAGAAATAACTGTTTTGAAGTAATTTTGTGAGCAGGTGTCCTGTAAGTCAAATTAATATTTTCTTTGCTCTTACTGGACGGGTGTGTGTGAGGGAGGGAAAATGACGAGGAGGACTCCATCTTATCAGAAGACTAAATAATATACATTGCATCTAAAGTGAATCTGCCTTGCACTCACCCCTGCTCACAACTGCACAGAACTGCACTCATCTCGGTTCTCTTGTGACTGTCTCGTGACAGTCTGGACTCACAAACACACTTGGCCTTGGTAGGCCAAGAGAACAAAACATCCTCACTTCGGGTAAACAATCTCAATTTTGCATTCCACCATAGCACAGCAAGCAAGATAAGAATTATGTTTTCCTTCTTCTCTGCTTGTCTCACAGCTTCTCTCTGTTCAGAGGACATGTGATAACCACACTTTACAGTGGATTTTTAAAAAAAAGTAGAATTCTAAACTTGTTCTTTGACAATGTAACTTACTGATAGATTTTTATATACGGAAACAACCTGCAATAGTTGTCTAACTTGTTATACCAGTGTGCTCCCGATCCAATAGATTATCATAAAGCTTGTATAAATAGATGATTCATTTCCCATACAGAAAACTGTGCTTCCATTCTCATGTATGCATATACCTCTGATTTCTTGAACATTAGCTTGTTTTTGATTGGCGTAATCCCCAGTAAAATGAGCGGTGTGGTCATTAGGGTTTTATCATCCTAATCTTACTTGTTTAGTTAAGAATGCTCTAATTTCTTCCTTTATACTAAATTGTGAATATGAGAATCATGGAATCATTTAGGTTGAAAAAGACCTCCAAGGTCATCAAGTCCAGCTTGTGACCTATCAGCGTCTTGTGAACTAAACCACAGCACTAAGTGCTACAATGAGATGCTTCTTGAACATCTCTGAGGGTGGTGATTCCACCACCTCACTGGGCACTCCATTCCAATGCTTATCAACACTTTCCATGGAGAAATTCTGCCTGATGTCCAACCTGAACCTCCCTGGCACAGCTTAATGTTATGTTCTCTTGTCCTGTCACTTGTTGCTTGGGAGGAGGCCAACCCTCACCTGGCTACAGCCTCCTTTCAGGGAGCTGTACAGAGCAGTAACATCATCCCTGAGCCTCCTTTTCTCCAGGCTTAATACCCCCCAGCTCCCTCAGCCATTCAACATATGACTTATTCTTTAGACCCTTCACCAGCTCTATTGCCATTCTCTGGACATTCTCCAGCACCTCAATGTCCTTCCTGAACTGAGGGGGCCAGAAGTGGACACAGGATTCGAGGTGTGGCCTCACCAGTGCCAAGTGCAGTGGGACAATCACAGCCCTTGTCCTGCTGGCCACTCCTGTTTTGCTATAAACCAGAATACCTTTGGGCTTCTTGGCCATCTGGACACACACTGGCTCATGTTCAGCCAGCTGTTGACCAGCATGCCCAAGCCCTTTTCCACTGGGCAGATTTTCAGCCAGTCTTTCCCAAGTCTGTGGTGCTGCATGGGGTTATTGGGACCCAAGTGCAGGATGTAGTACTTGGTGTTAGTGAGCCTCATACATACTTCCTGAGCTGTCACTCAGGAAGTGATAGCTGTATCAGTACTAGTAGAAGATAAAGCTTACACTCAAGATTTTGTGTGGTTCTTCAAATTCAGAATGACTCAAGCTGCTTCTGGTACTTAGCTTGTCAGCACATCAGCTGGACAATTTTTCCAGCTGTATTGCCTGTTAACAAACTGAAAAGAGGAGTGATAGTTCCAATTTGGAGGTAGGTTTTTTAGAGAGGCTGTTTCTTGGGGATTTTTTTCAAATGCAGTGATGAAATTAAGTTGTGAAACAGTCTTAGCTTTTGTAACCTTGTATGAAATGTCTGTTTCCTGTGAAGTGGTCTGTTTCCTTGAGAACTGAAGGGTTACCTTGAGGTTTAAAAAATATATATATTTATGTCCATGTAGCCCAAGATCACTAGCACCTGTGCTGCTGCCACTCCTATCAGTGAGAAGAAGCATCCGTTTGTCATAATTTCATTGTCAGCCTCTTGCAGCAGACATGGCATTTTCTGCCTTTTTCAGTCTGGCACACAGCTGACATAAAATGCTTAGGTGTAGCATTATGGCAAGATTATCTGATCAGGAATAGGCTTCATTTGCAAGTTTCTCGTGGCCGTTCTGTGTTCATTTGGGCACTGAGATATCTAAAAATTACAGATTTTAGCAGTTCACAGGAGCTAGGAAATGTTCAATGACAGCAATAGTTTCCATCAGAACAGGTTTGAGGCTTGTGACTAAAGACAGTGATGCCAAACTCACTTCATTAGTTTTTCTGTGTTTTAGTTGGGTATTTCTGCTTGTCAGACTGGATGCACCTAAAACTGGGAACATGTCACTGTAATGCTCTGCAAGGTTATCTGGGCAACCTAGTACTGTCCTCTGACATTGCAGCACAGAGAGGATTGCTACAGTCTAGCAGTTCCCAACTGTGCTGCTAGATCATTCTGATAATAGATCTGTTCCTTTCCAGGTTTGAATGCCATGTTTGCAGTTTCTGTTGGAAAACAGACAATGACTCAGTTGTTTGATGTCTACCACTTATCTTCATTACAATCATCTCTTGAGTTCAAAGAACATTCTGATCTATAAAACTGCCAGACAAGACTAGTCCTTGACTTAGATTTTTGCTGTGATAATTACAGCTCAAGCAGAAAGACTTGACATATTCTTAGTTGACCTAATCATGCTCTTGAGCAGCCTAGACATGGCAGAGGATCCCTTGTGACTGTACATCACTGTAGTTCAGATGTACGTTATATATAGTAATTTTCCGTTTCTTCCTCTTCAGGTATACTTTTTCAAGCCTGGCTTCTGCAATTATAAAAGCTATTTCAATAAAAAGGATGACAGAGCTATCACTTGCACACATTCTGATGTGCTTTGCCTCCCATTATGGTACCCTATGTGGAGGGCAAGTTGTGATAGCTTGAGAAAAGCAAAGGTTTTAATTGAACCAATGTGGAGCACAGCTACTTTAATAACACTAACTAATTAAAAAACTAAATCTCTTGTTATGTGTTGTAACTTACTGGCAGTCAAGGCTTATCCTACCATAGCCTGAACAATATAATCTGTCCATGTTAAGTTATTCCAGAATTCCAAATGTTCAAGTAATCTGGTCATGTATCTAGAATATTTTACATTTGGTTTGCCTACTAGATGTGTTGTAGAATGGTATTTCAAGAGGTAATGCAGTAGTGCACCCATTATTTATTTTCACCATCCTGAAAATATGGCAATTTGCCAGACTCTATTACATCAAGTTCTCAAGAAGCACTGCTTGCTTACCTGGCAGTGACTGATCCTTAAGGATGTTTATCATCTTTAGAAATCCTACCATCCACCTCTCAAACCCTGGGAACTTTTCAGCTAACACAGGCTTTTAGAAGTGAGGTGAATTGGGTGAAGCTGGCATAATTCTTCCCTTCATGCATTTGAGATGATGAGGATTTGTGCAGCATGAGCAGAGCCCTAGCAGATAGTGCTGTTTGAAAGACTCCTGACTTCATGCATGTGAAGCATGTGTGCCCTCTGCAAATTCTGTAAGGTGTGCAGTGTAGTAAGAGAGGTATCTCTTGTTTATTTACTAAGTTTTACTACCTTAAATACTGCTTTGGATTAATGAGACATTACTTTTTCTTGCTAATAATTATTTTACTAACTTTTAACATTTATATTGTTACTGAAAATCAGTATGACTATTTGCAGTAAAATGTATCAGTTTTATGGAGAAACATATTTGTATGTATTTGTATTACAGACCTCTTAAACCTATTCTACAAATATATATTCCTAATAGTCTCAAAACTTCTTAGAAAAATGCCTTACATTATTTTTCATCTTGGATTTTTCAAAACTGGAAACGGTACAGATTAAAGGACCATCTTGTGATTAGTGAAATTTTGCTCTTTATCTGAATTTTAAGTGTCCTCCACTTAAATAAATGCATGTTCTTGTTACAAGTTGTCTGTTATCTAATATGGACATAATTGTTGCATCTCAAATGAGTATTTGCATTTCAGGGAAGGGAATCAACCTTTTTATTCCTCCCTTCTCTATGCTAAAGTATGCGTTTTGCACAGCACCTCTTTCTTAATCTTCTCTTTTCCTGCATTAAATGCGTAGTGGGAGAGTTGGTGACATGGAAGAGGAGAGGAAATAACAGAATTGATATGTTCATGTGAGAAAGTACTTGAGTTGTACAAGTGAGAGTACACACACAGACAAAGAGGAAAAAGCTGACCATATTTTTAGGTTGGCTCAATGCTATCCATTTACCAGTGATTTTGGAAATATTACCTTGACAAAAGAAATGGGTGCTTTCAAGAACTCTTAATAATGAGGAGTTTCAGACAAATTGAAGCAAGAAAATTTTGACTGGTTTGAGAATGCATCTCAATTCAAGTTTAAATTCTGCTGCATTTCATGCAAACCCTTTCTACTTGCTGTTGCAGCATCAGTGGGAGTTAGAGCATCATTTTGTCAGCAGAAAGTTGTTTTTCTGAAAACTCATTGAGGAGTCATGTACTGGTCTGCACTGGATTCTGTGGGAAAGGCTCTGACTGTTAATGAGCTCGGTCTGGCAGCCAGGAAAGCAATAGGGAGTGGAAAATACCAGTGTAAAAAGAGAACAAGGAATAAAGGGGCAGACTGCTTTCAAGAGGTGTGCTTTCTAAGCCTAAAAACCATTGGTCTAAAAATTATTTTAGTACTTAAACCTTCACTCTTTTCCCTCAAGGTCAATGAATTAAACTTTATGAAAGTCATGGAAACAAAAAGATACTCAAAGAAGACCTCACATTTAGGTGTTTGGGAGGTGCATGAGGATTTCTATGAATCTGACATGCTTCTTAAAATATGTACATGCATGTTTGAGTGTTTCTTTTACAGATAATTTATACGTACTTCAGCCTTCAAAAGGTCCATCACTGAGACAGCAAAATGGAGATGAGACAAATGTGAATTATGCCCTAGTGTAATACAAGAAGCATGAGGAAAATTTCCTCAGACCCCACAATGTTTTCTTTCTCTTATTTTGAGTTTGTTCTTTGCCTTTTCCATTTTCCTTTTCCTTTTTGCCTCTAAAAAATCATTCCTTTTCACAAAAAGTCTTACAAATACAGTGAAAGGAATAGAGCTGGGTTGTTTTAAGTTTCATATTCAAATATGAATACTTATGTTGCTAGTGAGCTGACCAGAGAGAAGCAGATGCCTTTCCTTCTGCCTTGTTCTCTTCAGCGCCTCATGCACTTTTAAGATAAATTAATCCAGAGGGATACTTGGGCTAGACTGTGTGTTTACTGTAGAGAAGGCAAACCTGAAACTAAAGAGGCTTGGGAGCTTCCAGGGTAGGCTACTTGTGGAAAGGTTTGGAAGTTTTAGTCTCTGAGTCAAGGATGATTGTTCTGTAGAGGTTTAATTCCCTAAGAGTTGTTGGAAATGATCAATTCTATCCTTGAAGTGTATAATTATGGAGATTTTATATATAAAATAATCTTCTGGTGCTCAGACCTTCTTGGGCTTGCAAATGCATGCTATGCCACTGTGGGATTCATAACTGATAATCAAATTGTTTCTGTAGGTTTGTAATATGTGTTGGTCTCAGTGGACATTGTCCAGTGGACAGTGATGGAGGTACTTGAAGAGAAAATGTAAAGATGCTTTCAGTTATTCTTTTTTTTTTTTTTTAATGGATCTTCAGAAAGAACAGTTCCCCCAATATCTCAATTATTACTTGACTTCAAAGTGTTTATTCTTATTATTAAAATTTGTAGGGTTTTTTTAGATTTACTGAAGCAAGATAACCTGTTACCTGCTTGAATGATACCTGCTTTTCCAATTCTGTCATGCTTATGGTTTCAGCATTTTGTTACAAAAGCTTGGTAGAGGAGTATATAATAAGTGTTTTCCTTATTCATGGAATTCTTAATAATATCTACATTATAAGATACTGGCATTCATGTGGGGTTTTGGATTTCATTTAAAGCTTCTGAAGTTTTATTGTCAGCAATTCAAACCACTGTGCCTCCTTTGAGGTATATCCCATTTTTCATTTGGTTCCTCAGGCATTTTCCGAAACTGATCTTGTTTTTTATGTGCTGATTTTGAAGTTAATTTTTATACCTGTGTGGAAAAGACAAGAATGTGACAGTAATAATACTTTGTTAATGTTAGTACATCATAAATTGTGAAATTTGCATTTGTAAGCTCAAATAATCACTTTTGACAAGGTAACACTTTTTGTGATTAGTTAGAGAGTTAATGCATTGTGACAATCATATTGTTTGCTTTTTAATGTTTTGCTTTTTAATGTTTGCTTTTATTGTTTTGCATTTTATTGTTTTGTCCCCTCTAACTTTTTTCTGTTGCTGCTTTCTAGTGTAACAAATGGCGGCACAGTGTGTGACAAAGGTGGAGCTGACTATTGCCTGCACCAATCTCTTGGATAAAGATGTTGGTTCCAAGTCAGACCCTCTGTGTGTGCTTCTCCAGAACACAAGTGGTCAGCAGTGGTATGAGGTACAGCCTGATGCTTCTCACAAATCTGCTAAAAAACCATTCTGACTTGTTGGGCCTTTTAAAACACTACAGCATAAGGTTTCATTAAAATATTGTAATTTTGTACCAGCCATTTTGTTAGATTATATCTCTAATAGTGTAGTGGGTTGGGATTTTTCCCTTAACTGAAAACCAACCTATGTTAAACCACAACAAATAATTACATGGGCAGCACATGAATAATGATTTCCTATTAAATACTTACAACTGTCTGATTTTTAGCACTGTTCCCCAGCCATATGTGGACCAACAGAAGAAGCCTTCTAAGTGCTTTAATAAATACAGTACTCCAAAACTAGGGTCTCATCCTGAATTTGACAATACAGGATTTTATGTTGGTCTTCCCTGTGCAGGAATATGTCCCACCTTAGAGGGAGTGATGAAAAATAGGTCAAGTATCCCTAACTTAAAACAGTGGATTTTGAAATATGATGTGCATATATAATATAATATTTTGTAATATAATTTATATTTGATGAAAGGTTTATGGGAAGGTACTCTTTGTGCTTTAAGAATTTTTCAATATTTTTAATAATAAGGTATTTGATTTGCTTGCTTGTGTAGTTTGGGAAATACCAGATAAAGTGGTATCTTTCTAATTTCAGGTTGATCGCACAGAAAGAGTTAAGAATTCCTTGAACCCAAAGTTTGCCAAGAAATTCTTAATTGATTATTATTTTGAGCTTGTTCAGAAACTTAAGTTTGGAATATATGACATTGATAACAAAACCTATGATCTGAGTGATGATGACTTCTTAGGAGAATTAGAATGTACGCTGGGACAGGTAAGCATGCAGATGATTTCCCTTAGAATTAAGTTACTGAAAACCATGAGCCACTTTTACCTTGAATTTATCACTATGTTCTTGTGTAGTTGGAGTACTCTTAAGTTGAATAGGATGCTCTTCATTTGTTTTTTCAAGCCTCAGTTCAGTGCATATGCATTTTATTTGCAAAAGGTCTTGAGATGATGCCCTGAAATGTGCTCTAGGATGGTGACTGCTGGATTGCTATCTAAAAGTTGGCTGTCAATGAGCACAAAGTTGTAGTAATTGCTATTTATTTACTCTGATACTCAAATTCCTATTTTTATGCTCCCGAAAAAGAGAATCAGTGTAGAACAATGTATGAGTGCTCACAAGGGCCGAGGTATCCCTGTAATCTGTTTTCCACTCAATGCAAGCCATGATCCTAGTTCTGCCACCTGTAGATTTACTTATATTTCCCACTCATATTCTGCTATTGATGCTATCACAATTGGGCAGCTTCTTTTTAACTTGTTCTTTTGGATAGATCCTTCAAAGGCACTTCTCAGAAGAGTTGTCTTGGGATTTTTCCTGCCCTATGTCTTAAGCATTTATCCTTATAATGCACTTAAAATAAAGAGGCATTGTGAACTGAAGTTCAATGTCAATTAAAAATTGATAATTCATTCTTAAGGTAAAGAAGGAGTAGACACACTTCTGAGGAAGCATTGCCTGAATAGGGTAAAATAAAATCAGCTGGAAACTGTGCAGGGGAAGGCTGATGATTTTTTTGAGTGACAGACTTTGTGTTTATAAATCTATTTGCTGAATCCATTTATGAAATATGCCTTGCATGCATTTTAAAGATATGTATGGAGAACTTAAAGAACAATCTGAAATTGGACCCTAAGATATTATCTTTGTCCATGAATGTGTGTCATGCGACTAGAAAACATTTTAATTCTTATTACTTCTGAAGCTCTGCATGTATTCATCTGCATGTGGGTTTTAAAATTTTGAAGTGAATAAAGTGCTACCTATTTATTTATTTATAGAAGATAAATAAGTAAGTAAATGTAATGCTGTCATCTTCACAAAAAAGGGAAATTACTAAAATGAAAATACCTCACTAACTAATTTAATTCCTTTGAAAATCTATTAAGTTGTGTTAATAATGCTCGATACTCAAATTTTGTCTTGGCAGATAGTTTCTAGCAGGACTCTAACGAAACCATTAGTACTTAAAAATGGCAAACCTGCTGGAAGAGGAAGCATTACGGTAAGAGAGTTAAGAAATAAATGTCTTCAGAGTTCATCCTTAATTGTATCTGGGTTTTATTTTTAGTTAGTGGCTAGAATGCAGTGAGTGTATTCTATAGAGCTATAAAGCATTTTTTTCCTCCACTAATCTATCTTTGTCATCCTATAGCCACCCACCTTCTGTATTGTAAGTCCCATTGCAAACACCGTTAGGGCATCCAACGGGCCACTGTTTGGGGCATATCTTTGTCAGTGCCATCATTTATGGTAAATAGATGGAATGGAATCCCAATGTCAAATAAAATTGTTCCTTTCCTCCCCCCCGCCCCCCTCCATTTTTTAATGCTTTATTTGTGAGAAAACATGGGGGCTTTTTTAATGGACATGTCATAGGAATGCTGTGAATATGAGAAAACAATGTAGTTCCTGAATAAAAACTAAGTATTTTGTTTGCCTTCCTAGATTACAGCAGAAGAAGTAAAGGATAATAGGGTGGTTGTATTGGAATTAGAAGCAAGGAAACTGGACAATAAGGTATTTAAGTGATTGCTGTTTCTTTGTTAAAGTAGTAAAATCAGAGTCTTGTCAAAGCAGGAAACATTTGAGTATTCATTCTCTTTTTTGCTCATGAAATAAAATCTGTTAAGATTTTACTTACACTAAAAAAGAGATTGAAGTAAAATTGCTGCAGAGTAACTTCATTGAGTGTTTTGAAATGAAGTGTAATGTATTTCTTAGTAAGATAAATGCATTTCAGGGGTAGTCCATGAGCAACATGCTCCCATTTAAATGTAAATCTTTACATTTATTAATAAATAAAAGGGAGTTTTGGTATATCCATTGGTTTCCATTGGTATCCAATGGCTGTATAAATGGTTGCCCATTACCTCTCTGAAATAAATGGTGAAAAGTGTACTTGGTGTGTATGAATTTGCTATGTTGACTATAGGGCTGGCCATAGAGACGCTTTTAAAAACAAAATTAGAAAAGTAATGGAAAAATTGTTTTATTTTTACCTTTTGATTTAAGGATATTTTCTTTGAACTGGATGAAATCATTAGTTTCCTGTCTATCCACTGTAGTATTTGTCAATGTAAGTATTCTTTTCCTTGAACTGTCAGGTATTTCACATGTGGACATTTTTCATCTAAATTGAAGGACATTCCCCATTTTCTTTTCCTCTTTCACAGGTGGTACTATAATCAGATTTGCATTTCATCATCTACAGCTTTTGTTCCCTGAATTTACTTTTTGTTAATCTAAGTGTGTGTTAAGTGGAATTTAATGGTATTCACACTACAGGCTGTTCTGAGATAATTGCATGTTATTTAAATACAGGATTTTTTTGGAAAGTCAGATCCTTATCTGGAATTCCACAAACAGACTGGAGATGGAAACTGGGTGATGGTTCACAGAACAGAGGTAGGATATTTTCTGTTAAGAACAAAGAGGTTAAAGTAATTCAATTTCCAGTGTGTCACAGCACTAGAGATACAATGCCTTTATAAAAGAATTGACTGCCCTGAAGTTGATGTGCAGACTACTTAGAAATTGCATCATCTCTTCCAGTGACTTTTCTGAGAAATCTACCTTATTCTCTTTCTGCTGATTTTGATATATGCCATTCTGTTTGGAAAGAAAACATTTTTTTTTTCCCCTCTAACTTTCAGCAATCTAGGAGAAAACAAATATTTTGAAAAAATACTGCATACTCAGTGACATTTGCTCAGTTCTACCAAGTGCTGGGGTAGGACTTGGACATTCCTGACTCTGCTGTTCTTAGGAAAGTGTCACCTGGCTGTACCCTGTACTGGTGAAAGTAATGGTGCTAAATGCTTGCATAGCAAGGGCAAGCCAAGGAGAATGCAGAGTGAGGAAAAACGTGCTTGAGCAGCAGCAGCCTTTCACCCAGGAGGAGGTGTAGTGGTCCTGTGACAGCAACTGTCAGGCTGAGTAGTTTCAAAATTTACAGCTGAGGTGCTGTACCCATAGGAAGTGGTGACTGTATTCATTTTGAAGTATGGATGTTGAAGAACTATAAATTCTTTTTGTCACTTACAGATTCTCTTATGAGGTGGTTCTTCTGCTTAAGGTGCATCTTTTCTATTATGATTTCAGTCTTCAACTTTAGTAATAAATCCAGAATTTGTTGTTTCAGCCTAGAAATGTCTAGTGGATTAGTTCTTTATGTTACCGGTTCAAAAAAACTTTTTTTCTTTTTTCCTAACTGCTGTTTTTATTGGTTTCATTTTCAAGAGAGATTTTTCTTAGCACTCCTACAGTGTTGGAAGTATTACTATTGTTAGGTGTTATTAATTAAGTAGTACATATTATGTGTAGTTTCTTATACTTTTCTAAGATCATTATTTGGTGTATTGGGTATATTTGCAGATGACAGTTGGCAAATTTTGAAGATCTTTCAGTATTATTTGTAAATAACACTTTAGTGTTTAACTTGAGAAACCTTTTATCCTCATGCATGTTTTCACTTTACTACACCATTAATTTCTTGAGGGTATATTTCCATAAATGACATTTTAGAATAAATAATATGTGGGAGTGAGTTGTAATCTCTGAAGCACTGATATATTCAGAAATTTCAATGTAATATTTTTCCACACATTTTTGGTAATGCATGCCTTTATACGTGTATGTATATATGTGTGCTTATTAAAAGAAAGCAACCAGTATCTTATTTCTGTAATGATAAATTTAACTTTTTACAGTGCATTAGCTGAAGGATATAAGGATATATTTTGATAATGAAGTCTGGCAAAATATGGAGCTGAAAGAGACCATCTCTTTTTGAACAATGGCACGTTAAGAGTAGTTTATGTCCTATATATTGCGATTTGGAGTGCATTGACAGCAGCATTAGTCAGTTGTTGTTTGCATATAAAAATCATGGCATGAAGGGATGACCCATTAAGATGTCTGCTTTCTGGCCCTGTGAACAATGGTGTTCTGCCTTTTTTTTTTTTCCAACAGGTTATTAAAAACAATCTGAATCCTGTTTGGAGGCCTTTTAAAATCTCTCTCA
Organism: Pyrgilauda ruficollis; assembly: GCF_017590135.1. NCBI lineage: Eukaryota > Metazoa > Chordata > Aves > Passeriformes > Passeridae > Pyrgilauda > Pyrgilauda ruficollis. Next base: position 3,281,139 of record NW_024516984.1, on the reverse strand, counting down.
ATTCTCTGTGTTATAGTGACATGGATAAGCCAATCAAGGTAATGTATATTAAATGTGTGTATAAATTAATGTATTAAAAGTTAAAATATGTAAAAAGGGGAAGATGTGTTATTCTAGTTACTGCGGGTTTTTTGTTTCAAATTTAATTGAAAGTATTAGGTTTCTTATTTGAAAGGCACAGATATGTTTTAGGGAAAAAAAGGAAAACACTGCACATTTGTGATGTATTGTGTGGTAGAAGCTGGTCTTTGAAAGTCTGGGAAACCAGTTGAACACAAGTATCTTTGAAATGTCCAGTGCATTTTCTTATTTTTATTGTACAGTTCTAGCATGGCATCAGCCAATACTGGTGGTGATAAAGATACTGTGCAGTGAAAGAAGCATGTTAAAGTCTAGAATATGCTTTGTTCTATGTGATGGATCTTGTAATACTTTGTCACTGGTACAACAGGTAACATTAATGAAATTTTTAATATACTGCCTGATAAAATAAATTACACTTAATATACTAGCTAACAGATGTGGGTCAGATACAACTTTTGAATACCAGTTTTAGCAACATTTTCTCTTCATATAAAACTGAATTTTCTGTCAGAAAGTTAATCTTTCCTGTGACGTAACAGTTCTACCAGGGCTGTAATGTTTTCTATTTTCCAATTTTATTTTGAATAAATTGTGTTTAACTTCTGAATATTTTTCTTCAGGAATTCCCTTTAGGGGTGGAACTGAAGCTCAACAGCCAATCAAAATGCCATTTATAAGCTATTATGATCACGTTAGAAACCTGGTATTTTAGCATTTGAAAAAGAAACCCGAAAACCCAAATGCAGCAAACTGCTATATTTGATGTTCTTCCTCTGGGAAGGAAAACTTAGAGCATGATTTGCATGTAATGGGTATTAGTCATATGACTTGAGGCAGTCCTGGAAAATCCTTAACAGCCACAGGGATCTGGGTGTTACCAGCACCTGAATGGATTTAAATACATATTTATAGAGGAGACTAATGAACAAGTTTACAAGCCCAGCACCTTCTTCCCGTGCTGCTTCTATGTTTTTTCCATCTCATTCCTTTTGCTTCCCTTGTCCCCAAAACAGCTGCAACAGCTCTTACATCTCCATATACTATAAAGATATTTGTCCTTTTCAGTAAACAGCTATACTAAAACTATAGACCACTGATCTAAATGTATCTTTGAAGAGTTATTCTCAGCTCTATCATCATTTTAATGTAGTCTTTTCTTTGAAATCTTACCTGAGAAGTATAGGTTTATATCCAGAGGAAATAGACTTTACATGGAATACTTATAGACTTGCAGACAGGCAGTTTGATTATGCCTTAGCTTAGAAATGCAGGACCTATCACTTCAAACATTAAAATGTAGGCAGGATTGTGTTATGGAATGCTATTGAAGGATTAAACAATGCCTTTAACACTTTTATATGCACACGGTTGCATGTGTAATGGGCTGTTTGGCATAGTAAGTAAAACCAGCAATTTTTCTATGAGTGGCTTTTCACCTCTTTAATGGCTTAGTTTGTGTATGCCCAGCAGTGCACAAACCAAGTTGATTCTTCATCTTTTGGATTCTTTGTTATGTTCCATGTGAGTGTGTTTGCAGTCAGTGAAGTTTTCCTGTGTCTCAAATGTGAGCCTTTAATCTGGAGCAGGCATGCCTGATTCTGCTGGGAAAAATATGTTAAATCACATTGTTCCCTATTGCTATTGCATGTCCAGGAGGGCATATATGGAAAAAAAGGAAATGCTTCTCTCTTGTCTGGAATATTAGAAATTGGCTTAAATGGGTCAAAGATGTCACGCAAGACAAATTTTTGTGTCTTTGAAATTAAAAGGAGATACATTTACTAACTGTGCTAACAGGTATCAGAAATATTGGGTCAGGAAATATGTTCAGTTTTAAATTTCAGCTACTGAAGCACTTTGCTGAGTATTTGATTGGCATAATTTATGGCCTTCAGAAGAATTTACATAGCATCTGACATGAACATTAATTAGCCTGTTGGTTCTTTGGCTGCTTGCATAATTTAATGTGCTGTTCAGTGCATGTGCATGCATTTTTTTATTTATTAGTGAATTCAGAATGTTGTAGTGGTGCAAACTGCAAGATAGAGGTATGTTCTGTGCAGTAGAACTCCCAATCTACACATCATGTTTTGTACTTCAATATTCCTGCTTGTTTTAAGAAACTTAATTTCTTTCGGAAGCTCGAGTGTATGTTGAAGTTGTTTGATTTGCTTTTTTATTTCTAACTGAAATGCTCAAGTAATCAGTTAAATTGATTATTGAATGTAAGGTACAATATTTTTAGACTTGAAAGATGGACATGCAAATACCTGTTTACTTTAAGCAATACATACTCTGAACATTTTTCTTGAAGTTTGCATTTTGATTCCAAGTAATGTGGGAGGTCTACTTGACTTGATTTATTATTGTTTTTATTTATCATCGTCTTTATTAAATGATTTTAGTATGTTTTTATGTGGTTAGAATTAAGTTAGCTATCATACCTGTGTTGCTGAACTGAAGTAAAATGTCAAAAGTGGATGCCATTAACATAAGCTTTTATAGATAAATAACCAATTTTTCATATAGAAAGGCTGTTTGGTCACGTTTTCAAAGAGAGAAAAAAAAAAGAGTGTTTTTCACTCCTGCCTTCTTTGGTGGATTGGGCTGTTAAAAGAGTGCATTGATTAAATAATAAAGCTTATCATTAAATTCTCACTACAGGAAAAGAGATTTTTAGTTGACATTCAGATCCATGAAGTGTAGATCATAGTTTAACAGATCCACTGTTTAAATTTGCTAATCTTAAAAAATAAAAATTCAAATATTGTTTCTAGCTTTAGGGCTGAACCTTCATATGCTTATGAATTCTGTGTTATTTTGACGATTAATGAAGTAATATAAAAGTGTTGCTAAAACTCTCGTGATTGTTTACACAACTGATTTACTAAATTTTTAGCTGGATGCTCAGATTCATGATCAATATAAAAAACCCTATGCTGTTTTCCTACTCTTCCCAACACCCCATAACTCTCAAAACATAGTTCAATATAATTGATGTTAGTTGCTCATGTAAGACCTGACACTACTTAGTATTCTCATCTCTCCTTCACTTGAGTAGAAGACTAGATTGAAAACTGAGTGTATTGGCTTCTACCCAATTTTAATCTGTTTTAAATGCAGCCCTATGCAGTTCCAAGGCTTCAATGCAGGAAAAACTCTGTGATGTAAAAGATACAGGAATGTTTGGGGTGTTCAGGTTTGCCATTTCAGTGTTCATTGTTTTGTAGGGCCATTTCTGTTACTAACACTATATAATGCTGCATTTTAGGTTGAGTGCTATGACTATGATAGTGATGGGTCTCATGATCTCATAGGAAGTTTTCAAACAACGATGTCACAACTGAAGGAAGCATCTCGATTGTCACGTGTAAGTTACATAGTCTAAGCTGCCTGTGTGTTCTTGATAAGCTGTTTTATTCATATTGTAGCAAAACCTAGGTCACCTGGCCACAGGTGACCCCCAAGCTGGGCTAGGCTACACCTTGACATTGCCAATGTAGTTGAGGCTGAAAGAGCATTTGCATTGTTCATCCATTTTCTAGGATTAATATCTTGGTTACAGTTATTGTTATTATGTATCTAAATGCCCCACCATCAGCACAAAAAAAATTCACGTACCATAAAAATACAGAAATAAAAAACCCCTGGATTGTCAAAAGACAGAATGCAGCACAAATTTAACTACAGTTAAAAGACCAAAGCTTGTAATATTTTTTTCAAATATTATGTAATTCTTTATTTTAAAATGTGGCACTTATTAACTATTAACTATGTGTACTTCAGTGAGTATGAGAAAATTCAATATTTATGCCACTGCACAAAAATGCAGCTGTGTTACATTAGGTGGCTTTTTTCTAAAGTGATACTACCCTTCCTGATCTTATGAACTATAACAGTTTCCATACCTTTTAATAGGCAGGGTTTCCATATAGAAGACAAAAGCTGGCATAGTAAACATAACATAAAAGTATTTGCTTTATGGATATCTGTGTTATCAAGATGTTTTACCATATTTTTCTTTAGTCCTGTAAAACCTCCAGAACTATTTCTGCATTAAAAGACTGGGATCTATATAACAAGAGTGCATGCTTGTAGTTTCCTAATATTTTGAGCATTGTATTTATACTAAATAATAAAAATAATAATAATAATTCCAGCCACAGCTTCTGGAAACACTGATGCCTTGTTTGAATTGCTATGTCTTTACCAAAAAGAAAGCTGTTAGCAGAATCCTCAGACAGAGAATGGTACAGAATTTCTTTCTTTGTTTGAAATACATTTGTCAAAACAAATGTGTTTGTAGACTTCTGGGTAAGAGAGGATTTCTGTCTTGAGAATGTTTTTTGTTGCTGTTATTGGGCAGGCTGGGTTTAATTTTGCAGGATTATGAAATGAACTTCATTTTTAATATAAGCCCAAAGTATCAGTCCTGAAATATAAGATTATTAAACTTGTTACATAAATGATATTATAATATTTTTGTTGGATTTTTTGCATTCATGCAGGTTGAATTTGAGTGCATCAATGAAAAGAAAAGGCAGAAGAAAAAGAACTATAAAAACTCTGGCATTGTGAGCGTTAAGCATTGTGAGGTCAGTAATATATTCTGGATAATTCTGGTTTTAAGTGTTAAGGCATAACAACTCTCATTTAGTATATCTTCATTCTCAAACTGTAAGAAACTTTAAAATGTCTGAAAGTTCCACACACAGTAAATATTTAAGGGACTCTGATTCATACAAGACAAATTGAGAGCTGAATTATATACTTGTCCTCCCCTGTCCCTTCACTTTCTCTTGGAGAGAAAGGTCACTTACCAATTTAAGTAATTTCTGAACCACTGCATTTCCCAACTCACTGTTTTAAGGCAAAGTAAAAAGCTCTGCCATAATGTGTTATTTTATAAATGGAAGTTGTTTTGGAGCAGCTTTGGTGTCTGTAGTTTTGTTAAAGGCCTGATTCTGATGCACTGACTGTATGGTGGCGTGTGTTGCAAATATCCTGGTTGCAGTGAGTGGGTTGGATAGCTCTAGGGCAAAACTAATGATTTGAATGGGTAAAGACAACATATTTGGAACTTAAAAGTTGCTAAAGTAATATTAGCTGTGTTTTCTCCCATTGAAAAAAACCAAAATTTCTGTCTTCTATTTTTAGATTATTGTAGAATGCACATTCCTTGATTACATCATGGGTGGATGTCAGCTGAATTTCACCGTAAGTTAAATCATTTATATGAATACTGTTTGAGTTTTGGAGGAAATTGAAGTATAGAATTGATTGGCTGTGCACTTTATTTGATTATTGTATTTTTTTTTCTTGTTGACTTCGTTTTTGTTCTGTAGCATGGAGCAGGAAGCTATTTTGCCAGAGTGCTTCTAGTCAGTTCAGAAAAAAACAGTCTTTACTCTCAGCAACAGGTTCTGAACCTCTGGTTATGTTCATTAGGAACTGCCTAAGTTGTGTGGATGGAGACCAATGAGAAATTTACTGTTCTTTGAAAGCAACATGCAGAGGTCATGATATGGATTAGAACCCTTAAGTTATGTAGTTTGTGAACCAAGTGCAGCACAAGTAACAGTGTGATGTCTTCACCTTATTAACAAGCTTCATCACCAAAGCAATGAAGACCTGTTGAAGTCAGAGAAATACCTCTCTAGGCTTCTGTGGAGCCTGACTAGTTGTACTTCTGAGAAGAAAGGTGTGGGTGTGTGTGTTTGTGTGGCAAGATACAGAATGAAATTAATTTACCAGATTTTGAAGAGCTGCTGTGAATAGTAACTGAAAGGATGGGGCTTTCCACAATCTCCTCATGTCCACAACCTCCTCATGTGAAAGCTGTCTCTGCGCATGGCAGGGAGGTTGGAACTAGATGATCTTTAAGGCCTCTTCCAAGTCAAACCATTCTGTGATTCAGATGAAAGTAAGTTTGGCCCTTCTGGAGAGATGCAGAGCTTTTGAGGGTTTTGTTGTGACATTGTTTGAAGAGTGTTAATATTCCAAGAAACCTGCATCCAAGTACTGTGCCTGTTAGATTTGTAGATGTCCTGTTTACTACTTTTTCATGGTTTTCACTTTGGCTTTGCCAGAGATAAGAAGCATCATTTAACCTTTGAGAGCAATGAGATATAAATGCTGCATTTGGCAGGTGGGGATAGATTTTACAGGCTCCAATGGAGACCCTCGCTCTCCGGACTCTCTGCATTACCTCAGCCCTAATGGAGTTAATGAATACCTAACAGCCATTTGGTCTGTCGGGATGGTCATTCAGGATTATGATACGTAAGTGTTTGATTTTTATTTGGATCCTTTTTTTAGATATGTATAGACACTTGTGGTAGCTTTTTAAACCAGTGTTGAATATGCCTGCAGATATACTGGAATGAAACTTCTGAGCTAAGTTATGGAACTAAAATACCATGATATAATTGCAAGTATAAGTTTGTGTTTGCTGCAGACAAGCAGGGCTTTTCATAATTGATGAAAAGAGCAGCATTGATTTAAATATATGCTTGATTTCTTGCCAGTTTGGTGTTAAAGACTAGGTTTGGTCCCAGAAACAATTACAGTGGGGAACTTACATTTAATTTTGCTTCTAAAATAGCGTTTTTAATGATGAATAGCAGCACTAATAACTAAACTTACTGTACTATGTTGGCTTTTAATGTAAGGCACTGACTTTGTTTTCTTTAAAATTGCTTCTTTAGAGATAAGATGTTTCCAGCCTTTGGATTTGGTGCACAAATTCCTCCTTCCTTTCAGGTAACGGGATGTGTAAATGCAGTACCTAAGGCAGCTGAAAGCACTTGCTTCAGGAGGAGATTGTATATGGAGTCCTGACTATGTTTTCTGTGTGTTCACAGGTATCCCATGAGTTCCCAATAAATTTTAACCCTTCAAACCCATTCTGTAATGGTAAGTCTGAGAAAGTAACATCAGGCCTAGAGAGTAAAATGCCTAAGTTGAAGTCATAAAGATGCTTAAAAAGTGAACTGAAACTTGTTGTTCTAAATAAATAATTATTTTAGTCCTGTAGCAAGAAAAATTTTACAACCAATTTCTTAGGAGAAATACCATTGCATCTGTCTTCTGTAATGGTTTGTTAAAGAGGTGGTTTCAATGGCCAGGACACAGGGCTGGGAACAGTTCTCTTGTGTTGTCATGACACTTTATGCTACTTTGCTTCTGGTTTGGAGTTGTCTGGTTTGAGTGTGGTGCTGCTAGTGCCTGTTCAGTGTAGCCTCTCTGATCAGACTACCAACCACCACAAGCTGCCAGGTGAAGGGAACTGCTGTAGTTCAGTTTCACACCCTTGAGCGTAGAGTATTTGGCCTATCTGTTCACTCAAGGCAAATCATGTTATGTATGTGCCTTAAGCGTTGGTCAAACTGAAAGCTTCCATTGCTTCTGAATAATTTGGTTTTTTACCATCATGGTCAGTTTTAAATCTTTGCATCATCACTTCAAGTAACTGATTTATACAGCTTTAGGAAAATCAGGTGCTTCAAAATATACTGAATCTAATATGAAAAAAAAAAAAAATCTATTTCTGTTCTCTAGGAATCCAAGGCATTGTTGATGCATATCGAGCCTGTCTTCCTCAACTGAAGTTATATGGACCAACAAATTTTTCCCCAATTATAAATCATGTGGCAAGATTTGCTGCTGCAGCTACTCAGCAGCAAACAGCATCTGTAAGTTCTTTATGATACTCTCTGTGTTTCTCTACTTTTTTATTTTCCTTCTTGTTTATAAATACTTTTTTCTCTTTTTAATTTGTAAGTGTATTCATTTGATAGTTGGCCCTTTACCTTATGAATAAATGTTTGTTACTTTTAAAACAAGAGAAAAACTAGTTATTTTTGCAGATTGTATGTAACAGTCCTCTTCATCAATTAACTAAATAAACTCTTCACTTTTGAAATAGAAACTTAAAAGTACACAACACCTTTATGCTATCTTTTGTTCAAAGCTCTTGCAGTGCTATACACTTGCTCAAGTCTAATTTAGGCCTTCATATCTAAGAAAGTGATTTAACCTCAGCTGAGAAAAAAATTCAGCTAGTCCATGTTTCACATCAGATGGCTGGGAGAGAGGATTAACTAAGGCAGTGAAGAAATGGATGGTATAGCTCCTGACACCTAGGTACCAACACAGATAGTTAACTGTACCATAAAGGTTTAGGTGCTGTATGGGCTGTACCCTCCTCCATATTAAAATTTTATACATGAGTTGTTGACTCATATTAAAAATAGAAATTCTGAAGACCAAGTCTTGATTATCCAGTCATGTCGATAATGCATGGAAGTTCAGAAAATCCTAAATCACTGATGATAGAGAATACTGGTGTATTTGATGTCACTTAAAAAAAAATAGCTATTTTTGCATGTCAAATTATCAGTAGAAACCAATTTGAAAAAAAGCTATGGATTTTCATATGCCATGAGGCTGGTAAGGTAATTTAGCCTTGGAAGTCTTTCACTAGTAGCTGTAAAAAAAAAAAAAAAAAAAAAGCATGTATATGTGTATGTCTTTGTCTTAGGAAAGGAGCAAACCTCTTGTTGGTTTTGTTTTTGTTTGGGTTCTTTTAACTTTTATTTTATGTAGTATACCTAGCAAGAGATTTATTTTTCCTGACTGAAAAGATGTATTGAAGACAATTTGCTACCTTGACATTTAATACATATCATAGTCATTTGGGATTGGCTTTTGATTCTGATGCTGATTTTTTCCCAATATGGAGGAAGTATGGAGAAGAGAGAAATAAATCCAGTATGGAGAAGAGAGAAATAAATCTGATGTGATGTTGTATCCTGCAGTTGCTTATAGCTTTTTGTGGTCATAACTACTTTATAGATGTTCTTGCTGTAGTGGGGGAACAGACTGGCAGAAAGCAGGGAGAAAAGGTGGTACCCAAACAGACAAGATAAGGGAAGAACAATTATTTGAAGGTAGATAAAGGCAGATGGAAAGGAAAGCAGTGAAGAGAGACTTGTAAGAATACTGGGTGTATCTTTGGGACTTGAATTTATGCTATTCAGTAATCATCTGAAATTAAGCGAGGGAAGACTGGAAATTCAAAAAGCATTTGATAATTTACAGACTTGGTATTTCTAGCTCATTTTTGGTGCTCCAATCCAGAACAGAAGCTAGGATGCCGCCGCTTAGAAGCCCTAACAGAATAGTGGAAGCAACTCAGATGGTACTTAATTAAGTTACTGATGTACTACAAAGTAGTCTCAGTCACCTTGGTAATTAATTTCATGAAGCAGCTAGAAAACATGATTAAAGGAATTTGAAAAGAGCTGTGTATTTCAACACTAAAAGGTGTGATTTAGGATTTTCCGGATACAATGAATGAAGTAAAGGGTGGTGTTTCATAAAGATATTGATAAACCAGAAAGGAAACAAATACAAGTTTCAAAGGTGTTACCTTTCTAAAACCTCAGTAAACTGCCTTCTATCCTAGAACAAATGATGGGAAAATAGGTTAACTGTTGGTTTATCTGGGGATTTTGGAGGAAAGAAGGGTGATACCACGGGAGTTTTGGATGGTGGCTGTTTATTGATACCTTCTTTTAAAAGATTATGTTGTCCTTGCAAACTTTTTCAGACTGTACAGATGAAGCCTGACTACAAATTAGATGTTTGATTGTAAAATTCAGTGGGCACACTGAACATGCTAAAGTAGTAGTCTGTATGTGGGTTTTTCTAAGTGTACGTGCCTAAACGTTTGCTATTTCTTTGTCGTAACACAGTGTTTATTGATTTGACAGCAATACTTTATACTTCTGATCATAACGGATGGTGTGATAACAGACCTTGATCAAACTCGAGCTGCCATAGTTAATGCTTCAAGGTTGCCCATGTCCATTATCATTGTTGGTGTGGGAGGAGCAGACTTTGATGCCATGGAGTTTCTTGATGGTGACAATGGAGTTCTTAGGTCCTCATCAGGAGAGCCAGCTGTCAGAGACATTGTCCAATTTGTGCCATTCAGGAAGTTCCAAAATGTAAGTAATCTTACTGATATGCTTAATAAATATTGTAGACGTATGCTGGGCTTGCTAGGATGTCCTACATCTAGTCCTAGGCTTTTGTGGTGTATCCAATATGTCCTCTTAAGACAAGCCTTTATCAAATGCTAAAAAAACCTCTAAATCATTTAGTTTCTAGTTTCAGCACTGCATTTCTGGCTAGTTTCTGCAGCTGAATGACCTTTGTAAAACTCTCTCAGACTTGATTAAATGAATGGATGGGGTTTTTTATATTTTTTAATTTCTGTAAAATCCAATAATGTATGTGTAGGCTAATAGAAATCAAATTTTAAGCGTCATAATGTTGAAAATAGTTGACTTAAATAAGAACCACAAAAATACTGCTTACAACTTCTTATTTTGCTTTTACATTTTTACTTTTCATACCAATTCTTTGTTTAATCTCAGAGTAACTCAGGCAAACTGAAATGGGAAAAAGCAAAATCAATACAGAATATGCTTATCAAGTAACGCACTTGGATTAGTTAATCTACTTAACTAGGGTTAATGCTCAGTATAATACTATACATTCAAGTGCTTTCAGTTTCTAGAAAAAGATTTTTTTTTTTCTTATGGATACTTAGTCTTACAGTAGAAATAGTATCTGCAGAAGAGCTACTCCATATAAATACAGTTATTGTGGATGAGGCTTGGTGCAAAAAATTTCAAATGATTTAAACAAATCCCTGAAGGGTCATCTTAAGCAGATAGCTGAAGTCTGAAATCTGCGCTGTGTATTTCGTGTAACAAAAGGTGTCTTCAGACATGGAAGCCCTTTGTGCACTCAGCTCCTGTTACTTCAGTGGCACAAGACAGCCATCTGATTTGTAGTAACGGGAGGGAGAAGGTAAAGCTGACAGGGAAGCTTCCATCTGTCTGTCACACAAGGGCACTGTGTAAAGTCCTCTCTAAAATGTCAGATTTTAAGTTGCCCTTCTAGAGGAGGTGATTATTGCTTGCCTTAGAATCTTTGTTAGCAGTTGGTGGAAACTGAAGCTTGGTGTTCTTTTTTTATAAGTCTCCCAAAGAAGCTCTGGCTCAGTGTGTCCTGGCAGAAGTCCCTCAGCAAGTGGTGAACTACTTCAGCATGTACAAACTTGAGCCTCCTAAGAATCTTGCTGCAAAATGAATGGGCTGAGCAGAGGAAAGACTTTGTGCTTGCTTTACTTGCTGTATCTACAGACTTTGGTTCTCTATATACTTCTGTATACGTGTACACATGCCTCTGTATCATAATGTCTGTTACCTTTTGCCTACAAATCACTTTGCCAAGTGTGCCTTTTAAGGGCCAAAATTGTAATGGTGTTTAAGTTTGATGTTGATTTGAGAGATAATGCTTACATGGATACATTTGATTTTGGTGTAAAAAAGAGTTTCTATTAAGCCGCCATAACAAAATTTTGATACAGGTGTTTCGTATTCAGAGAAGTGCCATAGAGTGTAAAGGCCCTCCTTGCACAGCTGCTTCTTGTTTGCCACTTCAGTGCCTTTGGGCAATGCCTGGGATTCAGGACTGTGTGAACATAAGCCAAAGATGTCATTAAAGTATATATTCTTTTGTAGTATGCCTTCTCTTAATGTAGTGTGGGAATAACAAGGGTGAATCAAGGTAAGCCTCTAACATCTAAGAATAGTACTACTGGCCTATGAGGCTACTACTGTAAAGGCTGTAAGATGTGTTCCAATGTGCAGTGTGCTGGAAAATGGAAATTCCAGATTTATTTTGGTAGGGGTTCTCTTTTGGGGCTCCATCCCCTCCATAAAAGAGTCATGACTATTGATCTTCAAAGTGCTTTTTGTGAAGTAGGAATTCGGTTTTTAGTTTACAAGTTTTCTCTGATTTAGAACTGCATATTTTGAGGTAAAGTAAGTTCTTCAAATTGCTGTTGTATTTACTTTTGTCATATTTTGAATCATGCTGTTTTTCCATAAGCCCACTAATGAAAAGTGCCTGCAAAAAAACCAGATATTCCCTCTTTTTCTCCTTTTGGGAAGACACAAAAAAGTCAAGTCTCTCAAGCCCTAATCCTGTAATCATACTGCATTTCTCTAGGGCAAACAATTTCTGATTTATTTACTTGGGTCAAGTTTTCCCTTCACCTTTTATACCAAGTCTAAGTTATGTGTTTGCTTAGTGGACAAATGAAGGTTTCTTAACCTCCAGCTGCATACTGCTTGCTGAGAATCTCTTCTGATCCTGTCACTTTGTGTAACATAAGTGGATGGAAAGGTCACATTTATCACTTCTGAAATGCCAATCTTGAACATTAATTTTGCAGTTTCACCTTTGAAGTGGTTTCGAGTTAGGCATCCAGCTTATCTCGTGTGGATAGTCTGGCTGTAGTATGTAAGAACAGAATGGGCTACTGCTAAATTTAGCACACTTGGACACTCAAGATTTCACCAGGTCATAGTGTATTTGACTTTTAGTTGCTGGAGCTGCTTAGTGTGCTTTTTTTTTGGTTTTTTTTGGGTTTTTTTTGGTTTTTTTTTTTTTTTTTTTTTACATGTATAATACTGTCAAAAGTCTGAATTCACATTAACATTGATGGATGAAGGATATATATCTATTGAGATTATCTTATACAAGACATACCAGATGCTTTGTGGACAGTTGAGAATTATCAATCAATCATAAATGGATATATTATCTCCACTCCATTTTTCTTGGTGGAAGGGGATCCTAAATACTATCAAGTAGTGGAATGTTAAGGAAGAGAGGTTGTTTCATGTTAAGCCAAGCTCTTTCTTTTTTTAAAATGTAACTCATATTTATGTAAAAAAAACCTGTAATCATCTTTTTATCAGTGTAGTGAAAATCTGTTACTACTTTATGTATAAATTATAATGAAGTGTCATATCAGATATGCAACTCAAAATATTGAGATCAATGAAGTTACTATAATAAACTTAAATCACACTGCTGCAAATTGAGAGTGTATGATTTTGGAAGAATAAACTGTTTCACGGCCATCTGCTTCATGTACAGAGAGAATTGGATGCATATTAATGCTTTGTCTGCATTAATTGTAGTGGATGAGTACTACTGATGGGAGTATAGGATACTACTGAAGTTCCTCTGAGCTGTCTGCCAAAAATATAATGCTGGACCTGAGCTGTGTCTTACGAATTCTAACTTGCCATGGAAGTGCATTTAAATGTGTTAGTATGTATTATTATACTAAGTATCTGCTGCAAGTAAAAGAAAACCTGTTGTTTTGTCTGTGTTCTATACATAAATTGTGAGTTTCTACAGTAGAGGCTTCATTATCTCTTATTAGAGAATTGCTCCCATGTTCCTCAAGCTTAGGGAGTTAAATGCATATCAGTGACACCTAATTCTCAATGTGCCCTATTCTTTGTAAATTAAATGTTTCAGACAGGACCTTGGCAAGAACTGATATAACTTAGAGATATACAGTTAATGCCTGTTGAAAACTCCTAAGGTAGGCTGAAGTGATATTCTGAATGAAGAAATGCAGCAGATTGTGAGTCAAGGGGAAGGGGAATTACTGTGCTGTTTTGCCATTTTTTGTTTATTTTTACATGTAAAATATGCACTAATATCTTGCGGGTGACTAAGCAAAATATTGTCCAAGTTTTGTAAAGTGAATGTGCTCGTAGGTCACTGGCACCACCTTGTGATAAAAGTGATGTATGGCAGTCTTTGTCATCAAATGCTTTTTGCCGTGTATTGGTCATAATATATATACATATGTACAGCAGAGAGCTCACCTGTAACCAGAATTTTTTACTTTTATATGTATTTCAGTTCTGATGAAGTTAACTGATTTACAGTACCTGTGCATTAAAATGATCATTTCAGTATACTGTTCTGTGGTGCTTTTGTGTTCAGCATATCCTGTGTAATGCTAAATGCTGCTTTTGTGATTGCTATGGTGAGTATGCCACGGATTTATAACAAGTATAAAAGGGAGAGGAAAAATGCCTTTCCATTTAGTGGTAATGACTCTGCAGTTTATTCTCCATAAAGCATCTTAAACTGGCTTCTAGCAAGAAGATATTTGGAAGCTGGAGAGTTTTAGCTGTGACTGTTTCATGCTCTGTGCCACATTAGAGTTCTCCCCTGTATGTTATTTCATACAATTATTATCAAGTTTTCCAAAATTTTTGTCTGAGGAACAATCTCTACATTTTAGTTAGAGAGGCATAGAGAGATGGTTACTTGTAGTTTTCAAATACATTATCCTACTCTACCCTTCAGTATCTTTACATTCAAGTGTATTCAAGTCTGAGGGACTCGATTAGGACACTAAGATACAGGAGACAGTGTTGCAGTGGAATGTGATACAACACAGAGACAACTGTGATACTGGAAACTGCTTCTTCTAAGTGCACCAGAGTAATTCATTCTGCTTCTTCACTAGTTAAGAATCTGCAGGATAGAATTAGTTCCTGGAAGAATTTATTACATCTTACATCTTGTAAGATGTAATAAACACCTTTTTGTATCATTCTGTCTGGCGAAAACCATACAAATAGTTGCAACTTTGATTTGTGCAGCCTTCTTGTGCCTGCCAACCCTAAGAATGGAGGAATTGTGGGAGGAGGAAAATACCCCAACAACAGAAAGTAGGACGTCACAGAAAACCAGATGGATGTTATTTATGTGTGGCCACTGTCTTCTGCACTGATACTTCCCCTAGTTTGTTTTGGGTCTAAGGAACTCAAGAGCTGTGCATAACAGTAGTCTTGCAGACAGAACTGTCAAACTTTTCTGCAAACCTGGGCTGTTACGAGCTGTAGCAAAGCAGCAATTCGTGGAAAGCTCTGTCTCTGCAGTCTCAGCCTTTACTTTGTAATTTATGTCAGTGTGTGATTGATGAACTTAAATATGCCCACAGAGAGAACATTCAAAATTACCTTGTAGCATTTCTGTAGGCAGAAGGGAATCGGTTCTTTTCAATGAGAGTGGGCTTTACTCGTTCATATAAAAATGTTAAAATATGTGGAATATTTCCCTCCCTTCCATAATGCTTTGACAATTCTCTCAAAAAAAAAAAAAAAAAAAAGGATGTGAAGCTATGCATTGTAATTCATAGAGTATTATTATTCATAGAAGGTCTCATTTGTGGAACAGTTCAGCAGTATTTCTAATCTTGAGATTTCATTGAGACAGTCCTGGATGTGCAATAGATGAATAATTATGAAACAATTTAAAATTTTCTCCCTCTGTTGTGATGTTGTTTTTTCTTACACATCAAATAACAAGTTGCATACAAATAAAGATGGTTCTCTCCACAAAGCAGTTGAACCTTCACCTCGCTGCTAATGCAGAAGAACTTTCTTTTGAAAGAAATTATGGTTTTGGTCTTGTCAGAGGATTGCGGAATATGCAACATACAGAATTCACTCATCCAGCTTTTACTTGGGCAAACTTCCCACTGATTCTGTTAGGCTTCCAGTTTTGCCTGTGATTACAGAAGCTGAAAGGCTTTAAAGAACAGGCCTACGGAATGCATAGCCTGTAGGGTTATATATAGCCTGCAAAGTGAGTGTTTTAATTTGGCATGGTGCCTTGGTTGGCTGGTCAGCCAAGAAGCTGTGAAGCCTGCCTTTGCCACTTCTTGGCTTGGCCTCTGCATAATATTTTTAGTTTACAAAACTGTTCATCTAGTGGTATCTGAAAGGGGATTGGGAGAGAGAGGAGATGCTAACCTATAGAAGAAAATAATGTAGTTGGGAGTTTAGCTTAAAACACAGCTTCAAGCTTTTTTGTAATACTGCATCTGAGACTGATGAGTTGATGCAGAAGGTTGGCAGTGTGGGAGCTCCTGCATGGGAGGCTGTATCCCCCAGCTGTGGCACTCATGAAGGATTTACTGTAGTTCACAAGTGTGATGTAGCTAAGACACAGAGACATAGGTTTCTCTTTGCACCATTTGTCTAAGTCTATGACGTAGATGAACAATTGGACCATTGGTTGCAACTTTGCAATGCAGAGCCAGAAAGCGTAAATCCTGCTTTTTATAAAATAGCCTTTATTTTGAAGTAGCTGGTTTAGATACCAAGGTTCTTCAGACAACTGTATCAAGTGCTTACTTGATGAGATGTAACAGAGAGCATGCCCAACCCCTTAACAAGATCAAGCAAGTAAATCAGCAGCCCAAAATTATACTTCACTTCTGGAGGGTGAACTAAGTCTTTCCCATGTTAATTTGCCAGAACCAAAGACAGCTGGAGCAGATGTTTATGCTTTCAAAGGGCTGGCAATAATTCTATAATCTGCTTTCCTATTGCAGATTTTGGGATTTATTTTTTGACAATGGTTTTGTTATGTTGCACTTTGTCCCAAGGTAAAACATCCCAGCACATAGCACCTGCTGTCTGCTCTAAGCCACACTGGTCACAAACCCAGGTCACCAATTAGAAGTATAAGGGGAGGAGGGAGAAGGGTAGAGAGAAACATGAGGAACCTTAGCAACAGTAGGGCAGTAGCAAGGAAGAGGATAACTATGGGAAGGGAGAGGAGAAAAGAGAAAAGAACACACACAAAAGCTAAGAGCAAACTGAGCAACAGGAACAACAGGAAGAAAGCAAGGATAAAGAGGAGAGGGAAGAGGAGAAGTAGGAATAAGACAGAGTAAGAGAAAAGGGAGAGCATGAGTAAAACAAGAAACAAGTAAGTGGTCGTGAAATACAATGTGAGCCGTAATTTCTAATACACCAAAAGTTCTCTTTTCAGTGTCAAGGTTAAGAATATAAATAATTTATGCAGTTGTGCCAGGAGAGGATGGCAGGAAGACAAGGAGCTGGAGTAGATTTTTCTCATGCGTAGTCTCTACTTTTATATTCTATACCCAAAAGCGAAGTCCAGCCAGCCCTCTGAATATTGCAAGACAAATAGATGGGGCCACACCCCGAAGCACCGTCTATTTCTTTTCTTTCTCTTTAATTTCAACTTTAAGGATCTCTCCTTCTCCTGGCTTGGGGGATGGTGTCATACTAATGATCAGAGACTCCTTACTGGTTGCTCTCTGCATAACTGCAGGCTTAGCATCTGCCTGTGGCTTTTCCTTCTGAGCAGGGGGTGCGGAGGGGGCTGCGGGCACCACAGGTTTCTTCTCCTCTTCTTTTGGCTTGGTCTCTGTTACAGCTTGAGTTTCCTAGAAACAAGAAGTTTAATGTTTTCCAATACTGCAGAAGAAATTCAGGAAGTAGCTCTGTTCTGCACATGCCATGGAAAGGCACAGCATGACAACTGTATTAATGGTATGCAACACGTGTAAATTTCTGTTCAGATGCTGAAATTGGTTTCTGAATGAAAAATGCAACTTCAGAATCAGAATATCAATATAAAACCTAGGAAACACATGTGGATATTAATATCTGCCTCTTACTAATATAGGGGGATGAAACAGACCCGTTTTGGAGCACAGAACCCTTCCTTAGGTCTTGCCTTCCTTTATGTCCTTAAACTAGTGGAGAAAGAAAGAGTGTTACATAAACCTTGACATACTTCACACTGCCCCCATTCCTTGGCCAAGCCTATTTGCTAATAAGTTCACAAATACACACTAAAATGAGCAGTATTTCTGCTCCAATCATATTGTTATAGTCATTGGTGTGAGCAAAGTTCTTTATTTAACTTAAATATAACCGCAGCTGTTTCAGCTATAAAGAAAAGAATTCTACCACCTTTGGGTAAATATGTAGAAGTGAGCAGGCTCTTATTAACATCAACATTTCTCAGAACAGAGTGTTATGTGGGAATTATTTTTCATCAGTTGAAACAAATTTTCTCATAAGTGCAAGATATTAGAGATTTAATCAGTTTTAGCTGTGTGGGCCACACTTTATATTTTGTCTTCAGGATTTTTAACAACCAGAGATCTGACACTGAATTGGAAAGTTCACCATGTGCCTGAGTCAGCTGGATCAGATTACTGTGTTTGGGTATTCCTGTATTTACTGTTGTTTACATAAAATTAGATCAGATGCCCTTAAGGCCTTTGTAAAATCCATTTATCCTTACTTTCTTAGAGGATTTTTTGTTTGCTTGCTTTTTTTCCTTGCTTTTGTTTTTTTCTGGTCTGCATAAAGTCCAGGTTCAGAAAGATTGAGCCAAATTTTAGAATTAATGTTTACAGAGCTTAGGAAAAGTGGTTATATCTCAGCTACTGGGAGTTTTTGCTGTTGATTGCAGCTAGGCTAAATTTTCATCTACTCTGTTTGCCCAAGCCCTCTGAGTAGATTCTACTCTGTTTTCTGTGGCTTTACCTGAGTTTCTTCTTGTTTCTTCAGCTGCAGCAGCTTAGCAAGGCCTTCTTTTCCTTTCCCTCCAAGCATTGCTTTAAACAATTTCGGAGTTTCCTGTTTCTGCCCAAAGAGACCGGCCAAGCCCCGTGGTTGTTGCACTGGTGGTCCCGGAGCAGGTTTCCCCTTCTGCTTCAGGAGCACCCTGGAGAAAAAAGGGGATAAGAACACACAACAATGCTGTGAAACTGAGAGAAGTTCCTGCAAAGCTGATATACCACAATTATGCATGAAGATCTGATGGCTCTTACTTGGTTCCCAGGCCAAGTGACAGGAGCAAAATTGGAAACAGTAAAGGTTTTGCCCCAGGCTCTGGTAGAGATGGAGGAAACTGTTCAAATTTGGAGTTGCTTACCTGTATCCTGGAGTATAAACAAGGGCTGGCTCAAAAATTAAGGTGTCACAAAATAGATCTAAGAGAAAGATAAGGAAAGAAGAGGTGTGGAGGGGGATGGCTGCCCCATCCTGAGGTGGCAGTCTCTTATCTGGCCTTCTGGATGCAAATTCAGAGAGCATTTGGTGCTCCACCAGGACTCCAGTTGGCACTTTTGGAGGAAATACTTTACCAAACTAACTTCCAGCATGGCTCATCTCTCATGGGTCAGGTTAGACAGTGGTACTTAATTTTGGTCCTCTTCAGTAGAAGACACCCTGACAATACAAACACTACTGCCAGGCTTGTGGCAGTAGATTTTCACACTGTTCCGTAGCTGTACTGATTTACAGCCATAATGACAAGAACTGAGAATGAATAATGAGGGTAAAGATTAGATGAAAGATCTGAGATAGATGGGACCAGTAAAAAGCAGAGGGTTTCCATGCTTTCATTTTCTATTAGATTACTGTACAGGTTTCAAGGCCACTTTTCTATCCTTGCAAAAGCCCTGACTTAAGGCTCTTTATGAGTGAGAACTGTATTCTCAGACTGAAGTATAGTAAATCCCATAATACTGTAATTTTCTCCAGCATCTTGTACTTTGGGAGTTTTAGAAGTGAAGGATTTACCATTTTTTTTTTTTCATTGCCACAAATTAAAAAAGGTATGCTTTAGCAGCTTGCATGGCTTTATTATGAAAAAAACATACAGGGGTTATTGGGCAGGTGGTGATAGAATAAATGTCTTTCTTGAATAAATTCTTTCAGTTTACTTCAAGGGACCCTTTAAGGGTGTCACATGACCAAAAAGAACTCAAATGTAAACCTTCCAGGGCAGAGCAACTGGTAACATTATTCCAAAACAGAACATAACCACAATCTTTATGAGAACAGTGCACAAATTTACTCTTTGTGCCTAGTTTTGACATAATTTTTGGATGCCTAGACTGGTAAGCAACATGGCCTCCTGCGCAGGGCAGGTACTGCATATCTTTAAAATCAGTACCTGCCCTGTACTGGTAAGTACAGGGCAGGTACTGCATATCTTTAAAATTAAACAGAATATCTTGTTTTTAGTCTGATATCTAGAGAGGTCTTTGAGCTCAAATGGGAGTGCAGATACAAAATGATTAAGCTCCATGGTTGAGAAAGGCTGTCTGGAGGAAGCAGAATCTAATGGGTGGGCAGAATAATGCCTAGGGTGGGCAAGAAAGCAAAACAGGCAGCATGGGACAGAGAGACAAGAATAACGAGGTCATAGTCCTGTTTAGATAGAAGCTGGAGAAAAGTGAGGAATGATTGTTGCTGGGGATCATTGGTCCATGCATTTGTTCCTCTTTTCTACCTGTTAATGCTAGTTTTGAAAATTGAGCAGTCAGCCCATTCTGTGTCTGGTTTCCTTGTTCCTCAGGGGCATCATGATTCTCAAGATACTGTTGTTTGACTACCTGGGCTGTTACAATATGATGAATGCAGCCATTTGCTAGCACTTCTGAAAAACAAAATATCTATACTGTGCTATGTTTAGTCTTCTCTGGGGGAATTTCAAGTCTGTGACCAACCTTCCAACCTTTGATAGCAATTTGAGGCAACAGTAGAGACCAGTAGGGGTACTGAAGTATACTAATAGAGGCAAACTATTTCAAATATTTGGATCTTTTACAAGGTAGTAAGGTACTCATTTTGTCGTAATTTTATGACAAAATCTGACAATCCTTTGCCCTTTCAAAGCTGTGAAAATGGTGATCCTTGCAAGCTACAGCCAAAGGAAGGTGAAAAGCAATCTTGGTTTGAAATCCCCTTTTGGAATGCTTTTGAATAAAATGCACAGTTATCTAATCTGTATAATTCCATTTTGTCAGGCCTCACTTTAAATCCATTCCTAACTGCTGCTTAAGGTTTTGGAAATGCTTACAAGTCTGTGGATGCATTGAAGCATATCTCTGTAGAATTAGTTGCAAGTGTTTCATTGCATCTTTGAAAACCTTTTCCTTAACCAATATCTGTCCTGCAGTTTCTTTCTTGATGATGTAAAAAGTCCTGATATGTATCCTTATCTCCTATTTTTTTAATGTTATCTTAAATATAATGCATAAGGCAACTACATTCAGGATTTCATTCTACTTACCACATTTCCGTAAGCCTTGGGTTTCCTTCCAAGACCATGCTTTCAACTAGAAACTACCAGGCAAATCTGACCCTTAACACCAAATGTGTTTACAACTGTCACTTTTCCAAGAAAGGAATGAAAATAGTCTAGGAGTCACAATTGTCCATCCTGCAGCTAAATGACATGATTTAAAAACCATTGTTAGGACATACTTTGCTTTCTTCATGAGAAGTTTTTCTGAGTCAGGATAGTTCACCAAGATTTCATTGAGTGTTTTCTTGTCCAGAATGAAAAGGTTGGCAAAACCATGAGCCACCACGTTGGCAGTCCTTCGATTTCCTCCACCTGCAGCTAGTAGGCTGGAATGAAAATAAACACCATCAGTCACAGTGTTACTTGCCCTAGTGAGGAATCTCCCTGCCTGTGCTTCTCCAATGAAGTCATTGTAAAGCTCACTTTGGAGCTGGCTGTTCTATCCAGTGTTCTGTAAAGGCCCTGTGCAATGGGATTAGAGATTCCATCTCAGGAAGGCAAACTGTGACCGGTGGTCAGGCATATGTAGATGCTAAGGACTGTGAAAAGTTTTGCTAATAGAGATACCCACAGCTCAGACTGCACTTGTTTTAGTTCTTATGTGAACTTGGCATTTTGTCAGTTTTATTGCTGAAAATTATTTGCATCAGTAGTAGAGCTGCATTATTTACAGTGAATGAATTATTCTCCCCCAAGGATTTTTTCCTGACTGAATAACTTCTGTGGGGCTCTTGTTTTTGGTTTTCTCACATATCTCATCTTATGTTTAAATGTTGGCAATGAATGATACAGTTTAGGAAGGTCTTTCAGGCTGACAGTTAGAAATGTGTCTGCCAGAAAAAGAAGGCTATTTTGTTTTGAACATAAGGCATTAGACCAGTTTAGCTAGCAGCAGTTGGCCGGAGGGAAGACATGTAAGAAAAATTAGATGTACAAATAAAAATAAATTGTTCATCCTGCACCAAGCAATTGAAGAGACTTCGCTTGTCAGCTCTGCTGGTAAGTAAGAGAATTTGCATTTTGTTCTTAGTACTAAAATTTCTCTATCACTTTATTCAAGATCTACCCCAAAGTTTGTCCTTTAAAGATTTCCCAGTGAATTAATCTTTTTAGAGAGCATTTAGTATTATCTAAATTTAAAATTAAAAAAAGATATTCTTAACCCCAGTAAACAGGAATTGATACTCATCTGAAATAAGAATAATGGATATATATTTGTTTTAATACTAAAGATATTTATAAAACATATTTCTAAGTATTGAATAATATAGGTAATATATTTAATAGTAGGAGACCTCTGCGACTGTGTGTGCAAGGCTAGTTTTGCATGCCCACAGAGTGTTTTTCTGCAACTCAAGACAGCATCAATACATAGACTGAAGCTGAAAATGCAGTTTATAATCTTCTTTTAAAACTATTTTCTATTATTCCTCAGATAGAATAAAACTCTGCGCAATAGGAAAAGCTGCTAAAGAAAATTGCAAATACCTTTTGAGCTCTGATGAATCTCTTCTCAACAAGTCATTGAACAATCATTTTTAGGCTTTCCTAACAGAAAGCTCATTTTATCAAGGTAGACGGGAACTAAAGAGATCAGCTTTTTCATTATGGTGATGATGTGAGGTGAATTTTACAAGTGAGGCAGTCTCTGCTCAAACAGAACCATATTTGACTAAGGACAAAGTTATGGTACTTCAGCATTCAATCTGGTTTGGTTAGTCTGTGAGGAGTTACATGACCACATTTTTTAAAATGGGTACATTTGCCTTGCAGGGGTTCTTGGTAATGCAATATCTATATTAATCACAAAATTTGCTTTTTTTACCTAACATTTTTTACTCCAGTTTTGAGTGTCAAATGCTCTAATAATAGTATGAGTTGATGACCTTAGAATTCTTATGCTAGCAAATTAAATTTCAAGCTATAAGGTTGTCAAAGTGATGACTCAGCTTATCTATTGTTTTTATAGCTGATCTCTGTGGGAAGCTGCCGTTAATAGAAATTGGAGAATGGCTTGTGTTATCAGCTGAACGTGCAGGGTTGTGGTGGCTCAGCTGGGCACCTGTGTGCATATGAGGACAACTGGTAAGTCAGGAAAGGGAAATAGGTCTGGACCTTACTTCTGATAATGATGTCAAACTCCAAAGGGCAGAGCCCATCAAAAACAGCAGCTACTACTTTGAGGGAAATCCTGGACAAAAGTACTGGAAAACATCATCTTTCACAAAACTGAATAGCGCCTGTAGTTTGGGTTTTTTATATAAAGTTTAAAATTACTAAACAAATGAAAGCTGATGCTGAGATCAAACATTTAGAGATCTTCCGTCAAAAATTTACATAAAATGGAGAAATGTTTTAGTTTTTCCAGAAATAACATTTTCTGATAGGAAATAGCTCTAGTGAAATACCAGTAAATGGATGAATGAGAACATCTGGCTTCAAGTGTAACTGTCTCTGGGCTAGTGAAATGTTGTTATAACTGGATTTCTCTTGTTCTGAATTGTCTTTGCTGATGGGCTCTCATTAAGACAACAATCTGTTTGCTTCTGATCCTGAAATTATTTTACTTCCCCAAACTGATATCTGTACAGGGAAGTAGCAATGAGGGTAAAATGTTAATTGGAGCTCATATTACTTCATCCCTTCCTGTAATAATTTTTAAGGATGAAATTGGCAAGGGATATGTTTCATTGTTACTTTTGCATTGGATTTCTAGTATAATTCAGGGAAGTTTTTGGAGATAAACTCTTTTTATTCAATTCCTTTGCTCCTGGAGACTTTTAAGCATCATTGACGTGCATTTTGAACAGAGTGAGATTAAATAGCAAGCATCTTATATATCATGTACCTAAACCACTCAGAAGGAAGCTGACATATTTCTCCAAACAAATCTTGAATTAGAAATCAGAAGGAAATCAGCCTGATATCAGGTTATAACCATTATAAAGTGAGAGAAAAACTTGGATGTCCTAGAAAAAGTAGTACGTAATCCATTAAAGAATATTCTTTTCCATTTGCCTGTGGTATTCTCTATTCAGAAGACCTTGAAAAAATTTATATTGAAAGGCACAATACAAATTCATTATTTTCTAGCACCTTGCCACTAGGAAGAGCATATCTCTACTGATAAACTTAGTGCATCGTATCTGCCAGTTGCTGTGTTTTTTTCTCCTTGATTTTATCCACTGCCTGATATTTTATATGCAAATTACACGTGTCTGAATGGGTTTGCTGCTGCAGTAGGTCAGTGATGAATAAAACAAGACTAGAATTGTAGTGTTATAGCATTGCTCAGGGTTCTGCTGGCCATATTGGCAATTATGTAAAGAGTAACACGGACTGGGAAATGAATCTTTAAAGGTCGTTGCGTGGTTCTCACATGGAAACAAGTGCTCACCTGTGTTAGATCAAAAGTGTAAAAATCCCTTCTTTGTTTTGAAACCAACAGTTATCATTTCTCAGTTTAAAATACAAAGTTCTCCCTTCAAATACCAGGCTAATAAATAATTGAAAACCATGTGTGTGTTACATATGGGGGCTGCTTTTGCTTTTTCTTCTCTTTTCATTATTCAGCCCTTACTGATAAGTTCCTTCTTAGTGTTTCTGCATAACTTACAATACAGCCTTTTGTTTGGATCTTTCACTCAGGTAATTATGTTGTCACACAGAGAAATACCTTCCTAATAACCTTCTCCAAGAACTGATATAATTTCACTTTCCCACTTAATGAACAAGTTCTGTAACTGAGCTATATCAGGTGTTTTCCACTTGAGGTCTAAGCAAATTCTGTATGCACATCCCTGGATAAACAGGAATGTTTCCCCTACTACAAAGGGAGACACAACTAGAGGACAAATGTAAACCTGGTACAGAGCTGATTATTGCTTTTCAAAAGCCAGATTAAAGCTACCAGCAACAGCATTAGCAATAACAGGAAGGCAGCTGGAAGAAACCAAGGATCCAGTTTATCACATGCAGCAGCACATTTACTTTATTACTTTTCCTTGGGCCAGCCTCAGCAAAGGAATGCAGTGCCTAAAAACTAGCACTTGATTGGCTAAATGGGGTACTTAGCACACAAAAGTTAATGGATTTTGCATAGAAAGTACATGCACAATATAAATACCATTTGTAGCCACCAGCAAAACAATTCTCATCCAGATAAATTCAGACAAAAAAAAAATCTGGTCTATCCACCTTTTTCTTGTCTTGTATGCTTTTAAATAAATACTTTTTCAAATGGGGTTGTCTGATTTTCAGAAATTTATTCATCTCTTAAATGAGCTATTTTTAATTGCTATTTTAGATTTTTGTATCTATTTTGTTGGAGATTAATTTTCATCTTTGCCATCTGCCATTTAAGGGCACCTAGTCTTATTATACAGACAATAAAATGCATTTAGTCCTTCTGTATTGCAGACAGCATAACAGGAGATGTGTTAAATCCTTAAAATGCTAAAGAAGAAATTTGTCTCGATATCCCTGTGTGCATTGATCAAAACACTGGTCTCAGATCTTACCCTATTAATCATTGATACTTCACTTAGATTTTCCTTCACTTACATGCATGTCCTTGCTCAGTGTCCTCTTTGTTGATCCTACCCACTTTCTAGCCTCCCCACTGTCACACCACGGAGAAGTTAAACAACCACTGAATATTTGACAAGTTCTAAAAGAAATTACTAAAAACTGTGATAGACCTACCTGATCTCCCCAAATACAGCTCCTGCTCTTAGTGTAACCAGGACTTTGGTACCATCAGGGCCTCCAAGGACTTGAACTTCACCCTGTTTGATGATGTACATCTCTCTGCCAATCTCTCCCTGGGCACACAAACACATAAAGAACCCATGTTTTAACAATGGTTTTTGTTATTAGAATACTGTTACAGGTTCTTCTTTAAATATCTTTCTACTCTCACATGAGCAGAGGGTGTACCACTATTATGAGGCAAAGTGGCAATTTAGTTTTAAAAGTGAAAAAGCAGCAGCAACAGAACCAGGACTGAAAATGAAAGGAGTTGCACTTTCTATCTCTTCACTTGGTGCTCTAAGCTTGCACGCAGCATGTCCTTGGTGAAGTAGGGTGAGACCAACATACATCCAGGGGGAAGGTGGTTCCAACATTCCTTACTACATGTTGCAGCATTAATAAGATTGCTATGGTTGTTGGTCACATAGTAGACTTCTACAAGTGAGAGGCCTTTTAGCTGTGAACCAGGCTGTAATAAGTTGATAGTTCAATTTCTCGTGGCCTGTCTTTGTTAAGAACTGTTTGCATTGGACTGCAGTGTCAAGACTTTGAATCTGTTGCTGTCCTTTATTCCCTCTGTTGTGGCAGAGTCCTAGCTGTACTCTAAGATCCTTTCATGCTGTGCATTGTGTAAACAAACACACCAAACTACTCTTCCACCCTTAGCCAACAGCAATTCTGGGATTGGTCTTTGAAGGGACACACTTGATCCTTCATTGTATTCACAAATGTTTAACTTCTGCACAGTGGAGTCAGTGGAGCTAGCCCAGCATTCTGGAGGAGGATTGTATGCTTAACTCTTGAAGGGAGCAGGACCTTAGTGAGCATGTTGGACCAGAACTGCTACAGACAAGTTAAGGGGTTCTGATGGTCTCTTGTGTAGGTGGTGGGACCTGTGGGTCACTTGCCAGAGCAGTAGCAGTGCAGATTGCTGTTCATCCCCCCCAAGCTTTGATTGCATCTGACATTGCCCTGTGTTTACGTGCCTTCTGGAAAGAGACGTGGGCTCTCTGGTCAGAAGCTGAGCTATTTACCTGTGAACTATCTGCCTGGCCAGGTTTAAGCCAAAAAGCTGAGACAAGATAAACATCTCTGATAAGAGACAGTGTGACAGCATTCAGCTGGAAACCTGGAGGTGGCTCACAGCTGTGAGTGAAGGCAGAGCAGATCCTGCTGGAAGGAGCTTTATGGGAGCAGTGTATTTTCTACATTCTTAGATAATTCTACTTAAGTGTGTCTGAGTACACAAATGAAACACAAAGTGTCATAGACTGAGAACTGTAGGCTGGGTTTATATGTACAGAAGTATAGAAACATTATATTTGATCCATTTTAAATATTATTTAAAATTTAAATATTTATATATTTAAAATTTTCTTGAGGTATCATTAGATAAGCCATATTTACATTAAATACTTTCCCATATTACTATAATTTCATGGTTGATAATGTAAGTAATAGAATTCATATTGTCTTGTTCTAGATTGAAATTTGAGAGCATATTTGTTGTTGTTATTACACAGAATAGCTTAATTAATTTTATGCTTTCTAATTCAGTCAGGATTAAGTTTATTTAAAAGGACATTGTTGACCGATATCTGAACTCTTTTTCTAAAACACTCTTTTTTTAATAATATAATTCTTATTTGAATAAAACAAGAATTCTCACCTTTTTGCAGACAAAGTCACCAGGTAAATATACAATGGATTTCAATCTCAGCAGCATGTCATATATCATCTGGGTATCACAGCCCTGTTAAAATAGAGTTGATCACTCTGCTAATTCAGTATTAAAAGTGATTATTAGTGCCTCAAAAGCCAATACAGGAATAATCCAGGGATTCCATAATTGGAATGCAAACTCAAAACGTCACAAAGATCAGCTACTAGAGCTGAGAATAGACTGAAAGAGTTGTTATTTCAAATAATTATGAAGTTCTCTATGGGTTGAACATATTTTCATTTTTTTTAAAGTGAGTTTCTTTACATCTAGATTTTCTGAGGAAGCTCAGTTAGTGTTATGTTCAGAGCTTTATGTGTCTTTTATGAGGATTTTATGGGATTTTTTTTTAAACTGATCCAGGGAAAACAACAGATCCTGTCAAATGCTCATATAGATCTATGAACTCTATGTCTTCAGCAGATGTAGAAAAAATGTACAGCCATGTAATTTTTATACAGGTATATAATGTAGTTTCTTACAAATATCCTAACAATAAAATTTTCTGTGTGTACTTCTAAAAACTCAGAGTCTCCTTGCTTTTGTCCCAGAAATCCAATTTTAAGCGCACCTTCAAATTGTGGCTCCGGAAAACTACCGTGGTAAGTAAAGGGAAAACTCTTTTACACAAAAACTGACTGTGATGCAGCTTTCTCTATACCAGTGTTAGAACACTGCCAGAACACAGAGCATGGGTGATCTCTTAGGCAGACCTGGGTGGCCACAGCAAGGTGGACTGTGTCAAAAATTAGATTACTCTCTGACTGTTGAGATTAGTTATACTCTGAACTCACTCGCAGTCTGACCATACCATCAGTTATAGGATGTCATCATAACAGGACTTTGTTCTAATCTCATTTGTTTTTTTCAAGATCACTGCCTCAACACAAAAGAAATCCAAATGCAGGCACTTGGGTTTGTTCTGACGTCTCCATTCACTGAGACATTTCTTTGGCTTATTTTGCCTTGCATACTAACAAATATGTTAAACACTTGAGTGTTGCAAGATGTACAAAACAAGGTTTCTATATGGAATATCACATATTTCTGCATTCTCCTCTAAAACTACTTGCTTTGAATAAATCCACTTTGTTGACAATGGCAAAGTTCACATCAATTGCAACGGCTAAATGCATTTTGGTTGGCATCTGCTCCAGTAATTCTGATTCATCTGAAAAAAAGAAAAAAAAAAGACAAATTAAGGAATGTCCACAAAAAAAGAGCAAAAATAACTTAATGGAGTTATTATAACACTTATAAGTTCAAGTGAGGAAGCAGCTAATATGCTTTTACTAAGATGCTTAATAAATCTTATCTAAAATTACTACCAAAACATTGTATTAATTAATAGGGTTTGTGGAGTAGTAAGAATCATATTGTTTTGTAGTTTCTTTCTTTTCCAAAGTAAGTTGAGCAGCCTCCTCTCACTTCCCACATGCAATTCAGAAAAGGAGAAATGTGAATTTCACTCTGTATCTGTATCTGTACAACCACTCTCACTAAGACATGCTAAGTAACTGGAATTGGAAATCCTCACCCAGCATTCCTTGAGAGTCCCATGTGTATTCATACCAGGTTCTAACACGATTCTGCACCAATTTTGGAATAGAATAGGTGTTCATATAGGAGACAGTGTTGTCCACACAGGAACGAAAGTAGTTCTGCCCTGCTGTTGCTGCTCCAATTACGTCTCTCATCTGCAAATATCAATTGTTTTTACCACACATTTCAGAAAAATAGTCTTGATTTTATCTTGTCAGCAACTTATGAAATAATATTACACTTTTTTTGCAAAAAATTATACATTCGGCTGTGTGTTTTGAATAGGTGCTTCATCCGCTTTTTCAGAAACATTACACATTTAATCTGATTGTCTGATTGTAACATGATTTCAGAGGAATTGTTTCTGGGTTTTAGCTTATTCTTCTGTCTTGTATTTCTGGACATGGATGAAAATTATAGATAATACTTTTCTTAAAAATCCATAGTAAAGCTACTCTGTATTTGGCATGCAATGCAAGTCAGAAGCAAAGCAAACTGGGCTGAATTTCTGTAATAGCATCATCTGACACAACTAGAACTAAGATTGTGCCACTGTTTAAATAGTGAGATCAGACAGATAGAGATCAGTCCTGAGCTCTGAGAATGGAAAGGTGACCTTAAAGTTTTTAGCGCAGGAACATCATTTAACATTTCAACTCAAATGTGATTCAGTTTTTAAAAAGTGGTTGAGTTAATGTTTATAGATATTTCTTCTTCAAAAGAATAAGTATTCAGGTGTCATTTTAGTGGAATGGCTTCATGTGGCAGCTGCCAAGGATTAATGTGCCATGGGTTGAATTTTGCTCTTTATGACAGAGGTGCAATTGATTGCAATGGGAATAACAATTTTTAGGCAAGTGTGCTAAAGCAGGAATAATAATAATTTTAAGGGTTCTTTCTAAGCAGGAATTATAACAAACAAACTGCAATGAAGCAGTTTGTGTGTTAAGGTTTAAAGTTTGAGACTGCAAATAACTACACTGGTTACAAAAAGTAATCTGCAGAATCTTCTTGGGGAAATGAGGCTTTCATTTATAGTTACAACAATTTAGGGAAAAAATATAAATATGCAAACTCTGAAGTTTAATTCTATTTACTTGAATTCAATAGTTTTCCAGAATAATTATTTTATATATATGTATTGTTTTATTTTTGGTAATTCTGGTTTATGGAGGAATTTAAAATCATATAAGGAAGAATCTCTTCAGTGACAGTTGCCCTTTCTTGCAGTTCCAAAGAGCAAGAGACATATGCAATCTCTAGCTGCTTGACTGAACTTTTCAAATACTGTATTCAAAACAAGAATTAAATTTCAGTTTTAATTTAGTTTTTTTTTTTTTTAATAATTAATTTCATAAGCATGGACAAATCAAAAAGTCTGGAATGGCTTCTGCAGGAATTGCTAAGGCACAGCCTCACTCAGAAACCTCAGCATTTATTTTTCTGTAGGCAATGTGTTTTAAAACCTATGATCTAAAGCCCAAATTTAATAGTTACAAACCAGAAATATTTCTATCATGTTCATTTGAAAATATAACTGATTTGCTGTGCTATGGGCTTTTTTATTTCCCTCCTGCCAAATGGGAACCAAGACAAATAGAAATGAGTTAATTTTCAGATTGACAGATACATTGTAATTTGTGGAAGAGATCAGAGTTCTAGTTTGACAAAAATCATGGGATTTCCATTAACAGAATCCTATCAGTAGTAGTATTGAGCATGACCTATTCAACAATCACAATTTTTATTTCAGATTTAACAGTATAATGTAAATGTCAAGGATTTGTCTCCTAGGCTGTGAGTAAGGGGGGAAAAAAAAGGAATTATACATAGTTTCAAAGGTCATCTGTGTCCTGCAGAGTCTTGGCTTTTAATCAGCTTGTATGCAAAACAGCTGCAAAACAGGGAACTGATTAAACACCTGTGTTTATCAGAAAAATAAGTATATGTGATGTTAAAATAGAGGATGGAAACTAAACTTTTTCTCAGAACTAAAGTCCATTCAACTGAATATATTATCACTACATTACAGTAATTTGAATCTTACTTGTTTTTTTATGTACCTGACCAATTAAACTGGAGAAGACAAAGACACCCATGAAATAATTCAGCAGTTGAAAGATTATCTCAAACAGCGTTTGTGGTTCTGCAAGGCCACCGATGGTGATTAAACTACGAACTGCCCAGTAGTAACACCTCAGGTACCTGTGGATACAAACAGCACTTTTGTTAGACTGTAGCTACTTATAAGTTTGAAGTTAAGCATATGCCTACCTGAGCTGGGCCTTTCAGTGATGCTTTTCAGTCCAAAATACTTTCAACATTTTATAAATGTTGAAAGTATTGCTGTGAATTTATAAATGTTGTGAATTTATAAGTTATACAATTACATAGGTCAGGTTGAGTTGACTAGCGTCACGCACAGCAAAATAAGAATGTATGGGACATGCAACTATAATTTACAGTTTTCTACTTATTCTAGGCAGCATTAAAGAAGACTTGTGTACAAAAGTGCCAAGATGGACATTACAGGGTTAGAATGCTACTAGTGAAGATGGTCAAAAGCAGTGTAAAAGTGTTGGAGACTTCGCAGAGTCTCTCTGTAGCAGCATAATAGATGCTCAAACACCTGAAGGTGCCCTTCATGGCTTTAGTGTGATGACACCAGTGCAAAGCCTTATGGTGGGAGTGACAAATGCAGTATTGTTCTTCTTATGTCCATTTTTACTCCTTTTACTGTGCTGGTCTTCCTCCCACTCTGCTTCTGAGCACCCTTCATTGGCTCTACCTCCTGGGTTATGTCAAAAAAGTTACATATTTCCACAAGCTGTGTGTTAATTCACCTTTTCCAAACCACTTATTCAGCACTAAAAGGTTGACTTCTCTGTTGATATCTCTTAGCTGCTGGTCTCCACATCTCCTTTTGTCACCTTAACAAAATCTTTCTTGCCTTTTTCACTACAGAGCCTTTTGCCTTCAAGTTGTGTATTTCTACTACAAGTTTATGAAAGCAGCAAAGGAGCTGGACAGAATGCTTTAAAAAAGTGCCTTGGCATCTCTAAAATTCTGGTTTAAATCACTTTCTAGAACATGGTACCACAAGCAATGCAACACTGCAGTGAGGAATAACTAGTTCAAATCATTGTTGTGAGAATGCTATAATTTCTTTATTTTCTGAGTAAACAAGTAATTGGTTTAGATATATTTTTAAAATCCTGCTATTAATTAGAATGTGACTTCCCAAGTTTCTATACAATCAGACTTCATCTTTGCTGATGATTAGGAATGGAACTTCATTTTCCTTAATTATAAAGTGGTATTTTCTATTACTTTAGCTATGACTACTGCTTCTGAAGCAATGATGATTCCTTATGTGTGTTGAATTTTAAATAATAATTTTAAAAAACCCCAAACAACCCCCCCGCCCCCACCCCCAGCACTAAGACACAGAAGAAATATTTTTGGCGATAAGTTTGTTTTGAAATAAAAAGTCTCACGTGCATCTTCTCATGCCTGCTCTGAACCTGAGGACATTAGTCCTGCTTGCAGACATTAGGTCTGTTTCAGACCCCTCTCTTTTTAAGATATGAACTCTGCTATAATAAGAAGTTCATGTAATAATACAGCTGCAATGTTGGTTTTGTGCAAATATGAGAAAATAAACTCACAATAACAACTAATTTCAATAAGAATTTTTCTTAAATCACTTGAAAGTGTTTTCAAGTTTTTCATCCAAAATGTAAGGCTTTACCAAGCAACTGATATCTGCTTTTCATTACAAAATTCTTTTTTTTTCTTGGTTGCAGATTATGAAAATGCAGTAACAGTGATCATTTTTACCATAGTTTTCTAGTTTTAGATGTTGACAGTCAGAACTGGCCATTTTCATTCAGAATCCTCAAAAAAAAAATTCATTGCATATTTTCCAATTTAACATTTTTCCTTGTTAGGGATGCAAAATGAACTGCTGGATTATGCCACAATAATATTTTCACTTGGGATAAAAAAATATCACATATGCACATTTCCAGCAAAGTATGTATAAGTGGCAGCTTTTTCTTAGACTTCTGTAGCATAAACAAATAATAAGAAAAAGACTGAGGTCTGGTTTGGAAGAATTACAGATTTAAGCATAAAATGATGCTTCTAGCTTGGCTGAGGGGAATTAGGTAAAGCATATTAATATATAGATTTGCCATAACTGAGAATGTTCCGGTGCTTGAAATGTGTATAATTTGGTAATATAAAAGTAAAGAAATTAACAATACTTCTGTGGTACTTTAGGAAAAAAAAGTAATTAAGCAAATCACTCACCCTCAATGGCTCTGTGTGCCAAGTTTGCAAACTCGACCATTAGAGACAATATAATCTTTATTCTGGGAATATCTACAAAGAATGAAAGCAGCTCCTCAGAAGAATTTAGGGGTCACATTCCTTTTTGCAGTGTTGTATGTCCAAAATGTGAGGGTTTTTTTATATCTTTCTACCCTTTCTTAGGATTTAGTTAATATACTGTATTCTGTGTTTTTACTTCAAAAGAAACTTTCTATTGGCAAGGTACATGATATTCACTATCTCTTTGGAACAGGTTTTCTCCATTTATGCATTTTTGTTTTTATTTTAATCTGAAATGGAAGTTACACAGTTGAAATACAGAGCAGCTTTTTTCTTCCCTAAGAAGGGGGGAAATGAGATTGTAAATTTTGTTTGAGGAAAGCCAGAAAAAACAACTCTTATTTCAAGAGTATTAGCAGCTCTGCTTCCTACCAGCATGTGTCTGGAAACTATCACTCTTCACTATACAGCTTACCAGCTTGCTATAAAATTACTGTTGAAGTAAACAACAGTCATGAGACAAGAAAGGGATTTTTTCCTCTGCACATCATAGAGAGTATGTTTATCCTTCAGGCAATCAAAGTACTAGATTTTTGCTTGAAAACATCCTAGGTATGAAAACATTCAGAAATACTGCAAATAAGATGCCTTGTAATATTATGTCAACAGAAATATCTTTGTCAGAAAAGTCCATTTAGTGCATTTCAGAATGCACTAAACTTCTTTCATGGTTTTGGTTAGTGCAGGTAAATCAAGTCTTTGTGATTTGCCTCTCAGCTTTTAAGGTGGTATTCACATATTCATTTCAGCCCAGGGAGGCATTGTTTCAGGACTATCACATTTGACTCCTCTCAGCTTACAGCCAGGATGGGTTTAAGCAGAGTAAAGCAGCAGCCTTTATAAACTAATGACTTCCTTCTTGGTATGTCTTCTAGAGAGATGTGTTCATCAGGTGCCTGTGGGTCTGATGATCTCAGACACAGCCGAGCAAACTACAAAGGTTTTACTTAAAAAAGTATGGCTGTGGGTAGCAGGTCTGAAAGTCTGACATATGAGCTGGGCTGTGCATTCACAGCTTGCCTGGAGACACAAAACTGTCTTTGCACAGCAAGCACTGGGATTATGACACATCAGACCTATTGCAAAAGCAATGCACAGCTGAAACCCATGAGACACATTTCAAGATTTGCCAGTCTCACTGTACGTTGGGCAATGCATACCAAAGGAGTGGATTTGTTCTAGACATGTACAGTGACCATTTTATGGGACTTAAAGATATTCACTAAATCTGTGCCCAGAAAAGGAAGGCAGCACACTGCAGAGAGACATAATTGGGATGCAAATAGATGTCTTAAATTTGCCAAAGAGTTTTGCAGTCTTCTTGTGGATGACTTGCAAACAGCAGAAGTACATCATAAGCAAAGTGAAATTATTTGTTCTGCCTAAATTTACTGCTGACCTGGAGGTTTTGCATGAGAATTTCAGCTCCCTAGTTTTAGTTTCTCTGTGAATAGTGATGAAAGAGAAATACTTCCTTGGAACAATTCAGAACAATGACATTATGTTGAATCCCTGAAAAAAGATTTGTCCATTTTCCTCAGGAATTAGGGAGATTGATCTTTTACTTAGGTAGTTAAATTAGATTATAAATAAACACAAAGAGTTGAAATTGTCCATTTAAGAGACCTTTTCAATATCTGCTAGTGTCCTTGCATAGGCTCTACACTGGTATTGCATTAGTGATTCTGTGCTTCTGCTTTAGGAGAGACTGAGGTCTTGCCTAACTCAAGCTGTGCACTTTCAATGCTGGAAACACCCTGTGTGGCTAATTTGGGTGTGTTGCAGGGAGGTAAAGTTGACTGTCTTTTACATCTCAAGTCAAAGGCTTTGACTGAAGGCAGCTGTGCAAAAGAGTTCAAATCTTGGACTGACACTAGCACTTTACAGCCTGGACAAGAACCAGAAAAGAATAGGGCTTGCGGAAATTTTCAGAAGAGCTACATTGATAACTTTGGTTGTGGTTTGAGTGTTGTGTATAGCTGTTGGCTATAGATTTAATTCACCAGCTAGTATGCTTGTTCAGGAACATGTATGTAATCAGACTAATAATGGGAACTGCTGTCTGTTAATTCTTTTTAGCCTGGAAAAGGAAAAAAAAAAATCCTAGGAGTGTTCACATTTTTAAGAACTGGTTCTGGCCATAACTAACAATATTTTATGGACAAAGCAGGGATTCCACATAAAGCATTAGGGCCACTAAATCAGTGCCATATCATTTTCTGTGGATCAATGTAATCTGAGACAGCTAGAATTTTGGTTTACTTGTCAAACTGCTTACTGTCATTTTTCAAAATTAGCTAAGTTGCTATGTATCCCTAATATTCTTTCTGAATATGTTCCCATTCTTTGTGAGACTAATGGCATATTTTCTTCAAATATTGTCAACCCTGAATGCTCTGTGAAAGAAAAATGATAAGTCCACTGCTATGCCATAATATATGCTGCAGTACTAGTCACTTTTCCTGACAAATTGTTCTTATATCTGCTTTCCTAATAAATGAATATACCTAGAAGTATCTTGTCTGATAAGTTAAATACACTTACATCTCCAATTGTAACTAATGTTCACACAATGCCTCTGTGTGTGAAAAAATCCTCAAACATTTGATGATTAGATTTTATGTCATGCCTAATTCTCTAAGGCAATGAAGGCAATGACTATTCTGCACAGTCAGCATTTGCTGTTAGTGGAATGCAAAGCTATACTTTATGAAATGCAGCTCCTTCTAGAATACTTTTAGAGGTTCCATGTTCATGGCACTATATATTCCAGTGTGAGTTAGAAACAGGCAAAAGAATAAAGTCATATACTCACCAAACAATTGTCAAGATGAAGTGGATTAATGGCTTAATGAGGTTTAGATGGATATATCATAGAATCATTGAATGGCTTGGGTTGGAAGGGACCTTAAAGATTATTCAGTTCCAGCCCTCCTACCATAGGGAGGGACACCTTCCACTAGATCAGGTTGCTCAGAGTGCCATCCAGCCTGGCCTTGAACACCTTCATGGATTGGGAGTCCACAACCTCTCTGGGCCACGTTCCAGAGCCTTAACCCCCTTGTAGTAAGGAATTTCTTCCTAATATCTAATTTAAATGTGTCCTTTTTCAGTTTAAAGCCATTCCCCCTTGTTATATCTCTGCACGCCCTTGTAACAGTTCCCTGTGCTGCCTTCTTGTAGGCGTCCCTTTAGGTACTGGAAGGTGCTATAAATTCTCCCCATGCCTTCTCTCCTCCAGGCTGAACAGTCCCAACTTCCCCAGCCTGTCTTCACAGAACAGGTGTTCCAGCCCTGTGATTAATTTAGTGGCTTCATCTGGACTCATTCCAACAGATCAATGTTTTTCCTGTATTTGGCTATTTGGATATCCAAACATGCATTTTATTTAAGAATCTCAGTTTAATGCAGAACTTGAATTATCACTTTATTATCACTGTGTATAAAACAAACCTGCTCTAAATTCCATGTGATTGCAGTGTGACTTCATTTGAGAACTTTTTTTACATTTTCTCATGGAAAAAGTAGCACAAAATATTCAAAAACCTGGCCACTGTGAATGCACAAGGCCTTGTCTGTGGGAAAGCCAGTAAATAAACCAATTGCTTTTCTGAGAAAAATGTGAAATATTTTTGTCTGTGAAAAACAGGTAATTCTTTCTTGCCTGTACTCTAGACTGTTCTGAAGAAACATTAAAAACTTGAAGACCGAGTAAACTCTCTACTTTCAGAGTTTACAGGTTTCTTATTCTTGTGTACCTTACTTTTTGGGTATGAGGCAAGTATTCCTAAGAAACACATTAAAAAAAATGGAAATTGCTTCTGCATTTTTCTTGTCAGATTTCTAGAAACCTCAATCCTGCAAATAAACACCCATCTATAACTTCACTTTCCTAAGTGGTTCCATTAAGCTCCATGACCCTGCTTGCACATGTCTGACTGCAGTACTCAAGCTGTGTAATTTAATGGTGTGTGGAAACTTCAGATATGGCATTTTTTTTTTTCAAGAGATAACTCTACGTATAAAAAATCTGGTTTACACAAAGTGTGGTTTGCTCTTCAAGGTAGTGACTTGACACCAAACTTGTGAAGTCTAACAAAACTACAAACATGAGGAGCACATGTCCAAGAGAAGGGTGAAAAGTTGTTTAGAAGGCAATTCATGACAGCAGTAGGATACTATATGTGGTTTTGCAAGGAATGTGATCAAAGAACAAATTGAGCTTCTGTGGCTTTAACTATATTATAACCTTTGAAAGAAATGAATGTTCATACAATTGAACCTACTAGATATATCTTTACAAAACTACACACAGAATGTATTACAACTTTGCTTTTTT
Source organism: Pyrgilauda ruficollis (assembly GCF_017590135.1). NCBI lineage: Eukaryota > Metazoa > Chordata > Aves > Passeriformes > Passeridae > Pyrgilauda > Pyrgilauda ruficollis. The sequence continues at coordinate 3,243,475 of NW_024516984.1, read as the reverse complement.
TCTCTTACTTCCTCTCTTTTACCTTAATAAATGGTCTTTACTTTGCACCCAACCAGTGCTGTCACAAAGAGTTTATGGAAAATTGTGCCAAAATCGTTGTTTCCTCTGAAGACACTCTGCCATATGTTTAAGCATGACTTTCTCAAAAGATCTGAGAAAGCTGGTGGAATTTCTTCAGACCAATCACCATCGTGTAGAGGGACTAAAATGTTGCACTTTAATGACACAATGCTGTGTGGCAGCAAAAAAACTCCCGAACTATCCCTGTGTTTCTTTTGAGGGATTGCTATACAATCCTTCTTACTGTTCCCATGTGCAATGCAATAAGCAAGTTTAATTTATGACCCTTGTTGCTTTCTAAATGTTTAATTAAGTCGGTACTTAGCATCAACTCATAAACCTATAAAATCTGAAAGTGGTGAACTGATTATTCACTGCACCTGCCCTCCAAATATGTGTTAGCATTGAAAGCTGCTTATCAGCAGTCATGATACTAAAAGTTTGCTATCCAAGCAGTTAAAAAGTAAGCAGTGGCATGGGAAAAGGACAGGGAGGCAGGAATGAGCAAAATAAAAGAAAGAAAATTTCTTGCAAAAGAAAAGGACTTACATGTTTCCTTCGCCATCATACACCCATCTAGTGCTGCCAATTCCTTCATAGTCTGAAGCCCAATAATACAGGCATGCATTAATGTGCAAGATAAACAGCAAGTATCCAGTTGTTCGAATGACCCTATAAAAGTCAACAGATTCCTGTAAAGCAACTTAAATTTTTTCTTTTCTTTTTAATATAGAGCCCATTACATTTTTGGATTAACAATGTTAATGTTAAGCATACGCTAAGTGGTTCCCCACCTGTACTGAGTCTATGAGAAAAATAGCTGGCAGTTACCCATCTCTCACATCTGTCCAAGGTCAAATAAATATCTTCCCTAGAATATTTGACATGGGGTAATTTTTAAATTATGGTTCCCTGAGGAGTTTATAGTCCACTTCTTTAAATGGCTATGAATATTTCCAGAAATTTGAAGCTATATTAATGAGGGTACAGGGTAAAAAATAATGTTTCCCAAACTCTATCCAAGATAGGTGCTATACTTGTGAACCAAAGCCAAGAAATGTCTGAGGTCAGAAATAAACTGCTTTACAAGACCTGTAGTATAAAACCTGCAGTAGATCCTCTAAATAGTAAGATTTACTTGCTATAGCAGGAGTTATATCATTCCTAATCCTAGTTCTTATGCTTGTGGCCGGTGCTTTGAAGAATACCAATGATGAACTACTTAAGCACCAAGCAGCTTGCTGTTTAATACAGTAATGATCTCATTGTATAACCTTTGTTCAGACCATGGGGATCAAAAGAAATGTCTCCTGGATTTAGATCTCTATTGAAATATTCATACAAGCAGGGGATAAATAAGCAGGAAAAGTGCAGGACTTGCCTAAACACAGGCTGGTAGTTAATGAGGTTATCTGCTACAGCTAGAATTCAATGCAGTATGCAGCACAGAATAACTGAGTAATTGGTTTTATGACAATTTAATAAGATCTAACTAAGTTGGGTCTATAAACAAAGGCAATGGGAGCTAATATCTCTGTGGTTACTTAATTAAGCACTCCTTTGCTGCTTGTTCAGGTGCCTTTTTTGCCTTCCTTGGCCTTTTCATGCCGTTAGATAATATACCTGAGTCTATTCTTCTTTATGATGCTCACAAATTAAAGCTATTTCTCTGTTTAAAAGTTGGTGTGTTTCCAGGACAACTCTGTTTAGGATTGCAAGCTACAGAGAACGGCAGAGAGCTGTTGTGATCTTATGTTGCAGTGTTGTCCATGCTAGTTCTTCTGTTCAAGTCTGAATCCACAAAAGTGGGCTCCTGAGGTCTGGGTGGAGATTCCAGAAACCTTTGCTGTGTTATATTTCTCCAGACATATGTTGAATATATCACAATGAGAAGATGTAAGGAACTTATGCTAGCTCTATATCTACAAACTCAAACTAATTAGTTTGAGAAGAGAATCCTCCTAGCTGTAGAAGCTTAATTTGATATTCTCTTGTTAATTGGTGCCTTATTGCTCAGAGTCTGGTTATACCAATCTCAGACCAAAGCAAGATTGCCACATTAAAATAAAATGCAGTAGTTTGCACAAAAAGATTGGGGTTTTAAAGATTTTTTAGCTCCTGCTTGTACTCTTCTGGATAACTACCTCTGTTCTCAATTTGTTAATGAGAAAACCAGGAGTCAGTGTTTTCTGAAGTATGAATTAGAAAATGGATTCACTTTGAAATATTTAGATTCTGCAGTTTACATTCTGCAAGTGATTTAATACTGCAAATCTGAGTGGGCCTTTGGCCAGGAAGCAGACAAAAGCAGCAACACAGTTGTGGTTCTTAACCAATATCATGCTAAAAAACCTCTGTGACAGGGCAGAGTAACTGGCTCTGCTACTGCATACATTTTACAGGACCAGTGAGATAGTCTGTGTGTCTTAGACTTTCAAAATGAGCACCTTTCCTGTTTTTGACATGTAAATAAACACCATATCCTTCAAAGCTGGTCTAGCTTGAGTATATATACATCCCCTTTACAACTTGTCCTTTGAACATTCATCTCCCATTCGATATTTTCTTAATAGTGTGAAACTCTGTCCCTTGAAAAACTTTACTTAGGTGAAAATGAATTTTAAATTTGTTCCCATTTCTTTGAAATCCATATGCATACAACAGTATTGTTACATACAAACTAATTACTTGATTCAGAATTGTCTATATTATCTATATAATATATACTGTATCTCTCAATACTCCCTGCAAGTATTATAGGAGATACAGAAAACATGTTGAATTATGATTCCAAAAAGCAAAGGATATAATATAGAAAATAATTAGTTTTAAAACAATTAATTTTAAAGCTTATCAATATTAAAAAAGTTAGCATAAGCTGATGAAGGCCCATTTTTAAAAAAAATGAAATTAGAAACTGAAGAAGGCAGAGATTCAGAAACTGACAAGAAATTTCCTCTTCATGTGGAAATTCAGTCCTCTCTTGAACTAAAAGAATTAAAAAGAAAATAAAAAAAAAACAAACCAAAAAAAAAAACAAAAAAAAAAACAAAACAAAAAAAACAACAAAAAACCAAATCCCAAATCAAACCACAATGGAATTGTCCATAACTGAAAAGAGAGGTAAAAATAAGAATAAGTTTTGTGAAGGTCAACATCTCAAAAATTAAAAAAAAACTTTCAAACTTTCAAGTTTTGCTTTAATTCACAGGTACATGAAAGAATGAAAGAACAGATATTTGAACCTCCTTTTGTACTTTATCTTGCTTTTAAATATCATAAAATATCTCATTTGAATGTATTAATATCAAGTGTTCTGTTTAAGTGCAATAATCTCTGAAATGAAATGAGATGGTAACCAACATATTTCTACACCAACAGATAGGAACAATACATACCCCAAAAATGGTACAGGGAAAAGGATCTGTTGGTGTAGGAATTACACAAGGTAAACCAGTCCTGATGACATTGACAATAATGATGACAAAGCAGATGGGGTCATTGGATCTTAGCAGCATCACTGGCAATGGAGGAGCCTATGAAACTTGCCATAGCTACGTCCATGGACTACTTGAGTTGGACCCAAAATTCTTTCTGTCAATGCAGAAGGTGAGAACACAGTTCAGCAGACTATGGTTATAATCACTATTTGTGAACTGTGCTGAATTGATCCTCATTCCAGCTGTAGTCAGTGCAGTGGAGGATCAAGTTTCTCTATATGTCAGGTTCATGGGGAGAGCATGTTTGAAGAAAAATGTTGACACAGGCTCAGGCTCATAACTCCTATTAAGTACAAATAAACAGCTTCTGAGGATTTGGAACCACTATTAGCAACCTAAAGAAAGTGTTCTTTAGCTCTTTCAGTAAAGAAACTTTCTAAAACTTCTGATCAATTACATTTTGGCAGAAGCCTCAGTTTGGTGAAAATTTTGCCAGAACCAGGCCAGCTGAACTGAGCTAGATTTCATATGTAAATGAGGCCTTATATATACATTATTTAAATGATTACCATAAAGGCAGACATTTTAAAAAACCCTTTAAATTGAACAGTTAAAGATGTATCATATTCCACCCAATGCTTAACTGACAACTCATAATTTGAAATGCATTCTGTGCCAAGCTTTGCATGCTACTTGAGTTTTATCAGCACATACCTGTAGATGTATGCTTTTTCCATAATAGCTTCCAAACGATCATTAAACTCAAAGAATGTGTTATGCTGAATGGAAAACAAATGAAAGTAATCCAATCACAGTTTTTCAGTACACATTTTTTTTTTATAATAGTACTGGCATCAATTCACATACACATTTTGAAAATGGATTTTTCTGTAATCAAAGTTTCTATAAATATTGGTTCTGGCCAGGGCAGGGTTAATTTTTGCAGTGCCTGGGAGGGGCATGGCTAGGACTCATGTTATTCTATACAATCTCAAGTCATTGCTGGGAGTGGGATAAAGGGACTGTTTCTTCTAGGGAAGAAAGGTGTTCCTTCCTGTTGAGAAAATCTAGTGGAGGGAGCTGTCTGGTATTGCTTATTACTGGGGAGTTTTCCATGTGAATCACTTATTTTCTTACACCCTCTGTCATTAGCAATGTTGCTGTTAGTGTTCATTTTCTGGTCTCATTGTTGTTTCCAGTAAATTGTTCTTATCTCAACCTGTGATCATTGCCTTTTGTGCCTCTAGTTGAAGGGGTAGAGGGACTAGGCAAAACGTTTTAGTGGGAGTACTAAATTGGAGAACACAATTCCTAAACCATGACAAACATTTAACAAAAATATGAGATGAAAAACAAAGATAAATTTGAGTCAAGTGTTTTTCTGAGTGTTGAGTGATTATACAGAAATAACCTTGCTGTTTTGGTCAGAGTACTGCAGGTGAACAAATTCTACTTCCTCATACGTATATAATTGCTTGGGCAACAGGATCACAAAGAATTACATGCATTTTTTCACTTCCTGAAATTTCAGTAATTGTCCAGTAAGTGATCATATGTATCAACAGCCACATACTAGAGCATCAATGCCACATACTCTGTGGCATCAATGGCAGCTGTATTGAGTTCTCCCTGTTTGGTATTTGTAGTTGATCATTAGTGATCGCATGTAGCTTGTTTCTTTGTTTTTGTTCGATACACAGCTGGTTGCCTAATACAAGGTACTATTTAACTTTTCTTTCTTTCATATTATGTTGGTTCTGATTTAAGGAATTTTGAAGTTTTATTGAATACCAAAGTGAAGAAAACCTTCATTTTATTGTCAGAGTTCTTGTATTCTGCCCCAGCTTTAAATGAAAACCAATTCTTTGTGCACATGTTGATTGTGTGCAGAAAAATGCATTTAGCCACATAGTGGCCAGTGTTCTAATCCCTTCTCAGACCTTTCATTACACAACTTGAAGGTCTTTGGAGTCAATAACAAAATTGGGTTTATCCTTGACAGGTATTCTGTGTATAGTTTTTGTCCAAAAAAAAATTGCCTCCTATGTTGTTAAACACCTGACATAAGCAACACAAGGGGAAGGTACATTGGCATTAATTAGTGTTTTTTTAAAATCTTTGAAAAATAAGCAGGTAATTTGAGATTAATCTAATTTAAATAATGTGAAAAACCTAGCTTTAATCAAAAAATACTTTTTTGAAATTAAAGTCATAAGAAAAATAAGAAAATAAGGGCTTAATTTGGCTAGACTATAACTTGTATTTTTTGTTTCTTTATTAAATTATGTTGTACCTTAGCCTGAAGGCATTTTACAGTTTCTAAATTTCATATTCCTAAATATTATAAAAAAATTTCTGTTGCATTGCAAGAACATCTAAGCATGGTTAGCCATTCATCACTAACACAGATCTTACCTTAAGCATCCTGTTTGCTCGAAGTGCTGGATTAAATCCAAAGAAGAAGTATAAAATGTCAAATGGAAACACTGATATCAAATCAAGCTGTTGAAGAGCAGAGAGGTCAATTTAAACTTCATAGTAATCATAATGTATTTATTTGCTGTCAAAAACCTGCTTAGACTGAATCATGACTGTGATAATATTTGAAGAGTCAGCATGCTAAGCATGTAGGTTTTTAAGTGCTGGCAGGTAAGATTATCTCCTTGAAAACACCAACAGCTTGGCTCTGCCCTGCTTTTGAGTCCCCTGTGCCTGAGATTTAAATCTGTTTCATGTGGATTATTAACAGTATCTCATATATTTGATTATTAATACAACTCTGTTTTTTCAATTGTAGTTCTGATCAGACTAAAATGTTTGGCATGGAGCTGGTGAGTGCAGGTGGGGAGGTCAGTACACAAGCACTTCTTAAAAGTCCTTTAAAACACTTAAAACCACTTAAAAGTCCTTCTTAAAAACTTTTAAAACAAGGCTGCCTAAAGCAATTTGAAGTTAGATTTCTTGCTTGCAACCTGCAGAAGACGTGTGTTCCAAACAACAGATTCATCATAGGATAATAAATTTGGCTGAGTTTTTTTTTTTTTTTTTTTCCTGTTTTGGTTGGTTGGTTGGTTGGTTTGGGGTTTTTTTTAAAACAGATTTCTTTTTCTATCAAATTTGTATGCTGCTTCTTCCCATACCACTAAGGTTTTCAACATCTCCCTGCAGTCCATTAACTATGTGATTACTCATCTTTATTCTTTCCTAAGATAGAAAAGGAAAGCTGTGGCAAATGTATCTTTCCCTTTTAAAGATCTTGGGATACCTTGCTTTGTTGCTGTTTTTGCTTAGAAGTAAGAGAGGGATGTGTAACTCTGGGCTTCATCTCACCGAATCAGAAGTGCCTTTGTGCTGAGGGATGTAAATCGTGCTGGCAGCAACCAGCCTGCAGCTCTGACCTTTTATTCCATGCAGGTGAGAAGCAATTAATTCCCAAAAGTGTGCAAAGCAACCCAAAAAATTGGTTGAGAGAAGCACCCTCTTATTCTCTCCCGCTCTCAGACATATGTTTAAGAGGAGGGAAAATTTAGTCGAAAGTGCATTAATATCAGTAACTGCTTATTAGTACTTAATCATATGACAAATTCCCACGTTATATCTATATCTTGCATGTAGTGAGAACACTCAACTCTCATTTGTTTTTTTAGAAATCAAGAGCCCTAAACATACAGCAAGTGTGAACTTAAAATAAACCCATACAAATCCACTTTGACTGTATGGTATATATCCTGCACTTTTGGATAGCTTAATATCAAGTATTTAAGTAACGATACCACAGTCACTGAGGAAAAAAAAACTGTGAACAAGGCAGGTGCAAAAGTATAGAAGAGGAGAGGGCAACAACTGAGATGTGTTCTTAGTGTCACAGAGCTGTAAGTTTCATCAGGAATTCAATAAACTACCTATCTTCCATTGACAAAATAACCCCAACATTTAGGAGCAACATTAACAATTTTCCTAAATCAAATGCATCTTTGTTTTTATAAAGTGCCATGAGCATAAAAAACCTTAGTTTGAATTTTTGACTCCTGTGAGCGATGAAATGTTCAGTACAATGAGGTACTTCAAAAGAGTTTACAGAATAGTTGTCATATTTCTTCAGGAGTTTTAATTGTTTTAATGAATCTCTGGCAAATGGTGCTATTGTCTTTAGTTTGTGCTGGGATGACCTCTCAAAAATTAATCAAGTTCTATTTTATTAATTTATTAAAATTCCAAAATAATATCTAGAATTGCATTTATAAATATTCTCTCTTACAGGTAAAGACTGTTTGTGAAGATATCAGTCTTCAAGTGTGAGCACTGATATGCCATTGAGCCAATGCTTTCTGGTGATATTCTTAAACCAGCAGTGATTTTCAGTGAATGAAAAAAAAAAAATCCTGTGAACAGCCAGAACTACATATTGGTATCAGTAACACAGGTTCTACTTACCCGAAACTTCAGAGAACTGCGGTAGAATTTCTCTGTTTCTGCTCTGTCTGACTACAGTGATAATGAAGGGAGAAAAAGGCAGAGTCAAGATCAAAATGTCAAGGATGAGCCTCTGCTGCTCCACAGTACAGTAGGGGTGATGACAGTTAAATTAATGATGGTTTAAAAGTATGAATGGAGAAATATCTGTAGGTATTTCTGAGAAGAAGTACTGTTTTAGTCTAGCTTACATTAGATCAGATTTTATTAGAATCACTTGAAAAAATGAGAATTGGGGTTTGTCTGATTTTTTTTCCAATCTGGATGTTGGTCTAGAAAAGTGCATTAGATTTTTTCCACAAAACTTCCCTCTCAAGACATCTGCATGACCTCGTGTTCAACCCAAACCCCTTCAATTTCATGGCAAAAATGCATTTATTTGTAATGATTCCAAGAAAAAAAAACTCAAAGAGTGTTAAAAATGGTGTTGTACAAAATTAGCTCTTTGAAAGCCAACATTAACATTCTAGCATTACTAGCATTACAATAATCAACACTGCATTCATTAGTAATGATTAGCTTTTTATTTTTAAATTGTTCTTCACAGGAACTGATGCTAATATAATAAGAAAGGATAATCACAAGTATATGAAGAAATTTATCTATTATTGTACCTTCTGTATTTATATCAGGGAAACTTTAAAAATAGCATTAAAATCTTAATCATATTTCCATTCCAACTTTCACTATTATCAGTTTAAACTAAATGCAAGAGATCAGGCAGGAGATGGTTTCTGTGCACTAAAATCTGTGAACTGTAGAAACAGCTTCAAGGGAAATACAAGCTGAGCTTTGTTAGAGTTTTAACTTTGTTCATAAAAATTGAGTTTTGTTGGACTTAGGCAAGATCCAGTTACTGAATGTCTTGGTGTGGAAAAATACATTCCACTGCACTGCATTTAATACCTATTGAAATGGTATTTGCACAGCTTGGTCTATAAAGGTATCAGCAATTTCATGTATGTACAATGTATAAATATTTTATAAAAGCACTGAAGTAAAGCTAGTTCCAAATTAGATTTGAAGTTATATAATTTTGAATTTTCTGTCTGTTGGGCACAGTAATGTCAGGCTGAAGTTATCAAAACTTTTTTTCTCAATTAGGTATCTTTTTTCTATAAGATGTCAAAGAATCAAAAGCAGGGAAGACTTTAAAGAAAAGTTAACCCTTTGGTAGATTAAGGGCAAACTTTCAGGTACTTGTTTAAAATTTTATTTTACATTTTTCTATAGAAAGATAACACAAAAATTGTAGCAAGAATCAAAATTGAACATACTTATTTCCCCCAAAGAGATTATCTCAAACAAACTGTTTTTGAAGTATCCTAAAATTACAGGGATTTGTTCTGATTTTGGAAAAAAATAAAACCATCATGTCACAATCTGTTACAAAGCATGCACATCCTGTCCAACCCTAGCAGAATATGCCCTGTCTTCAAGTGTGATTCTGGTACAAGGCAAATAGGTGAAAGTTTCACACAAACATACAAACAGATATATGTATATGCAAGAGTACATATGACCACTGATTCCAGTGAGGAATCTGTTTAGAGCTGTATGCCTGTTTCAGCTGTTCTCATCTGTTACTTTCAAATCTGAAATCTTGAGGGGTTTTTTTTCAATTTTTAACAATTCAGGTAATGCATATGTTTCTTCCTACATAGGATAATGGAACATCAGTCTAGAATGGAAGGTCAGTGATAAAAAATATATGTACCCTTTGATGGATAAAAAAAGTTACATAGATTTGACACAGTGATAGAAAAGAAGTGTCAGATTGGATGGATTTCTATACTCTAACACACAACTACTGCCCATGGAAGTCCCACTTCCAATACTTACTATTATATCTCCCCCTTTGATAAACCGCACTCGGGGCTGGAAAATTATCAAGTCGCACAGGTAGCAGATGTCACACATGACATCAATGGCAAACCAGTATATGGTGTTACTGGGGGTTTGATATGGGAACACGTAGCGCAGGGGAATGAACCAGCAGTTCCAGTTATAGGCAATTGTCACAAGCATGAGCCACGCCACATAACGGCGATCTGAAAGGAAAAACATTAAACAGAGAGGCGTGAACTCGGAGCCTGTTGCCATTTTTTTTAAACTCCTTCATTCTGCTGCAGTCTCTGGGAATCCTTCAGTCCAAACCAATGTACCATTCTCCCTTTTGCAACTGGAACGCTGCTAAAGTGATATAGCTTGGAAATAGGAGTCACACAAGGAATTTGCAAAAAAGGGAGCATATTCAGTGCACCTGAAGTGTCAGTTTCTCTGGGTCTGGATTTAAGGCACTTAAGATGGTAGTTCATGTTCGGACTCAGGTCTGAACATTATTATTTCTTATCAGTAAAACAGTCTCACAACCATGAGTTCGGCAACTTTTCATTAGCAAGGCACAAAATGGCTAACAATCTCTTGTTACAAGGTCTTTTAAGACTAAACTATCCAATTAAGAACTGACATCTAGATTATTTTCCCTTTTACCCCAATAACTGATCCCAAAGAACCCGCAATGTGGACTTCTCTGCCCAATTACAAAATGTCACCCAAACCCATGAAGAAGAAGGAAGAAGAAGCATGAAGAAGAAACTCAGGATAATACCCTGTGCCTGCCATCTTTCTTCCATCCACCACATACTAAAAATCCCAAAACCTAAATTTCTCACCAAGTGATACACCTACACTACTCTCTATAATCTATTTCACACTTTTGTGGATTCTAGTCCATCTCGAAGTGTAGGAAACGTTCTCCATGAATGAGGGTCAAAGTCAGTGCTCCCCTGGGGGTCAGAACACCCCAGAACAGATAGAAAAATATTCCTGGTCCTCTGGGTTTCCACACTGAAGAAACTTGTATGATCAAGTATAATTATTGCATAAAAGATATTGCATCTTGCTCACGTATATTATGACTGACAAAATAATTATTTGGCCCAAATGAATGGTACAAATTCCAGATCAAGAAACAGAAGACCTGGGTTCCAATTCTCATCAGTTTGCATTACACTTTTTTTGCATACCTTCTTTAAAACTGATGACACTTTTCCCTGTTTGGAATAAATGTTGCTTAGGACAGGACCTCTGTGTCCTTGGGAGTTGCAAACTGGAATATGTATCTTATGGTGGCTCACAGGTGCCATGTAACACCAGGTCACTTCAATGTGACTTTACCCCATTCTATTACACAACTTTAAATTTACCTGTGTATGAGTCAATGGTATCTGGTAGCTTCATATACTCCATGTATTTTTTCAGTGGAGGTTTTTTGAATTTACAGCACAGCATATCACAGTAATGATCCTCCTCTGGCTTTGCTTCTGCCTCCTCTTTCTTTTCTTCTTTCTTTTCATCCTTTTTTTCATCTTTCTTTTCTTCTTTTGGTGGGGGCTTCTTTGGTGCTAGACACATAGATTACCAAAAACATTGGCATTTTAATAATTGCTCAATTAATTCACCCTGTTTTAACATGAAGAAAAGCTTCATCATGTTAAAAATGATCTTTATGTTCTAAAAACACTGGGCAGTGACTAAATTCATTATATTAAAAACATAGAAAAACACCTGAATAATAAAATCACCACTGGTATAAACACATACATCTGCTGTCCTGAACAAGGCACTTACATTACAGAGTGCAATATCTATATTACTGAATTTCCCTGGACAATGTTTACAAGTTATACCTTTTATAAAACTGACAAGAAAATTGTTAATTCATAATTTAGCATTCATTAACATAACTGAGCATTTCTCTTTGCGTGACTGTTGCAAAGAATGAATGCAGTGAGGGTGGAAATAGGAAAAGACCGCTGTGCCATGGGCTGATCTCTCCCCTTTCCTGAGACTCGATATGCAAGATGCAGCAGGTGAAACTGGTTGGAAGCCTGTGGATTTTTTGCATTTCTAGGCTTATAAATGTCTTGTAGCACTCCTTTGAACCCAGTTCTTCCATCTTATGCTGGATAATCTTGTTCGCACATGTGTCCTATTAATTCTGATGGCTCTACCTCTGATTAGGATACACAGTCTTAGCAGTAAACTGACAAACAGGATCTATAATAAGAAATAATGGTTGTAAGTTCTACAAGGAGAACAAAAGAGGTAGATCAGCAAATATGAAATTTAGAAAAAGAAATCCTTTGTCAGTTGGTATAGTTTATTGTTCTTCAGACACCATTTTTGCAGCTTCTTAAAAATTACCTACACAATGAACAGCTTCTAAAAAGCACCAGAACATAAAACAATCACACTCAATTCTTTGTGGAAAGGAAAAGGAAAATCAAACTTTCCTCTGAAGAGAAGAAAAATTGATTAACATTTCATATTTTGTCAAAAGTCAAAGATTAATTAATGTCAGATGAGTTTGCTGTATTTAAAGCAAGTGTGTCCAGATTTCTGTCAAGGCTAAAATTTTATTTACTGTATTTACACAGAAGATCTCATATCAAAGTGACTAACATCAACTCATAAGATATATGTTTCTTCATATGTTTCAGATTCATAAACATCTCTGGGATGAATAAACATCTCTGGGAGCTATTTCAAAATACAGAAAACTTCTTGACATGAATGATTCTAGATACTACCTCTATAGGGTTTCCCCCCAAATTCTTCAGTGATGTCGTACAAGGGGAGGTTGTACTTAAAGGTTCTGGCTTACTGTAGAGAAATAGGGATAAATTGACTTCATAGGGCACAAAGTGATCCTTTCCAATGGATAAACACACTATACTTACAAAAAATTATCATAGTATTTTCTGTTACCACAAAATTATTTTCAGTTTTAAACTGAACAAATGCATAGCTATTTCTAGAGGCACTTACATGTTGGAGGACTTGCTTCAGGTGAAGATATCACTGGGTCATTCAGCTTTTCCTTATAGACATTTGCCCTTTCACGCAATTTTTTGACAATCTCTTGAAGCTGGGCATCAGTGTACTCATTTGTTTGGGGACCCAGATGTGTTGGCTTCTGTGCACTGGTCAAAACAAAAGGGGAAAAAGGCTTCATGTACTGGAAATTGACGGAAGGAATCAGTGGTAATTCGATTTCTGAACTGAAGTCAGACATTGAGATTGGATCTTTAGTAAGCACAGTGCTTATTCATATCACTTAATTCATGCTAAGTGGAAACCTATGTTACCTGCTCTTGCCTCTTGCTCATGTCAGCAGCAGTCTGTGTGTTTTTTCAAGAGGTCAAGGTACCCTGTTTAGACTTCTGCACTAATGGCTTCTCACTGCTGTTTTTCACCAAGTTCTACTGTGGCTGTGTAAGGCCTAGAGCTTCCCTGATGTATTCACTAAGTTACAAGGCATCCTCTCCACACCTGTGTATAAAACTGTCCTCGTTGTGATATGGCAATATCCTAGGGATGACAGGAAGTACAGGTGAAGGAGGAGGGACTTATGATTACTTTGCACTTTCTAATGTTGAGAAAATTTATTTCATCTATGATTTTTATGGTTTGTTATGGCTAACATGAGGTTAAAAAAATTGCTTCTGTTTTCAGTGGAAACAAAACACTGGTCTTGCTGAGGTTTCTTCTTTCTCTGCTAAGAGTTTGCTCAGGGTCATAGTAACACTAAGCTGATATTCCAGCGCTCACAGCATTTGTTCAAACCTGAGAACTATTGATTTTCAAACACCTGCAGACTCATACTCTGCACTGAAACTAATGCTTTCATTAGGTTTTATGCATGCTGGGCAGTCAAATAGAAAATCCAGGTGAAAGTGATTCTTGATCAACTCTTCTGTGCTTATTCTTATTTGAAATTTCATCCTCGATTATTTGCTACTGTCTGATTTTGCAGACTGGGATTGTTTTTGAGTGCAACTCAGCTGGCAGCTGGGCCAAACATTTGGACTTCCTCTATGTAGAGACAAGGACATGGGATGTTTTTTCTGTATCCTTGACTCAACCATTCACAGCTGATGTGAGCACAGATGTCAGAGATGGCTGGAAATGGCTGTGACTGGCACAGGGAAACTTGAGGTCTCCCCCCAGTTGCCACAGGTCACAGTTGCCATCCTGTACTGAAATTCTGGAGGCTATGTCCAATAGAGGAGCTACAGCAGGAAATTGTTCTTTCTTTCTTAACAGTTTTTCAACTCTGTCCCAGGGATGTGGCTACAGCAAGAGTAGCAGCAGATCAGAAGTGACACATGCTTGAAATGCTCAGATTCTTGAGAAAATCTTCCCAAATGTGAGTAAGGGAAAAGTGGTATGACAGTACCTTGGGTAAGGAAGAAATGAACACCAGTGCAAAGTGCTCTTTGAATAAACACGATGTCTTCTCAAGACCTAAACCTACTTTGGAGTTTCTAACAGAAGGAGCTGTAGCTAAAAAAAGGAGAGTGTCAGGGTGGGATGTCTAGATTTTTGAGAAGCAGTTTTCTGGAGACACAACAAAAATCACAGTGCCTAAGGAAGTATAATTTAAGCATATAAAAATCCTTCAGCAATAAAACCATTGGATAAAGTGGAGATATGCTCCACTTAGAAGCAGAAGCAAAAGTTTGGAAGTATGTGTTGTCATACCTCTATTTTAAGCGTTATATACTGTCTATTTCTTAAAACTCCACAGACAGGAGATGAATCAAAACAGTTCTGATACATTTTGTAATCTCATCACAGTTCCTTTTGTGTCACATTGTCCCTTTGCTCAGGCCATCTGCAATGTAATGACATCCTTTCTTGTTTTGAGCTAACATCTCACAATTAGTTTTTTGCCTCTATGCAAAGAATTTAAAATAGTTCTTAGTCTTTGCTTTTGCTGTATTTGCTCAGGTCATTAGCTATCTTATAGTTAGGTACCACTTACCACAAGTGTCATGCCAAAGGCCCCTTCTAACTTCTTTCTAGGGATAAGCTACAAATTTCTTGATATTTTCTTCTTATTTCACAGATTTTCCAACAAAAGTTAAAGTCTCCTCTATCATTAATTTGGTGCAATGTAGTGCAAAGGAACCATGTTTCCATTTGGTACTGATTAGAGTCTATGTGACTTAGTTTAAAGTTATTTGCCCTGCAGTTGATGAGAAATTGATTTTCCTTGCCTTGCTTCTCATTTGGCTTGCATTACCTCCTACTCCATTATTTTCTTGTAACAAAACCCTTACTTTAAATTTTCTTTGGTTAATACAGATGCAAGAGACTGCATGTGGAACACTGCTAATTGGAGGATGTTTATTGTATATGTACTTTGTGTGGAGGTGCACTTTAAATTTTCTGGGCTAATGAAGCCCATTTAACTTCACTAAATTACTTTTAATTAAACTTGACTCCTTCTGTCGCATTTTATCTTTGACCTTTGTGCAGTATGTTACTTATTAGGTCTATGTTACTTACTCTCCATGTAGTCCTTTACAGAGTGGAAATGCTTATTCCCTGTACAAGCAATTTTATGTGGCCTAGGAAATGAAAATCAGGATGGCAACACATGTACTATGCACACAGTCTTGTTACTACTCAAACATATTTAGTTTAATGATAGCAATATGTGGAACATGAGAAGTATAATAATAATTCTGATATTTTTCACTTCTAGAGTTTATTTTTGTAACTTGTAGATTTAAACTTGTTTGTTTAGTGATAAAATTGCAGTGCCTTTATTCTACCCAAGCCACAAGAGAAGTTTTAGACACCTACAGCATAGTTAAAGAGTATCACCTGGAAATAGGCTATGGAAATACTGTATTGAGTAATGTATGCAAAAGCTGTTAAGTGCTGTGGCTTGCAAGATTTCTGTGTTAAGAGTTCAAACAAACACTGATAAGAAATGCAATAGTTCAGAAATTTTGCCCTCTTCTAAGTTGCAATCTAGGGTTTTAATTCCTCCCTGTTTCTGTCCATGAACACCAAATACCTGAGTTCAATTTAATGTTTAATTTACCAGCTGACCCCTGAGAAAATGTATTTCATAAATGTATGCTGCCTGGAAAATATCCATGCTACTTTTTTTCTCATTTCAGTTATAAACCTATTTTTTTTGTAGCACCTAAGAAACTTTCTGCTAATTACATGGAAATAGAGTTCTTGGTCCTGCAACAGAGCTTTCATTGCTTTTATTGAGCTCTGATATTGTGATTTATGATTGCATTTACAATCTGTGTCTTGAAAAAAAATTGTCTTTTCTGAATAAATTAGGGAGAATCTCTGATTCAGATAATCAGTTTTCAGAAGGATATGATAATACACAAAACATGATGGCACAGATGAGAAAGATTTTGGAGAGACAGAAAAATGTAATTCCAGGCAGCATGAAATGTATTGATTCAAAAACACATCCTCAATTTTTGCTGACAATCCCAGTGTGAGTAATGCCATAGAAGCCCTGAGTTCCAAGCCTAAGAGCAGTCATCCTAAATTACTAGGAAAAGTAGTAATAGAAAAAATTCAACATATTAGTCACTTGCTTGGTATAGCAAGAGAAGTATTCCAAAAGGCTAAATTCCCCTATTTTTTTTATAGTGTCTTTATAGTCCAAAGAAGGCTTCCCTGAGGAGAGTTTCAGGATGACTGAGATAGGTTTCTGCTCTGAATTGCCTGCGAAGAGGGACTATTTTTCTCCTTTATCTGCATAGGATGCTGATGGGGTTTTAGGATTGAGCTTTAATAGTCTCCTTCATGATTTTGGTACAAAATGTAGTAGTGCACTAATGATGTTTAACAGGACATTGGTTTTGGAAGATTAAAAAGTAGGAATGATTCCTATGCAGGGAAAATTTGAATTATTTAGTCTAAGTAACAGAAATGAGGACAAATCAAATTCCCCATACTACAGACATGTACTTAGAATCAAATCGTAAGAATTTTGTTTGTAAATGCTGAGATCATCAGTTGCAGGTGACAAAAGGATAAATGTCCACGTGTTTAGTCAGAGAGAAGTTGCCTATGAGCCATACATAATCTGGCTATGAAAAACACTGGTGCAAATATAACTGTAGAATGAATATTACATGCAAGGAAATAAATATTAATATTGGAATATAGGCCAATATGAAAATTATTCTGACCAACTATACTCAAAAGTTGCATTCCCATAGTCTAAGACACTGGAAAGTCTCCTAGAATGGCCAAGGTTACTGGGAACATGACTTTGAAAAGCACAAAAAACCAGACGGAGATATAATAAGATCACTGTCTATGAGATCAAATTTTGGTGCTGAACCATGGGAAAATAGGTATTTGAGCTGAGAAAAGGTATTGTGAGAAGAAATGTGAATAGAGGAACAGTGAATTATCATGAGTTAAACATTTGAAGAAAGTTTCCAAGCCTTTAAAGGCCAGAATTCTAGGCAGCTTTCATTATGAGTGAGGAGCAGTTGAAACAAGTGTGGTAGACTTCAAGATTATACTAGCTAAGATCATGGAGACTGTCGTAGGCTGTGATTCCCAAGAAAGCAAAAGAATGTATGCAGTATGACATGAAATCCTTTTCAGCAAAAAAACTTGGAATATATAAAGGTTTGGAAAGTGGATAGGTGACTTAACCTGTATATTTACTACCTACTTCTTCCAAAAAACAGCTCAAGCACTAAGAAAGTAAGTATCTAAGATAAATAGATTATCTTAAAGTCCTGGAACAATCTGCTTATACATTAGATTCCATGGGCTTTCAAAAAGCACTTAATTAAATTTTAATTTTCCTTAACTGTCTTGAAACAAGTGTCTTCCCCTGACCCACCATCTTTTCCTTTAATCACAGAATCATCAAAGTTGGAAGAGAACTTCAAGATCATTTAGTCCAACAGTCAATCCAGCACCATCATAATTATCCCTAAACCAAGTGCCACATCCAGATGCTTGCCTGGGCAGTTTATTCCAATGCCTTTCCACTCTTTCACTGATGACCCTTTTTTCCTAATATCTAATCTGAACCACTCCTAGCAAGGGCAAGTGCCTGATAAAGACCCATCTTTACTGGTACAGAAGATTATGTCCTTTTCTATTTGCTGCATTTTTGAAATACTGGCATTGTATTGACTTGTCATTGTAATAAAACAGAATAAATCACATTTTTATTTAACTTCATTTTAGGATTGAGTTGTTCTTCACAACATAATTTTGTTTTAAACTGATGTTCCTTTGTTTTACTATATATTTTATTAACTGTTTCATTAATTTAAACATAGTGATACCATAATATTTGGGTTGGTTTTGGTCTTACGTATGTATAAACAAGAATGGGCCATAACCATATATGAGCTTCATGCAGACAACATACAAAACAATCTTTCCATTGGAATTCATGACTTTCCCTTAGTTCAGAATCTTTGTACAGAGATCATGCTTGTTTGGGCCCTAAGCAAATATTCTTGACAAAAAAACCCCATAAATTATCCATTTTCCAGACCTCATGTTTTGTTCATAAAGCAAAACAGATATGGAAGCAGCAGTGTTCAAGGAAGGCACTATCTTTTAGACTTACCCACTGGTACTGAACTCAGAATAAACTTCTTGATGCAATGCAGACTGAAATCTCATAATCTAGGCTGCAGAGATTCTTGCTGTTTTGCTCAATTTTTTTTTCAAGCAGCTTCTTTGACAATCCTTCTAGTTATTCAGTCACAACAATTTGTGAATCCTCTAATCTTCTTTACAGTACTCTCTAAGGAGAAGTTTGTCTCCATGCATGGAACTCTCACTGAGATACCAGATTAAAATGTGAATAAGATTTTATTTTAATTAAAAATTCTGCAGTAGTAACTACAAAAGAAGTAGAAAGAAAGTAGTAGGAATGTTGGAAGTATCAATTAGCTATGAAAAAATCACCTTTCCTTAAGGTAACTGGTGATATACAGTTTTTTAATTGCACTATTTACTATGATGGGAAAAATGGGGACAGAATAATTTCTAATACTAATTGCTTTAGAACAAAGGTATAATAGTCTGAGGAAGTCATTCCCATTTTTTGCTTATCTGGTGCTGTTGTGTCATTGAGGCTTTCTTATCTGTAAGTAATTAAATCTGTATGGAGCATCTGCCACTTATCAGGAATTTTTGACATTTTAGCATTTAAATACAAACACATATCTTATTGCATAAGCCTTTAATTTATGACTGTGTAAAATAATTTATTCAGAGCGTGATACAGTGCTGTACAGAGTTCATGAGCACAGCACAAACACTTCCTATTTTCTGTATTTCAGTTTTTCTTAATATGCAGGGTATTAAAAACTAAAATAAAAATGCCACAAAATTTCCCATTGTGAATGTTTTCAAAGGTAGGAAAAAAGTCTCAAATTTGAAAAACTTAATTTCCAATACATGCTTTCATTTGTCATCTGTTTTCATAGAGTCCCTAAAATAATCATACAATCATAAGGCTATGGAGAAATTTGAGATATCCTGTCCTCACACCTCAAAGCAGGATGAGGTACACCTGAAAAATTCTTATCTAACCTTTTCTTAAATATGTCTAGTCATGGCTATTCTATAATTTTCCTAAAGAATTTATTTCTGTGCTTGACTATCTTAATTTTAATATTTCTTTTTCCTCAATGTAAATCTCTTTTGGTACAATTTGTCCTATGCACTTTGAACATAGCGTAAAATTTATGGCCCCTTCTCTTTTATCTCACTTTTTGTCCATTTGCACATTTTAATTTTCTCACTTTTTTTTCCCTCCCAAACAAAAAGGATTTGGTACAAGGGTAATAATTGTATGATGACTAAGAATGTCAGTTAATTCTATAATTCAGTGTACGTTCCCAAACTTCATGCCATGGGCCATAGTTACCTATGTTAATTATATAAAATTACCTTGGTGTGACCCTCTTGTTGCAAATCTACCTCCATTAGGGTAAACTGTTATACATCAACCTTTGTAGGAGCTGACTACATGTACCTTTCCCAGGATCCGAAGAAACTTGGAGAGAAAGAACCTGTTCCTCTGAGATGATTTTCAGTTACTGCTATTTAAGAACATCCTTTCCCCTTCTTCAAGACCCTGACACATTCCTTTCCACATGCAGCAGCAAAGCAGGTATGTTCCCTGCAGACCCTGCTCATCACACTTCTCCTCCTGAGTGTCATGTGCCCAGGGTACTGAATAAAACTGGGCTGCCAGATGTGTTTGACTTCTCCTCTGACCCTCACATCTCCACCTGTCACCGTTTCCTCTGTTCCTCTCATGGGCTGTACAACATGTTTTCATCCTAAATTTCTAAGATTTGGAAAAAGAGTAAATAACTGGAGATGGGGTGTTTTAATAAAATATGTTGGACAAGATTAAACATAGGCATTAAGACTTACACTTGTCATCAAGTTTTTTTTACTAAACAATAAGCATTATATCTTAGATTTAAATACCTCTTATATTTGTCAATAAAGGTCTTGATATATTTGCAAATGTTTGGTACAAATGTGATTTAACTACAAATGCAATTTAAATGTAAATGTTTTATATAATAGTATATGTGTCACAATGCTCATTGCTTTGCTTTTTTTCCTGAAAATGACTCAACATATAATAGCAGAGATAATATTTTGAATAAATTATCATTTCTCCCTTTACAAAAATGTTTATTCTTACTTTAAAAAATATTAAGTGAATGGAAGATGTACACAAAATGCACAGAAATTGCCTTTAATCAAAGAAACCAATCAGCAGCAAATTATGACATACTGTACCCTTGCTTTGTTATATATTAAAAAAAAAAACCAATTTATTCCATTGATACAGTTTAGCAAAACTGTGTATGAATATTATGAGTATATGATTTGAAACAATGCAAAGGTAAAAACCCCCTGCATTTCAGTCTGTGCAATGACATTCCTATCCTTTCCTCACTTCATTTGTTCTTCAATGAAGAACTTCGGAATCCACTACTTTTTAATTTCAGGCTACCTACTTGATTGCCATGCAGAGTGACTGAAATTAAATAGCAAGGGTAACTGCATCCTGCAGATTGGATAGAATTTAAAGGCTCTGGGAAAATCCATCTCACCAAAGATTACAGCAAGTTTAATCCATTTTGGTACAGACTGCACACCATCACCTTTCTATTTAATTTCAGATTCTCAATATAGCCATTTCAGAAACTCAAGTCCAAGAAGTTGAAGTAAAAGGCTCTGAAGAAAAAGGCCTAAGCAGAGGGAATATAAGTGCTAAGAAAAGCATTTTTATTTTTTAACACATTAATGTCTTTTCAGTCAGGCTTAATAAATATACTAGATGCATTCCATCCATTTATGATTTCAGGTACTGCAATGATTAGCTGGAAACAACTAAGGAAATGTATTAGCCTCTCCATAAAATGTACTTGTAACTGTGTTTAAACTGGGATTTTTCATAAGGCCCAGCATTGGCCTTGTTTAACTTCATCTAAATTTGGTTAGCGTTTATTGCCATGAGTGTCGTTTTGGTACCTCCCTGATGTTCCTACAGTAATCAAGGATTTCTAGAGACTCTGCAGAGGGTTGGTACTGGGTCTGTTTCACTAATGTGCTGAGATTTTGTGCTTGTGATAGGAAATAGTTTCTCTAAGGTGCATCTGCTCGGTGAATTGATGTGTTGTAACTAGTGGATGGCAAGCACTAATAAGCATGGTAATTTTCTTGTTCGAGGTTATTGAGGTAAATGAAGTGCATTACTCACTAAGAACATGCTACCAGCAGGAGTTCTCTTTATTAACCTGGCTATACACCACGTAGCAAATTGCCTCTTAATCTTTGTTTTGTTTTCTTTTCTTGCTATTAGCCAAATTAAAGAGAGGAAAAAAATCTTCTTTATAGGAGGACTGGTAGAGTCTCTTAAGTAATAGGATGTGGCCATGAAAAAGGCAAACCACAAGCATGAAGCTCAGTTTGCCTGAACCACCCATGGTCATATGGAAGCTTGAAGTACTGGAGTTCCTTTTTTTTTGAAAATGTTGAAAGCTGTGTTTCTGCATTTGAAAAAGCAAAACCAGATGAGTATCCTTTCTGAGTGGGAATAATATTTTAAAAATAAATTTAATATTTTATTAAAATGTATTTAATGCATTTTATATTTTATTTTTATATTTTGTTTGTAATAGCTAGATTCTGAAGGTGGCATATCAGATATAATGTTTTGTTCCTCTCTAAACATAACTGAGAATGTGTAAGATTTTGAGATGAAATCTAAAAGCATAGGAAATCCCAGTTACCTATTGCAATTTTTTCCTTTCTGTGGTCTTGACTATTTAGCCTCCAAATATGGATTATTATTTTATGCAATATTTTGCATGAGAGGGTTCACAATCTTTGACTGGGGTTTCAGTGTACTGCCTTAGTATAAATAGTACATTGTAATCTCCTTGGTAATCTGGGAAGATGAAATACTCTTACAAATTCTACAGAGCTTAAAGGCTTTTAAAAGACACAGAGGAGAGAAGAGGTCACAGAAGATTTTTATCCTCTATTTCCTCTGATCTCTACTCTCAGATGATTTGTTTACCTTCTTGCATACTCTATCTCTTCCAGGACTTGATGCAACTTTGTCTCATACTTTGAAGCTTTGCCACTAGTTTCTTGTTAATAAGGTTCCCCTGTCTTCTATTAGAGTGCAAATGAAGCGCTGAGTGTTCTTCTGCTCCCTTATTTCTTGCTGTGAAGAGACAGGGTAGTCTTAGCTCACCCTTCCAGAGGTCATTATTGCTCAGCAATTTGCTATTAATGAAAATTACCTGTTGCTCTGTTACATTTTTGACAAAGATAGAGGGGAGAAAAATATTGGCGGACAGAACCAATTTGTGTGCAATTCTATCCAAGCCATTAGGAAACAGATATTAAATGTTTCAGTCACTAGGCCATAATTCAGTGCTTGGTACATCATCCATTCTTGTGGGTTTCTTCTTTCAGACATAGTGTTCAGGTGGCTAAGACCAGTGCTGTGTCTGTATACTCTTTATTAATGTCCACCACCCTGTACTGGAGTATTTTAAAAAATGAGGATCTGAGAGGGAAAAGCAGATAGTTTTCTTTTTCTTTTCTTTTCTTTTCTTTTCATATTTTTTTTTTTTTGTTTATTTTTTTTTTGTAGACAAACAATTGCTATGGGAATTTTTAGGAGCAAATGCAGTGTTTCTCAAAATTGTCATTCACTTAGCAAGCAAAGAAAAAAAAAAAATTGCTCTTTTAGAGGAAATTTAAAAATGTGTTGTTCCAAACAGTAAAATTGCCTTCCTTCCCTCTTCCTTATTCTATGTATCTGAGCCTGCACAGGGGTATTTAAAAAAAATTAAGTGTCATAGTAACAGCAGCTAAAGTGAAAACTTTTCTATTAACATTTCCATGAAAGTTGATAAGCTCTGGATGCATATGATTTGTGAAAAAAATATATATCCATGAACCTTATTTCATTATGTATATTACTCAGGCATGTGAGCATACTGATGATTTCCTGCAAATCAGGTGACTTTTGATTAAACTTTGACTCTTGAAAGATAATTAGCATAAGAAAATATTCTACGTAAATTAATTACCCTGAGACTCCCAGCAGGACTTCCACCCACACACTATGCCCATGGATCTTTGTTGTCCACTTCAGGTCAGGCTTTGATCACTGCCTGAGCAATGTTTAGGTGTGTCCACTTCCAGATCTGTCTTGTACCTGTCTTGTAGCCTTTTCTCCAGCCCTGTCTCTGACCCTCTCTTTTTGCTCCTGACTGGACTCCCTGTTCCACCACTTGGCCTTGTTGATGGAGCCTGTTGCTAGGATCCTGCTCTGTGTCCTGTGTTCAGACCCTGTGAGGCTGAACCTTGTTGGTAAGAACATGTTTGTGCTGGGGTTATCTTGGCTCCCATCTCCTCTTCTCTCCCTTGTGGCAACCTGAAATACATCTGGGCAAAGTCTAAAATTCCAGTTAAGAAAATTCTACCAGGGATTTTGCCAGGGATTTTGCCAACCTTGATTTCCATAACAATATCATAGAATTGTTTGATTTCCAATAGACATTTAAAGATCATTTTGTCCATCCCATCTGCTTTGGACAGGGACATTGTCCACTAGATCAAGTTGCTCAGAGCCATGTCCAACCTGACCTTGAACAACTTCCAAAAATGGGACATTCACAACTTCTCTGACAAACCAGTGTCTTGCCACTCTTATCACAAAAAATTTCATCCTCATATCTAGTCTAAATCTGCCCTCTTTAAAATCATTATCCCCTGTAGAATTGCAAGAACAATCACAATTCTCTTAGCCTTTCCTCATAGGAGAGATGCTCCACCTCTCTGATTACTTTTTTGGTTCTCTCTAGATCAGGTCAATGTCTTTCCTGCAGAGCTGGATGCAGCACTTCTGGTGGAATCTCAGCAGGCTGGAGTAGACGAGGGTGAACCACTTCCCTCAACATGCTGGCCACACTTTTTTTGATGCAGCCTGGGATACAGTTGGTTCTCTGAGTTCTGAGCACACATTGCCATCCCATGGCTAATTTTTCATTCACCAATATATCTCCAAGTCCTTCTCTGCAGGTCTGCTCTCACTCTGTTCATCATGCAGGCTGTACGGGTAGGGGTGATTAGTGTGATCCACGTGCAGAACATTGCACTTGGTCTTTCTGAGCTCCATGAGGTTTGTGTAGGCCCACCTCTCCAGCCTGTCAAGGTCCCTCTGGATGGCTTCCATTCCCTCCAGTTTGTAGGCTGCACCACACAGCTTGGTGTTGACCAAGGGATAGCACTCGTTACTAATCTCTATTTGAGAAGTTTCCAAACATGGATTAAACAGTAACAGAGAAAACTCCTGGAAAACTGGACTCTTAGTTGACAATCCTGACTGTCCTAATAGTCCTTGAAATGGCTTTGAATGATAAAACCAGCAGTTTTCAAAATACCTCCCAGGTATGGAAATATCTAGAAGTTAGAAATGATCAAACTCTTCAGCAGGCATATTTTATTGTTCTAGTTGGCCTCAGTGCTAGACAATGGTTTGAGCATGTTTCATTTACTACTACTTTTGTAGATCACATGTATCTATTTGACTCAAATTCTCAGCTTTTCTCAACGTGATAAAGGCAGTTGATTTCCATAAAAATATCCTAGTGAGCAAATTTGAGCACATAGACTCAATAAGGTAGTAACCTTGATCAGGAACTGTGTCTTAATAGATTTCCATAAACATTAAGAAACAATGAATTCAATTCTCTCAAATGCACATTTTAAAAATCATTCTCCTATCAGCCCTGACAGTCATGCAACAGACCTGGTTAGTTTAGTTTCATGCCAGTGCAATGACACCAGTGCCATGACTTCTGGACTCTACTGCAGAATTTAGTGAGTAACTGTTTTGGCAGTAGACTTTACCAAATATTTACTGTATTTTTAGAAGCTGTTGCTCAAATTAGACTGACTAGGTATGTCTGGATAGACATGTGACACTGAGTCAGAACACCTCTGAGAAAGCAATGTTTAATGTAAATATTTTTAATTTTCTTTTAACAGACAGATTTTGTTTTTACTAATAAGAAACATACCCTTTTGTTTCATAAGCATGTAATTATGTTAACCATGGTTACAAGATTTACCAGTGGAGCTGTAATCATTGAATAACATATTGTATGATGACAAAAAAAAGGAGATTCTTATCTAGGTTTTCATTTTTGACCCACTGATTCACATTGAAGTGACTAAGTTATTTATAACTTTTCCATTCTTTCTAGTCAGAGTTATTTTTAATTGCATCTATTATTTTATAGAAGCATGTGAAGTAGCATTTTGCTTGATTATTTCCAGACACAAAGTCTGTCTTAGTAAAGGGGAGGAAGTAGGTAGTTAATTTGTCATCTCTATAAATTAACTCCATGTCAGGGAAAGATTTTTCTTTGTGTCATTAGGACAATCAAAATAATAGAAGGCAAAAACAAGCAGGAGGATTTTCTACCCAGTTCTGTATTGAGTGTATCAGTTTTTCTCCACTCAAAGTGATCTCAAAAGGCAGAAACTTCAGGATGCAGAGCAATGGGCCATATAAGAGTAAAGACTTGGAGCTGACTGACTAGATAACAGCTTTGCGTAAAAGAATCAGGGGGTCCTGGTGGACAACAGATAGAACATGAATCCACACTGTGTTCTAGCAAGTAATGAGGGCTAACTACACATTCTGATTTAGAAAGAGCACCAGAGGTGCACAGCAAGAGTATGAGAGGGAAAAGAAGCAAGTTAAAGCAAAGGAAAATTTAATTCCATCTAGTTTTCACAACAAGGGTGGTCAAAGTGTGGACCAGAATGCCCAGAGAAATTATGGAAATTCCATTCTTGATGCTATAGATTCACAATTATCCTGAAAAAAGTTTTGGGTGCCTTGATCTAATCTGGGAGTTGGGTCTAACCTCTAAATATTTTCAACAGGAGTTTGGATATCATTCCTTCTGGAGAAGCCTTCCAACCTGAGCTGTTCTATCAAGACCTTTATTTTCCATAGTGACACAGAGAGTGTCATCAAGTGTATGCAGCAAGTTTGCAGATGACACCAAGCTGGGTGGTGTCATCTGCAGGCCTAAAGTAGAGCCAAAAATGTGATCAGAAGTCTGGGCCACTCCTATAAGGAAAGGCTGAGAGAGTTGAGGCTGACACCTTATTGGTAGCCTTTTAGAATTTGAAGGGGACCTTCAAGAAAGATGTGGGCAAACATTTTAGCAGGGGTAGTGGCATGACAAGATTTAGCATTTTTAAACATAGAGGGGGCATTTAGATTTAGATATAAGGAAGATTTAGATTTAGATTAGATATAAGGAAGAAATTTTTTACAGTGCGACTGGTAGAACACTGGGACCTGTTAGGTAGAGAGGTGGTGGATGCCCAATCTCTGGAAACATTCAAGGTCAGCTGGGATGGGGTTTTGAGCAACCTGATTCACTTATAGCCGTCCCTGCTCATTACATATGAGTGGGACTTGAAGACCTTTAAAAGTCCCTACCAACTCAAAGAATTCTATGATTCTATGAATCTATGAATCTCTGCTTCTGAAATGACTAAAGACTATTCAAAGCTTATTGTTTTTTAGACTTCATATTTATTTTATTTTCACAAAACAGTCACCTCAGATTTTTACAAAGGTTGAATGACCCTAGATTCTCCCCTGAGGAATACTACTGTTTCATTTGTTTGTCTCTTCTCAGCAAGAGATAGTACTAATCTTCTGATTGTGAAGACTAATGCTGATTTAAGGTCATAGCTCAGGAAAAAAAATGTGCAGGGTAAAAATTTTCAAGTCGAAATGATGTGACAAACATTCTAGGCATTCAGGGCAGCATTCTGGAACTTTCTTCTTTGCTAAGATATAGTAATAATTAAGCAGTACCACTGCTAAAATTTGCATATTTCTGTAGCTGAGAAAATCCTTTTCCTCATTCCTGCAATTTAGGATGATGTACACAACAAACTATCAAAAGCACATAATAAATGAATGTCTCATATATATGCTAACTTGAAATTGAAATAGAGCTCTTCAGATCCTTACAGGTGGGACTTTTAAATAACTGATATATGGCACACAGAAATGTTAAGTCAGGATGCCAGGTAGAATCTTCAAATTTTTAATTGAATTTACTCACTTAGCATCTTCTTTCCCATCTTGGAGTTCCTGTTGCTCTTCCTGTTGAGTTGTCTTAGCTGGTTCAGTTGATTTTTCAGGTTTTGAAGGCTCAGGTGCTTTTGCTGATTCTGCATCTAGAAAAAAGGTTTTGATTATTAAAAATGAATTTTAAAATAATTATAATAATACTTTTGAAGGAATCACAGTCTGTCAGACATTATTTCTTCAGGAGATAAGCACTAAAAGACACAACTTCTGGGACCTGGCCTCTGAACAATATCCTGCATAAATCTGTTTCAGTGCTAACTGTAACTGAACATGTAACTGAACTGAACTGTAAGTGCATGTTTATGATAAGTTCACCTTTAGTATATTTAATTTACTTGTAGTTTTTAAATAGATTCATCAGTAGCCAGCTCAACAATGGTCAATTCAGAGCTCCTCTGTATTTATGAGGGACAAGAAGTGATGCAGCAAGGTAGAGGACAGATAGATCTGTCAAGAAATTATTTGTGAAATGCAGGAAGAAAAGTGAAGAGTAGTTAATTTTCTTTTGAATAGAAATGTTAATAAAATTATCTATGCTTCAGTGTTTGTACTGCACCAAAGTTGTTGCTTCAGCTGCCATGACAGTACTGGTCATTGCTGAGGAAATTATGATTGAAATATATCATTAAGGATGTATGTTGCACTTTGTCTAGTCTATTTCTTCATTTCTGTGACTACTGACTTTTTGGAAGTCATGTAAGTAGGAAGTCTGTAGAGTTTGAAGCAAATGGTATGGTCTCTTGCCATTTAAGCGGCCTTAAGTGATGCTTTCTTATAATTACTCCCATATCTTTTTTTAAACTTTCATGTTGAAAATAATTTGATAGCTCTCATCAGTCTGACACTTTGCATAATGGAGGAACAAGCTCAGCTTTCACAATTACTTTAAGGAATATGATGATAGAGGAAAATCTTGGCAGAAAAACACGGCAACAAATAAATCAGAAGCCTGTTGTATGTGCTGTATTTTAAGTTTGAGACAGTGTAAAGAAAATCAAACTTTCAATATTTTACATGGATACTGTAAAGTTACTTTCCTGATAGTTAAACTCCATATTTAGAGAGTTATTCCTTTAAAAAAAGTAAAAAATTGTTTGCTGCAACTGCACTTGTTGCAGTTTCTGGTCCCTTTTGAATTCATGGTTTGTCGTATCCCAGTTCTCCCTGCCTTGACTCCACAATTCAAAAAGCCAAGTACTCAATCAAGAGTGACAGCAAAAATAAACTCAACATTTCTGTCATCTCCTCACTTCAGGAATTTTTTTTGTTATAGTAGTTACTCCTAGATGTATCTATAGGCTACAGTCTGATATGAACAATTAGAGCAGTGAAATGGTGCTGAAAGCATGGCAATGAATTTATATCTGTCAGACATAAATATTTGGCATATCTGGCAGATAAATTTCAAATGAGGTGTATTGTGATCCATTGAAATTAGTGATAGTCAGCAGCTTGAATAAAGTAGTTTGACTCATGGACTTATTATTCTGGTTTGGTTTTATTATAAAGGAATCCAGTTATGAGTTCCTAAAGGGTTTTGGGTTTTTTTGGGGGGGGAAAAAGAAAGAGGAAATCAGGGTTCGATCAAGAGGGTTTTGTTAGAAGGGCATTCTTCATCGAAACAAAATACCAGTGTAGTTACACTGCTTAGAGTAACAGGCTCCTGATTAAGACAATCCGTCTTTGGAATGACAACATGTATGAGAAGAAAGAAGTACAAAGTAAAAAATTATGCTTGCACATGGACACTCCTGTGCAGAGGGATAATAACTTCTAAGCATGATAGATATTCTCAAGGTGTTCAGTCTGATGTCTGAACCCACACTGATCGTTAAATGCTGATTGCATTCAGACTGAAGGAGAACCTTGCAATCCCATGAATATACCAAATTTTTACATACAAGGATTAATACATTTCTTATTTGCATTAATATTAGGACATCAGAGCCTAGCACCACTAATGGCTGTGTGTCCAATTTTGGTTTTTCCTCTCTGTGTGAAATTGAGAGGGCTGTCTGCATAGTGACATATTAAAAAACCAAACCCTTTGCTCTTCACTGCTTGAATGTAGCTCGTAGTCTTCTAACTCATGAAACCAGGCCCAAAGGAATGTCCTTAAGTACAGTATGGTAATCATTTTAAGGAAAATTTAGACTACAACTGTTGGTTTCCAGAATAAATAATGATCCAGCAGGTAGGTGGCAGGTTTACAGCTTTGTATAACTTTGGTCATTGTAGTGAAATCATGAGAAAAAAGGCAAAACCAAGTCAAGGCACCAACAATGAATGAAATTTTCAAAACATACAGATCCATGTGAACTCAACAAAATTTCTGAATTATTTGCATTCCCATTGTGCTGGATATAGGTGGATGAAGTTCTCAATGCATTAGTGGTGGGAGGTGAGGAATGAGGCCCACTGTTGTCTACACATTCTAACCATCTGACCTTCCCGCAAGGATAATGCATTTTAAAACTGCATTGGGATAAGTGTTACTGGTTCTGTTTTAAGATGGAAGAGGAGAGTGAAAATTGCGGAAGTTTTAAGATGGAAGAGGAGAGTGACAATTGTGGAAGTATCATTTTGAGGGCAAAACACAACTTAATGGAATCCCTCCAAATAAATCTGATTAAATTTTTAAGCCCACTGAAACCTCATCATACCAATGATCTGCCTAGGACCCCAAGGAGCAAGGAAAAAGATGCAATTTATAAAATCTATTTGTTTACCTCTCTTAGATAAGTTTTTAGATATTAAAATAAGAATAAATGTCAGCATCTGGATAGTAGCACTCTGAGTACAGAACAGAAAAAGTGCTTTTGCTTTACTATACTTCAGGAAGGGAAGAATTTATTTCCTAGAATTCCCATCCAGCTCCACTGCCTTGCACTAGCAGTCTGACCAATATCACATCTATGCTTCCCCTCCCGTCTCTACGGGTTGGATATACATAAATGTAGAACTTGTCATGGCTAGTAATAATATAAAAAGCAAGAGTTTCCCGAGCTTCTTTTGTCTGCTCAAAACACATTTTAGTTCAACTTAATAATCAACTGACATAATCTTATTTAATTTTGAATCCACAATATATTGTTTTACAGGGTGATTCACAAAACAATGGCTCACTCTTAACTTCTTTTTCTTCTGTGGAAGCAATATTTCCATCAGAACACCCACACATAATGTCTATTTCATATTAATTGAATATATATGGTTAAATACTTCCTTCTACTCTTCTTAGTGACTTTTGCAAAAGTGTAGTCATTTTAAAATACACTGTTGCTTAAAAACTACTATATGATTGCACAATGATAATGAAGTACTAATTATAGTTGAGTTACTATGTATGTAATAAAGTTCTAAATGTTACCACTCATTTCTGATGTTTATTACCAGGATTAGTGTAAGCAATGTTGATTTAAAGAACATTTAATGTTGCTCTTTTTTGTTCCTTCAGTAATGAAAAATAATCCTGCAAATCTGATTGGCCTGAACTATCTTGACCTGTTTGCTTAAAAACTACTATATGATTGCACAATGATAATGAAGTACTAATTATAGTTGATTTACTATGTATGTAATACAGTTCTAAATGTTACCACTCATTTCTGATGTTTATTACCAGGATTAGTGTAAGCAATGTTGATTTAAAGAACATTTAATGTTGCTCTTTTTTGTTCCTTCAGTAATGAAAAATAATCCTGCAAATCTGAACTATCTTGACCTGTTGTCCAATACTTGGCAGAAACACAGAAGAGAATTAGTCATGGTAGAGAAAAAGACAAAGATAAAAGAATAGTTTATATTTTTTTTCTGTTGAATATATATTAGATGGTTACTTGAAAACTTTGTGTAGCTTGATGTTTGTCCTCTGTGCTGGTTTCAGCACACTTTATATGCTGACCATGTTCAGCATATAAACTGAGAGAAAGAAGTAAGAAGGAATTTTGGAGTGATGGTATCTATCTTCCCAAGTAACTGCAGCACACGATTGGAACCCTGCTTTTCTGGAGATGGCTGAACACCTACCTGTCAATGGGAAGAGAATTAATTCCTTGTTTTGCTTTGCTTGTGTGCATGGCTTTTGCCTTCCCTAATAAACTGATAAAATATCTCAACCCACAAGTTTTCTAGCTCTTATCCTTCTGATTCTCTCCCCAGTTCTCCTGGACAGGGAATTAGTAAGTATGGGGTTTGGTTGCTGGCTGGGGTTAAACTGCAACATGCTTACATGATAAAATTTATTTTATTAATATACAAACAATGGTGCCAATTTTAATGGTGCATGGAAACATTTGATGGTAGACAGCATTGTTTGAAACAGGAAAAGTTGTATAAAGGCATGGTTAGAGTCTGCTAGTAGGAGGCAGAGTGACTAATGTTTGAGTAATCTGTTCTTTTTAGCAGTGACGTATTATGTGCCTTAGAAACATAATTTTAAGCACTTAAAAGCAGTGACTTTCTGGGACATTTCCTCTTCTTGCAAAGTGTTAAACATTTCAAAATATGTTAGAAGTCTCAAATTGGCTTTTAAGTGGTATTGCCTGCAAAGTAGCATAGAGAACAGGTTCTCTTGAATAGCTGGAGTAAAGACTGACTTTGCATTTGTAGCAATGGAATGGGAATGAGAGAACCAGTCTACAAACTCTGTGTGATACTTGTGACATAGTTAGTCATTTGCCTGATTGTTTTTGCCTCACAAAGGTATTCTTGAGCTATCCAAAATATCTAAAAATGCCTACAAAATTTTAAAGATCTCAAGAAAAAAAAAAAACAACCACAAGAAACCTATGGATAAAGGAGAGAAAAGGCTTCAGCTCTGACATTACCAAATGCACATCTTTGTAATCTTCTTCTGATATGAGCAAATAGAGCAGTGAAATGGCGCTGCAAGTATGGCATTTCTTGAAACAATGTTTCTTAAACAAATGCTATGTGCAGGGAAAAAATGTTCAGAAATCATCAGGGGTGAAATAAAAAATCAGTAAGTAGGTCCATCTTAACCCTCAACTTCAGTGGCTGAAAATATATTATTTAAGTTTATTTTCTATGAAAGAGAGATTGTATGAGTAAGTTGAGTTTGTTTTCCTAACATTTAGACATGCCACTCATGTGAAAAATGAAGATCTGAGAAGAGTTAAAAGACTTCACATCAGCAAGAGTGATTAAAGCTGATTAAACATATTCAAGTCCTTGGTAATATTTGAAAAAAACATTTTATTTTTATATTATTTTTTGGGAATAATAGCTGCCTCTTTTCTGTGTGCCAGTGACGAGCATAAACGATAAGGTGGCAAGGAATAAGATTATTTCAAAGTCTCTTTGGATTGGCAGGTTTAGTCTATTGGACTGCAGCTTATAAAATTACATATTTCATTTGTATTTTTTGAAATAAAAACCACTTATTTAACTCTGGATTTCCTGGTGCTAAGGGACAGGTCTTGTCTTGCTGCTTAAAAGCGCAATTTAGAGTCAAATTCATAACAGGGCAAACAGAGGTTGCAAAATTTCACATTTAATTAAAATCACCCTTCTCAGAGTTTTAACTTGGTTGTAGTCCATGCAGAGTTAGTTGGTACCTAATTAACCAGAATCAGCCAAGGTTTTACAGCGTAGGATTTTGGTACCCTCAATAAATACATCTGCTTTATTTCTATCTCCAGGAAGGGAGAGCAACCAGATTCTGCATAACAGCTAATTATCAAGACTCTCCTCTTGGCTCTGGGCCTTATTTATTTGCAATAGGGTCAAATACATGTTGGGAGGGTTTTTCCCCCCCTTTTGAAAATATTCAATAATTGTAATATGAATACATAGTGAAATAAAAGTCCTTCATTCTTCATTCATGGTTACTGTTTTGATTAACTTCTAGGTTCATTCCATGCTCCATGTGTAGGCCAGTTACATGCTCCATTCTAATTTCTCAGATTCCATAGAGTTTTGCATTCTTTTCTGCACGATGACCCAGAGGCTAGGAAGGCTATAGGACTTCCTCCCACTCCCCTCTAGTCTAGGTTTTACACAGGTAGTCAGGCAGCTCTACAAGAGTGGGACAGATATGAGTTTAAAGCCTCTTACTATGAAAGAGGCAAGGTATTACAGGTAGGCTAATATATCAGAGGTGACAGCTATCAGCAGCTTCTGTTTTTACTTGTTTTCTTGGAAAAGTGACAGTTCCTCAAGTACCTGAACAGAAGAGGGAGTCTGGAGTGAACTGAAGTTCCTTTTGAGCAGCCCTTCCTCTGCAGTGCTGCACTGCTTACTTGAGATACTTTCCAAAGCATCTAGCTCTGAATATACTAAATGTCACTGAACATTAACATGGTAATCTCCCAGAAGGGAGGTTCTGTCTGCTGTATGATCTAGAAATGCAATTCCAGCATGTGTAGAAATACCTATGGTAGTTTTACTTTAGCTTTCTCACTCAAGTCACCAAGAACAAAGCAATGTCAATAGTAAAAGTAGTATAAATGTAATTAGTAAAAGTTGGATAAATGTGACTGTGATTCAGAAAACACCTTTGAGACACTTCCTGATTTAGCAGAAGATCAAAACCCAGAATACTGGAAACAGTCTAGTTTCTAGTAAGGGGAAAATGTAAGGATGAGGACTTCAGAGAAATACTA
The DNA here is from genome assembly GCF_017590135.1 of Pyrgilauda ruficollis. Lineage (NCBI taxonomy): Eukaryota > Metazoa > Chordata > Aves > Passeriformes > Passeridae > Pyrgilauda > Pyrgilauda ruficollis. Next base: position 3,209,312 of record NW_024516984.1, on the reverse strand, counting down.
AAATGTAGTTGGAAAGAATCAAACTGGAATTCTCTGTCAGGAGGATGAAATAAATTATAAAACAGAGAATGATAATGCAGTCACCAGCTAGCAGGTGGAGGCTGGATGTGTCCTTCTAAAGAGCATAACAACCAACAGAGCTATTGAACAGCAGTGGGTAAAACAAGGGAAGCATTTGTATAACCAGTCAATTATAGGAGATGATAAATATGCAAAGAAATTATAGCAATTGGATTCAATATCATGGAGAACCTGTAATTAGGTGAATCACACTTTGTTAAGTACACAAAAAAATGCAGGGAATAAATTAAAAAAAATGAATCCATTATGGAACAAACTGACTAAGCACAGAGAATTAATTGCAGAGTGAAATAATTATGCAGAGAATTAATCACAAAGCAAGCTAGTGATAGAGAGGGCAACTGAGGAGGCAGAGATAGAGCAATAAGTAGCCAACAAAGAAGCCAAAAGTACCAGGTGTTCCTGACTGACCTAAGTGGCCAAGTTTTAATCAAATAGGCTCCAATGGTACCTCCTGCTGGATTTTCATGTGTGCTGGAAACATTGTGCTGCTTTGTGAAGCACATAGAGAAAGGGAGGAAGTAATGGCTGGTTTTGGTGATGCAAAAAGAAGGGGGTGAAGATAAGCTCTACTCTGTTGATTTGTATGTAGCACTATGGAATTGCAAACTGATACTATGATTAAGGGTTTTTCTGGTCTATTTTATTTTGAATATACCAGAGAAAGTGACAAGAGACCTTGGAAAGGCTTTTCTCTTAACACATTTGAAGTTCTCCATTTAGCTGATCTGCCTTAACTAATGTTGTTTGAGCTCTGGCTGTAATCCAAATTTGTACATACAGCATAAAATGCTTTCTCTAGTCTCTCATCCTCTGCTTACCCACACAATTTCTCATTTTCTTCTTCCAGGAGATAACCACCCAATTTTAGGTCTGACACAAAGTTCAAAAAATTTGGCAGAAGTTTATCTAGACCCTCCTGTGAGCTGCTTTAGATTAGCTTCCATTTTCTGTCCAGAGATATAGAAGTTCCTTATTTGGCTCGGATGATAGGGACTTGCATTCATTGGTGAAAATCTTAAGCTTCTCCTGAGGTGTGGTCCCTGTAAATTTTCTGGCTTGTATAGCCATTGTCTATCTAATTCATTAATATTCTTGGTGTCTTGTTGCAGCTGTTTGAAAAGTATACTTGAAGTACCTTACAAAAAATGGTAGCTTTACAAATACCACCAGAATGCGTGGACCTGTATATAATACTGTGTTATTACAATTTCCTGAAGTAACGAATGGTGCAGTTGCTACTATACCACCACATATATTTTAGAAGGAAAAAAAAAGTAGATTATTATGCAGAAATATATCTTTGTGATTTGTATTTATCTGTAAAATAAGATTAAGTTTTTAATGGAAACAAAAAAGAATTTCTGTACTGATACTCCATTCTGTCATGGGGTAGTATCTGTGACTTAGTGTTGTTAAAAAAGCCAAATATCAAGTTTGTTTTTTTCCATTGCTGTTACAGTTAATTCAGGTCAGATTTTGTTTTCTCTTAATTTCATGCTACAGCCATTATATAACAAGACAATTTCATTAAATGGACTTTGTTTAAAGTTTCATTATATGAGGAAACAAATTGTGACACTTGCTATGATTACACAAACACAAGTCAGTTTTATGAAAGTTTCCTTATAATCTTTTTCCAGTTGCTTCACTCTTAGTTATTTTTTTATCACAGAAAGCCGGAGATTCCTCAGGCTTTGCTTTGCTGCTTTAGTGAAATGAACATGAGCAGGAACATGAACTGCTCTCCTAAAGGAAAAGCATGAGGTGACGGGAAGAATGGACTCTGTTTTTCTCCAGAAGTGGGGGATGGAAAAGGAAAGGGCTGCACCACTCATGCTGAGGAGGGAGGGAGGGAGGAGCAGACATGTGCCAGCAGGAGTTGGTGCTTCACCCATCCCGAGCCTTTATTTGGGTAACAGGTGTAAGCACTCATTCAGGCTCTGGCACACACAAAACAGGCTTGGCTACTGGAGATGGGGGAACAGGGGGGCAGGACAGCCATGACCAGCAGCCTCTGTCTCCAGAAACCAGCTGCTTAGGCAGAAAATTACCTTGTTTTACTGCCCTGAGTTCCATGTTCCCGAGTACTAGTCCTGAATATCTTCTGAAGGGGGATGGCAAAGATTTATAACAGCATTGCTTTTTTAAAAATTTTGTTGTTGTTGTTGTTGTTGTATTTTTTCATTTGGTTTTGTTTTGGTTTTTAAAGTTTGGAATGGTTGATCAGTGAAATATTTGCATGTCAGATACTTTAAAATGTGTCTTATCTTTTCTGGTACCTCTTATCTTTTCTGGTATCTCTTCTGGTGAGAAGAGTGACTAAAAGAAGCATTAAAATTTTTTTTTTTTCCCCTAAGCCACTAAATGCCTTTATTTTAAGATTTCTAAGAAGTGAAATTGCAGTAAGAGGAAATAGAGCTTCCTAGCCTAGCTGATCAGAGGGGCAAGCTCAAGAAGGCACTGTGTGCTTGAAAGCTTGTTGCCCTTTGTTATTGTTAGATACTGTTCCTATATTTGTAACAAATCATTGGCCTGGAGTCAATGACAATTCAGAGATCTTAATTTCTTCCACAAACAAGAAATAAGAGCTCCTGCCAGAGCACTAGGAAGAAGAACAGTTTCATTTACAATCCTATAGAGTATACATATACTATGTCCAGATAATCTTTGAAAACTCATAAATAGCTTATTACTGACCTTGTTTCTTTGGTATACACTCTGCTTTATTATTGGCCTCTGCTTTCTGTGGTTCATTTGTTGTTTTATTTTCATCCTTAAAAAAATGCACAAGATTAGAAACTGTAGATTATCATTGTTGAGAATGATAAGGGTAGTTTGATGTCTGCAACATTTTTTAGGAATTTGTTTAAGCTGCCACACACTGACCATTGTTCCTGAGTGTTGTGTGTGTTCCCAGATGGATTTGCCAAGTGACTTGTGATGCATGTTGAAATCAAGCACTGATATTGTCACATCCTTTGCGTAAACCCAGCTGCTTAGCTTAGAGTTTGCAGAGCTGCCTTGTTCAGTGCTGTCTCTCACCAAGCCAGCGTGCATCTCTGAGTTTAGCCATGATTCTGCCTGAACCTTCTATTGGGGTAACATACCTGGTATATTTTGAACTACCTTACCCCAATGACAGATATAAATCTCTACAAAATACTGCGATGGTGTCAACTTTCACTGCAAAAAATTAACCTCCTCCCACTCTTTCTGACTTAGATCCATTAACCAAATCCTTGTGTACCTGTACCTTGACTCATCTCAGTTTTAACAGAGGGGCTTTTGAAGGAAGGAGTGAGATGTGCATGGGGAGTCCTAGGTCTTCACAATACTATCTAACAGCATTGTGTAAATCAAGCCCGACAGCATTTGTCATCCCATATAGAATGAGTTTTCCTGGTGTGCAGCATGCTTATTAATAGAGAAGGGTATTGGATTGTATCTGCATATGGAAAAATTATTTGACATTAAGATCTTTCAGATCTTCATGCAATTTTTTTTTTTTTTTTTGCTCTCCTAGGTCAGTGACTTTTTTTTTTTTTTTTTTTTTTTGTGTTTCTGAGAATAAATTGGTTTGGTTTTTTGTGGTTTTTCTTTTTTTTTCCTATGAAAATATTTGTGTTTTCCTGTCTGTTTTTATTTGAAGAACCAGGCACTGAAGTTCTAATATACATATGTATAAAGAACTAAATTATACATTTTATATACATATTTATATATAAGAATATTAAAATTCCAGTCAAAGTCTGTGCATACTCAAGGTTGTTGCATGATGTTTTGTTGTAAATGTTCTTTTCTTTGTTTCAGGCTCCCTCATAATAGCATAAGTACATAAATTAGTGCATTGATCAGTATAGTAACATTTTATCAGATATTATGTACTTTCTTCTCTTTCTTTTTTACTCTTTAGATGGTATCTCCTTGCAGGCAGGAAATGTCTTAATCCCTAATCCATTTATGTGCTTCCATTTTAGCAGTGTTTGGAAGAGTGTAGGCTGATGGTGATACAACCTGAATGTTGCACTGATGTATGAAATCATTCTCACCAAAAGAGTAATCCTTGTCTCCAGTAAAACCTAAATATATCTGTTTTACTAGGGCACTTTGCCAAGTGAAGTATCAGCCTGCACAGAAGTAACCTGTCAATATTCAGGGGTTTTCTTATTTTAAAACATTATTTTATCGACACAAGAATACTGAACTGTAAAAGCATGAACAACGCCTGTAGATCTGCAGTATATAAAGGTTATTGAACATAGACATTTTTGCCATTTTTTGTGGCTGACATTATGGATATGCCCACTTACTGAAAATTAATTTTATAATGGAGGGATTTTGACTGTTTCAATAGGCATGAATGATTAATAGCTCAGGCTGATACTAAAGAACCTTTTTCACTTCCCTAATTATTTGGTGAAGTCATAAATTGTTGTTATTTTGTCTTGTAAAGTTTTTGATTATGTTGAGCTGGCAAAAACAAAAATGTTTTTTGGAAAATTATTGGGAAAAGAAAAGAATCCAAACGTAATGAGAGAAAAAGTACTTATCCTTTTGCTTTGGTTAAAAATATTTAATTAATTAAATAGAAAAGAATGAATTAACTTTTATGGTGAAGAAATGCTACATAAAAATATTGACTGTAGACTAACATGACTTATTTTATTTTTCCAAGAGGATTTACATTATCAAAACCAAGCTGAAAAAAAGACTACTTTGAAAAGCTGTTAAATTACTTTGTCTTTCCAGTGTTTATCAGGAAGCAGGCTGATATATACCTGCATGACATTCTAATATTAAGAAAGGACACACTGACATTTCCTGCCAGAAGGAAACAAGATGCATAAAATATATCATCATATGTAAAGCAGCAGTACCTGTATCTCTAATTCTCCATTTGCAATGTTGATCACGACCTCTCATAAGCCTGTACTATTTCAGGTTAGCCCTATTTGGAAAGCAGCTTTCAAAAGGAGAAAATTATATTTTCTTCATAAAGAAAAGATGGCAGGGTGGAGAAGAATAAAGACATTTATTTCATTTTTCTAAATAAAGATTGATACCATATTCAGTGAGTATATTTGAAATTCTAACCTTTGGTATTTACTTATATAAATACCTTCTAAACAAAAGGGTGGTATTAAGGAGTCTATAATAGACAAGAGAAACCATACCTGGCCTGTTGATGCCTTTGGTGGTGGAGGGACAACTTCATTCTTGCAATCTGCTATCTCAGGTGCTAATTTTGGTCTAGAAAATACTGATTTTAGTTTTCTAAACATCTTGCCTCTTCAACTCCCCTGAAGCCTGTATGACTCTCTTACCATGAACAGGTTTATAGCACATGTTTTCTTGCCATCAGTAATCAAGCCAATTAGACAGTTAATCAGGTTTAGGTCTGATTAGTGCCTTAGAGAAATTTCTTGCACAGTCTATTTCAGTGACATTTTTTTGGTCAACATTAGCACTTTTTCATTTTACCTTGTAGAATAAGTTATTTGTAAGTTATTTTTAGTCTTAACAGTTACACTATACAGTTCCATTTTTCCTGCAAAAAGTCAGAGGACACTGATTTTTTCTTCTTTCTAGAATAAACCACGGACTAATCTTTTATGTATTGGATATTAAGCATTTAATTTATGTTTAGAAATAAGGTTTTAAGTTGTTAGCATATCTGTAGTTTAATCAGGAAATGAAAATATTTAATTAATAAATAACCAACAATTACAATACCTGATGCCTCAAAAGGTTTAATTTCTTTCCAGACCTGAACTTATTTTTAAGTGAATGACAATAAAAGGTCTTCTCTTGGGGTTTGTTTTGGCAACTTTATACCTTGTCTTGTTCTTCTTATTTGAACACATGGAAAAAAAAAATCTTTCTTTTTCTAATGTGTTTACAGGCAATACAATTTTTGATGTCTTAGCTAGAGTTTTGATGAGAATAAGTGTTAGGTAAGTGAATATCCTATAAATTAGTAAAACATAGTCCATAACTGGGGCATGATATTGAGATTCTATAGGCTTTGGGTCACCTATATAAATCAGTTATGGTTTAGTCTATAGGTAAATTCAGTTTCAATTATCTCTAATGTCATGTAGATTAAGCTCCTGTTGATAAGGATCTTTACAAATTAATTGTCTCTTTTCATCCTTAATTTCACTTTATGTATTACTAGCCTATGCCTTCACTTTGAGCTTTGATTTTGAGCTAATAGCTTACAGTTGATTTATGCTAATCATCAAGGCATCAAGAAGTACAGAAACCTACTCCTCTGAGCCACCCCTTAAATGACGTATTTAGCAATTACGTTGAAGTATTGAAAATGTCCCTCCTTGGGGTTTATTATCTGGCAAGGATGGCTTTTAATCCTTATTCTACCATAGCAGTAACTGTAAGAATGAACAAACAATATTCATTAGTTTGCAAGTTTTTTCCTTCCAATGAAACTTATGAAGCAAACCTTGTAATATTGGCCAGACTTCAGTTTTGTAACTGGGAACCTCCCCCCAGGCATGATTACTTCATAGCTGTTAGATACAGCAAGAGCTTAGAACCTCCCCTTTTTATTTGCCTCTATGATCTGATTTACTTTAAAAGCAATGCAATTCTTGCTAATCTTTCACACTATTTTTAAAATTAGTGTTTGAATGACTAAATTAGAAATTAATATCTAAAGTATTTTGACTTATTTATAGGTCTGGACAATAGGTAGCTTTTTTTCTTCTGGATGTGAATTTTTACATCTCCTCATAACAGAAGAATCTTAGAAAACATGTTAGTTTTTCATTTCCTTTGTGAAATTTCAGTGGATTAAATTGACCAGTTCAAGAAAAATTAAACAATAGCCACATACAAATCATATTTGAATACTGAGCCTTTTTGAAAGCAACTGTTTTCTCATTAAAAAAATTTCTTAATTTCTAAAATATTTTAGAACAGGCAGTTTTGTTCCTTGTTTATTAAAAATGGTAAAGTTCTGCATAAAAAACCACAATGCAATGAAGATATGTACATTCATATGTAATCTCTCATAAAAAATATGTATCTCTCTTAAGAATTTCTGCAAAATTATGCCCAGTAATCTTTTTAAAAACATGACGCAATATGTTTAAATGTGGGTTTTTTTTTTTGGTAAATATAGTGTTTATGCCTATTATAATTTATAATTAAGAGGCATGAAGAAGAGATGTAGCAGGCATTGAAAGGAAAGTGTCATTGGGAATATATGCACACTATGGACATCCACAGTTAATGAATGTTATATTTGCTTAGTCTGTGACTAATTAAACAAATGTTTGAAACCCCTTCATATGTTCTGATTTTATAAAGAATAAGCAGATTATGACAAAACTTGTATTTTGATACCCACAGAGATACAAATTTATGTCTGACCCTGGTAAAATGACTAATCTGCTTCAATGTATCAGTTTTCTTCTATGTGCAATGGCTATTTAGGTATTTTTACCACACTTTGAACATGATAAAACATCAGGGAATTGAATTCTGTGATGCACTGTTAAGTAAGAAGATTAAGAGTGCAGCAGAAAAGAAGATAGACCATGTGCAGTTAGCTTCTTAGCTACATTGGCTTTGGCCAGGGCTTACTGAGCGCTGTATTTATGGTAAACCCCAGAGGGTACAGAGATTTCAAGCCTCTCTCATATATTCTCTAGCTACAGGATGACTATATCCTATATCGATTATTGATTTACCTCCTATCCCTTTTTCTTTTCCTTCAAGAACATATTTGTTTTCCTGTAAAACATGTGACGTATGCATTGGCTTTTCAAACTTTTGATAAGATTTTTATTCAAAGGATTTTATTTTTAATCTTAAAGAGAGCAGTACTTAAATCATAAGAATATACAAAAGGAAGTGTGGCCTCTTTTTCTGAATAATTAGGAGAGTTGTTAATAGAAAGAGATTCCTTTTTTTTTCAGGATTATTCTTTGACGTGGTTCAGTTTAATTTTTGTTGGTCTTTTTTTTTGCCCAGAACTTGTAATAAAATGAAAGCACCATGAACGCAGATTTAACTGCTAGTGCAGTTAATAGGCATGGACTGAGTTCCAAGGACTGATTTTCATTCCTCCACAGGTAGTGTCAGTTACTCCATTTGTTTGAATGTACAGATCAGTAGATATCACTTGGAGTTTTTATTTTGTATTAAGTCATGTGTAACATTTTAAAAAGATCAATGACAGGGTTTCACTTCTGTTCAGATATTCTCTAGATGCAAAATGTAGTGTGCAGATGTTTTTCGTAGGTATCTTTCTTCAGTTTATCTTTGTGATTTAAGGATCTTGGCAGCTAAGAGTAGCACATCTTTCTTTAGAGCTCTGTAATAGCAGTCAGACAAAAGCTGAATCTAGCACTTTTCATAATTTTTGCTTCTTCACAGTGTAATGTTTGAAAATTGTCACTATTTGTGTGGATTAATGAAAATTATAACAGTAATTTGTCTGCCTTCCTTAATGCTGGGTTTTTTGTTAAAAGACTTTGTTTATTTTTTCCTCAGATTAAAATTGCTTTTGGAGCTCAGATTATTCATATCTGGTTATTGTCTTTTTTTAAAAATGGAGGTGATAATATCTTCTAACTTAACTAACTTCTATCTACCTTAGTAAAGAGAATGAAGTCATGCTTTCAATGGAAATCTATTTCCTTAGGAATATTATCACAGTCATGGCCAGATGTATGCATTACAACTTTAGTATTCAGTGAGGTATCTAAAGAAATTACAAAGATTACAGGATGATCCCTTCACCATTTTAATATATCTAATTTTTCTCTGATTCATAAGGCTTTTCATATGTTGCAGTTTATATGCTGCCACAAATCTAAGTTTGAGGAAGTAATAAGTCTTATGGTCTGGAGGAATTTGAAAATTTGTAATAGTCTTGATTGTTTGGACTTCAAGGAATGCAGACTTTCTTTTTAAATTCAATTTTATTTGTAAGATCTGATAATAGGATTTATTCAGCTTACAACAAAAAAGAGATCAGAACACTTTTTCAGCAATATGCTGAAAAGAGAAAAAATGTTGTTATTTCCTATTCCTTTTCACAGTCCTCCATATAAAATTGCTTAGTTAAGTTGAGAGCCATATCCTAAAGGCTCATTTTCTAGAGCCTGCACCAAATCCTGGCTAGCTTTGAGTATGATCATAGAATCATGCTGTAATGTGATGTGTGGGTTGTAGGAGGTGACAAAATGGACTGTCAGCCTGCCAAAATTATAATGGCTGATGCCACTTTTTGCTAGTGACCTCTTTTGATGAAAGTGACATGTGAGTTAAAGGAGTGGGATTTAAGACAGAAGAAAAATGCAAACCTCTTTGTGTTTAGTTATGGCATTCATCTGTAGGCATAACAAAAGCTGAGGAAAGGTTCTTGTCTGCTAGTAGAAGGTACACTTCCCCTACCATGTCTGGCTTTTTTTCTTACTTTTTTCCTGTCTTTTTTGGCATCTCTTTTTTCCCTCAGAGCAAAAAAACCCATGCACCATAAATAGATGCTTATGTCTGTATTTCTTACATGTCCTTATGGCCAGAATTTCTTTAGTAACATCATTGTCATTGCCTAAAATGTGACTCATCACATGAGAAAGCTTTATCTGTTAAGCTAAAGCTCAAAAGTGTCTCTTTCACTTAAGTATCCAAAATTAGTCTCTGAACCTAGAGCCAAAAAGGAACAGACCCTCCAGAAAGGTAGCTGCAAAAACTATTTGGAGAATTCTCAGCCAGGGCTACATCACTGAAAGAATGAGGTGTCCTGCAGCCCCTCCAGAGAGACCACATAATCTCAAACCAGCAAGTGAGGGTCTCCTCAAGTACCTTCATGGGTACACAGTACTTGTTTGGGATGTGAAAGAGGTCACATGATGGCTTCTGCCATCATGTCAGAAACAAACAAAACCTAAAAAAGAGTGTTCTCATGCCACATTCAGCCATTATACTGCTGAGGTCATAGTCCCCTTTCTTGTCCTATATTTCATCTCCATGAAGAACAATAGATTGCTATAAAAGGAAATAAATTCTCTGTCACAACATTTAGATGGGAAATTGCCTATATGTGGTCTGCTGGATATTTCCCAGGGGAAACCCTCAGTGTGTAAGGCACTTCAAGGGAAACTGAAGTAGTTCAAAATATGAAGTTCAAGTGTAGAGTTTTTTAAAATATGCTTGTACTGGTTTAAAACCCAGTGGGAACATTAGACCCACTCAAGCTGCCCCCCTTTCCTCCCTTCCAGTAGTGGATGAAATGCTTTGAGATAGTAGAAGATGGAATCACTTTTTGCTAAAAAATTGCAATAACCACAACAACATGAATAAAAGAGTGTACAAAAGAATGTTTTACCCAAAAAAGGGTATTTACCACTGAACAAACAAAAACACCTGCTGAAGACAGTGCCTGGTTTGGTTTTCCCAAAGGCAAAAATGAAGACTGGCCTCTGCTGAAACCATGCCATGATGTTATAGGTGTAGAATTAAACAGTGCTAGAAACTGTACAAGAAACCCTTGTCTCTCTAACAGCAACAATGTGAGATGAGCTCAAACATCATTCTGTACTGTTAAATTTTTTTGGCAAATACATACTGCACCTGTTTACAGTAGGAAAGTTGACAAGGGCTCCTTTGCTCAATATCTTCAGTAGGAAGCTCCAGGAGGAAAACAGGGAGAGCAGACAACCTTTTCCTTTGAAAGATCTGACTCCTGGACTGGATCCTACATTTCAGTGTGGAGCTGCATGGACTGCCTTTGCACTAAACTTAAAAACTTTTACTGAAAATTACTCGACAAGTAGTTTTTTCTGCCTGAAGGGCATTTACATCAAGAGTTAGAAAACTGAGTCACTTTGGTAAAATTATTTTCTCTCAAATGCTAGTAGGAGCAGTAAGATCCCTGAACTGTGCAAGTACACACTAAAATAATAGGCTGTCGAATATTTCAGTAAAACATCAAGACTCCCAAAAAATGTGTTTCTGCTGCTTTGTTTTCAAGTGTTATAAAATAACATTAATCTGGAATTCTTCTTATTGTTAAAAAATTTGATATTGTGGTGTTGGTTTCAGAACCACTGCTTCACGTGTATCTTTATAATCAAAAGAAAAATGCAAGGGTTATTCTCTAGTAGCTATATTTATGTATTAAACTATGATTTCACACTGGACTGGCAGGCTATAATTTACTTATTTAACCCCTAATCATTGCTTCTCTTGTGTAGAATACTATGGATAACAAGGATGGTAGAGTGGTAGAAAAGAATTTCATTCCCTTAAATAAAACTCTAAGAAAACATTGGGTGAGTTTGTCTTTCAAATGAGTGAATGCATCAGGAAAAGGAAACTTCATTGTACATGAGAAGAAGAGATATTTTTGAACACCTGGATCTCAAATTTTCATAAGGTTTATGAAGTGAAAACGAGCCCGCATTACAAAAAGGAATTTTGTCTTTAAAAAATCACAACACAAAACCAAAAAAATCCACAACCAACGAGCCAACCAATCGAACACAAAACCCAAATCAAACCAATGAAATAAGTGTCTTTTGCTCAGAATACTTGCAGTATATAATCTCATTCTTGGTGCCAGGTTTTAGTCAAATATAATCTCAACATTCTGCAATTATATTCTCTTAAAGGAGTAAAGTGGGGGTGGAGAGAAAGAGATAAGGAAATAGTTTCTCACACTGAAAAATATCTGAAGGTGATCAGGATAGAATTGTAATTTCATGTTCAATATCTGTAGGCTTTTGAAAATTCCCTTTCTAATAAAAATGAGAATTTTAAGAAACAGAAGCAAATGTTATAACTTAAGTGATGCAGTCCCCCTATTTTTTTTTTTCCTTAAGACTACTTGTCAATTACTTTAGTTATAAGAGCTTGACATACTTTCATGAAGAGGGACTGTGGAGATGATGACATGGCTTGGTTTAGGTGAAAAAGGACCCAGAGGTGCAAGACAGGTAGGTAACTGTGGGGAAGAGCAGAAATAACTGTGGGGGAAAAACATCTGTGGCCACTGTACTGTCTTGCAAGCAAATGATCACTGTGGGGAGGGGAGGAATAGAGGGTTACACTTAGGGTCTTTCATGCCAGCAATGTTAACACTTGTGTATGTTAACACTTCTATCTGAGGGAAATGGAAATAGAAATTTGGGTATAAATTGCATCTCTTCTGGAAAGCTGAAATTCATTGTGCTATCAAAAGAAGAAAAACTCTCAGAAGTGTGTAATGTATTCCTCTAAACACATCATATTTTCTATGTACCCTCAGAGCATCCTATTCCCACTGCAGTGGTGCTATGCCTTCTGTTTCTGCTAACATAAATATTTAAAGCATGCCACCAACACAAACTACCTCATCTAGTCAACAACATGGTAACAAACTGCAAACTGAGTACTGCAAAAACAGTGCCTTAGCAGAGAAGTAAAACCCAGCATCTTAAACATGGAGGTAGTTTGATATAATTGATAAAGCGTTGAACTGGGACTTACCCCAATTTCAGTCAGTCCATCAAACTGAACTCCATTTTTCCTTTGTGTACTTTCCTCTCCTTAAAAGTAATTACTGTCTGAGGAGACTTTCCCTGTCATGCAGAGATCAAGACTAATGTATTTTTTTTTAAATTCTAGCCCTTTTTTTGCAACTTTTAGACTTAGATGTCAACATATGATTGACAAATAAGTTGATTGGATGGGGTTAAACCTCTGGTGGAAAGAATAGGGGTTCTTATTATTTTTAATTCATTATTAATAGTACTTAACACTGCAGTTTCCTCTGATGAGATAGTGCATTATGAAAACATTCACACTAGGAAATATTAACTCTTTGTGTAGGTAGCTTAGCTCAGAAAAGTAGTGTCTAACATAATTAAACTGTTCCAAGTGCTGTACTGGCTTCTGCTTTCTCTTTTCATCCTCTTTTAAAAGGGAACAGTGAGAATATTTTAATGCAATTATCTAGTGAATTCTATCATAAGCTTAAATCCAGGATCTGTCTTTGGTTCTGACCTCTGACAAAAAGGGATTCATATTCACAGTTCCCACTCTTTTGTAATACGATGCTGACCTTTGGTAAAGATGAAAATAACTATCCTCAACATCTGCTGTTGAATCAGTATAGCTGCATCTATTATAACTCAAAGATTAGAAGGGGAGCCAGAGCAAGTGTCAGCCCTGCACTTCCATCATTTGGGAAGTGTAGAGCAGACTGGTAACTTCCCCTGTAAAGATGGCAAATTTTACATAAATAATTTCATTTCCACTTACTGGGTAAAATACATAAAACTTGTAGGAGTGAAAATCAAATGGAAAATTCTTTTAATAAGCCTTGACTCTAGAATAATCATAACCTGACTGGCCTGCAGCTCAAGAGGGTCTGATGTTAATGACAGACTTGATTTAGCAACTCATTTGATTCAGTAAAAAAAGGCAGAAGATTGATGACTCTATAAGCAAGCCAGGCTCCATTTCTAGTTTCTCCTGCACCTCTCTTTTGCAAGTATAACATTGATTATACTTCTGGTCAGCTCCAAGGGAAGCAGTAGAGGTTAATGCTGCTAAAGACACTTCCATTATACAGTGGGATAGATTTGAAAAGTAGGGTATTCCATGGCAAAAAAAAAGTCCCTTATTGGCTTGGTTGACCTATTCTATTCACTTTATGTTTGAAGGAAGGGGTTTATTTATGTTTAGGTAATGTTATGAAGAATTCATATCCCCATTTTACTAATATTTTTTGGGGGCAATGAGAATGAAAACGTCTTCTTTATTTGCAAATTTTAAATTGATAGGTTGTTGCTTATACATCTTCTCCTAATGAAAAATAATTCATCAAATTTTGACGTTTCCGTCTTACAGATAAGAAAATCCTACATCTATTAGGGCCTGCTAACCACAACAATATTTTAGAACTTACCTGATTTCTCTTCATTTTAGTTCATTGTCTCTTTAACCTCAACATTTCCACATCTCCCCAAAAGCGTCTTTCATTAGTTTTAAGGTTACCTCTACACAGCTGTGAGATCATTTAAGGAGAAGGGTAGTTTAACTTTCTTTAACTCAATGTGCTGAAGTAAGCTTGCACCTATTTAAGACATCTGTCTCTCTGCTGTGTCCCTATGTAACGCTGTAATGGTTGTTGTGGGCATACAACTGTTGTGAAAGACAGTTACTGGCCCTACTGATTTTTCTACTTGTCATCATCTGTCACGCTTTTTGATTCTGTTCTCCTGGGATATATGCATATGGATAATTTAAAAAAAGGTGAATTCCTTCACTGAAGTTGTAAATGAAAAATAAAGTGATGTAGTTGGTTTTCTGTTTAAAATTCACCATGTCCATAAGTCTTTGAAAAACTGTTTCTTAAGTGTTAGGAGTTATATGTGAATGTTTTTAGACTGCAGTAGTGTGTCGACAGAAACCTAGATAAAGAGATTCTAAAGGTGATATAGCATGTTTGATGGTAAAATGCAGTAAAATATTTGCTTTTCTAAGTCATTAGTACTCCTATTTAAGGAGGAAAAAAAAACTTTTAAAGAACACCTGAAGAATTTAAAGGAATAAAATAGAGGACTTCTTTTATCCCCTCCTACATTTGACTTTGCTAATATATTTGATATCATGCTTAAGCTTGTTCTTGGAAAAATGAAAGTTCTTGCAGTTCAGGCAAATAGATTTATTTAGTATTTAAAAGCTCAATCAGTGCTGCACAAGCCGGAAAGAAGCCATTTCCTTTCTGTTATAGATTTAGCTTGGTTATGGCTCTCACTGCTACAAAACTGCCATTTCTTATTCAGATAAAATATGACTTTTTTTTCTCTCTCCAGCCATTAATCAAAAGCACTAGTAAGTTCATGATTAAGCAGTTTATGAAGAGCAGTAAATTTTGTCAGGGAGAGAGAAGATTTATATTTTTCTTTAAAATTATAGTTTTTCCAGTTCTAAAGTGGCAGACCAGTAGTCGTTTTTCCTTCAGATGAAATCCTGGAAAAGTTCTTCTTTATAACATTCCTGTTTGTTTATAAATCTCTGTTTGGTCTTTAACAAAGACCTCATATTTTTAAGGGCACCTAACTGATAGAGAGGGACTAGAAACTGTGAGCTCCAGGGTAATCCCATTCTTCTACTTCCTTCATGTGTGTGTATAAGAGGAACATGGAGAATGGCATCAACTCATATTTCCAGCTACCCATGTTTTTGCATCCTCAACACCTTTGTATTATGAGAAACATGTTTCTTCACTAGATTACCAAAACTTCCTCCCTTTTCACCCCCAACTTAGTGTCAACCCAGAAAACCCATAAGTCTTGCTATCAGCCATAGAGTTATTAATTTTTACTTGTATAATGATCTGAATTTTCTTTCTTTCTCATTTCCATTTTGCAAAATGTCTCCTAAATCTTCTGATTTCCCTCTTCAGCTTGCTTAAAATCAATAAACATTATATTTTTCCTTGGATATTTCATGTTGATTCCTACCATGCCAGTGCCAGAGAATCCTGAGATGCAGGATCACTGTGTTCTGAGGCCACTGGACCTGATCCTCCTGTCAGAGCTCCAATGCTGTGTCCTGCTTAAAAATCACACCAGGTGTTACAGCAGGTCTCCTTCACTAACTTCCTCACTCTAATTTATTTTCTGTCAGAAACAAAGCAGCCTGTACAAGTTGATGATGGTTGTGCTCTTTTGGGATATCAACTGGTGCTCTATTAGCAAGAGCAGTAGCAATTTCTAATAGTACGTGGAGCTTCTTGCACCACTGATCCAGAAAGCAAATCACAGTCAGAGCTCTTCAGCTAGGTTTTTGGACAAGAAGTTTACTTAGACCATGCGAGGGATGACAATGTGTGGGATCTCAGCACACCACTGTAAATGTGCAGAGACACCAGGGGAGCCCCTGCTGGGCTAGGCAGAACCACCTTTCCCTGTGTCGGGGCAGAGACACATAACAGCGGACTCCGACAACAATGGTCTTGTGGACAGATATGTTTTTTTCTGATAATTGAGCAAAACTGGTTTGTAGACCATGAGTTGAAAAGTCCTGCTATTTAATAATACACACATTGAGCAGTTTTGAAGGCTGTGCCACAGCCCCAGAAAAAGGCTGAGTTCATCCTTTTCATGTCAGTAATTCAGAGTGCTCTATTCTTTGATAAGAACTAAGTGTTAGATCTGCAAAGAGTTTTCATTGCTTACCTCCCTTTTAAGTCAATAAATACTGAATGGCTGTTACAGTATAAGGCACACAGAAATATCTTTCATGATTGTAATCCTGAATGCTTAGAGACCAAATCTGCTGAATTTACAACCAGATGCTACAGATTTAGAGCTTCCTGCTGCAGCCTCTACTCTCCTGCTGAATACTGCTTAAAACTCTTAATGTATTAATTTATTCTAGTAGGTAATGTTGCATGAGAAGGCATCTCTTGTGTCATCAAGGTCTCACTTCCTTGTTAAAGTTTATGGGTATGTATTGCAGTCTTCTGTAAATTAATCAAACTTCATCTTAGGCATTAGCATATCTTTAGTTTTACACTCTCCCATCTCAAGGTTTTTCTAAAAAGCTGTGTAGCCTGTAGTTAAATTAGGGATTTGCCCTGCTATTTTTTACAAATAACCAATCTCTGCTTTTGGCACTGCTCCTGCTTTAGTGGTGTCCTCAAGCACAAGTGATGGGAAAATTGTCAGATAATTGCACCCCTGTCAGCTGGAAAAGAATGTACTTTTTTCATATACTCTCGGCTGTCTGTATTTTGATAGACAAAAAGAAGTAAAAAACCTCAAACATTTTCTGTGTGCAAATATGATCCTGGACTCACAGGAGAAGCAGCCTGTTTGTTAAGATAATGTAATGTCTTTACAGTTTCTTTTAACATAGACCGAAAATTACATTTTGTGGTTTCTGTATGAAAAAAGTATTTAATACAGAATATGTAAACATTTCAATATAGCTGTTTCTTAAGTTTTTTTTTAATAGGAGCAAGCAGGTTTTGCTGTACTGCTATGTAACAAAAAAAAACATGAGATATATATGTCCTACAAGATGGGCAACACAGGGGAGTTTATGCATCCCCATTAAATTGAGCAGCATAATTGCATGCAAAGATAAAAATGGCTTTGAGATGCTTACTGCCTACAGAATCTAACAGGAAACTTCTTTCTTAATAGAAAAATACAATAACTTCAGCCATCTACTATGCTTTAGCCTTCGGTAAATATCAGGCTCCAAATAATCTGTCAGTTTCTTGCTAACTCTTTTTGTTTTATTACTTGCTTCTTAATCTGGTTTTTTATATTTTATTTGCTCTATTTATATTGATTTACTCCTTTTCACACACCTGTCCAATGAATTTAAAAATGAAAAAGTGGAAAATAATTTTATTTGACAATAAACACTGCATTTAAAAAAACTCTTTATGGTCATCTAAATGTAACATATTTATTCTCATGTATTTGCTTTATCTTGAAGTGCAGAGACTGTGATTCTGAGATTCATCCCAACTATCTGAAGGGGGAGCAGTAGGCCTCCAGAAGGGAGATTAGGCTCATTTATGCCTTTCTTCTCACAACATTATGAAAGGCATCAGGACAAATGAATTCTGGAGTTGGACAATGCAGATGAGTGTCTGACATGGTCTCTTAGAGGTCTTGTAGCAAGCCACAAGAATTTAAATACAGAAATTTCTTCTCTAACAGAGGCACAAATTTTGTTCAGTGATGCATGTTAACTCTATAATGTCATAGCACAGAAGTCATGATACTGCAGTAGCACTCAGAGATGAGTGTCCTTCTCTATTTCTGTCTCATCTTGGAAGATGCACAGCTTTTCTGTGTTCTGGATTGAGTCACCAAGTCGTGCTCTTAGCATAATTTGCATTGTAGAGCTCTCCTGCACCATCTTTTTATGTCTTTTCCTCTCTGTGAAATGGAATGCCACAGCTGCTCTTCAGTATTTTGCTATCTTTGTAAAGGTAAATAAAAGAACAACTTGAAGGTATGGTTGGAGTGAGGTGTCTGTGTTTTTCCTGTATTTTCATTAGTGAAGAGATGGACTATTAATCATAGAATCAGAGTGGCCTTGGTTGGAAGGAAAGGTAACCATCATATAATTCCAATCCCCTGCAATGGACAAGGACATCTTCCACTAGGCCAGCTTGCTCAAAGACCCTTCCAACTTGGTCTTAAACACTTCTAGGAATGGGGCATCCACAGCATCGCTGGTCAACTTGTTCCAGCATTCTATCCCTCTGACCATCTTCATGACTCTTATCTGGACTTGCTGCAGCCAGTCCACATCCTGCTGGTCACATTTCTTTTGGTGCAGGGTACAGCTGGCTTTTGGGCTCAAGCCTGTGATGTCAAGGCACGTCAAGCTTCTATTCAACCAACACCTCCCAGTCCTTTTGCCTAGGTCTGATCTCAATCCATTCCTCACCCAGCCTGTTTTTGTGATTGGGATTGCCCCAATCCAGGTGCAAGACCTTGCATTTGGTTTTGTTGAACTTCACTGGATTCTCACAGGCCCATGTCTCAAGGCTGTCAAAGTCCTCTGGATGCATCCCTTCCTTCCGGGGTGTTGATCTCACCTCTCAACTTGGTGGTTTTGGCAAACTTACTGAGGGTACATTCAATCCCACTGACCATGTTCCTGACAAAGATGTTGTAGGTCCCAACAACAACCCTTGAAGAATGCCACTTTTGGGATGAAAGGGTTAAAAGTGGAAGAATGGTGAAGTGGATGCTAGATTTGCTTAAGTGGCCTTGCAGCTGGAATGCCAAGGAATGGAGAATAAGGGTGTGGGAAAGCCCATATTTTATGCCTATTGCTGTTTCTCCTCTGAGAAGTAGAATTTCTGCATAGAGATAATGTAGGTGTTCTGAGAGACTTGGAGGCACTCTCAGGGACATGCTTGAGCTCCCTATTCTGGGAGGAATAAGATCAAAGCTCAGAGATCATAAAAAGCACAGGGAAAGTCACAGCATGCTAGCAAATTCCATGGGCATGGGCCCTTGATAAACTGGTGCAGAGAGCAGCCCCTACTTCTGCTAGGATGGACTAAGCCTGGTGGGACCTGCATTCCCTCTTGTGTGTCTCTGCTGGGTGCTGCTTAATGATCCTCTGGTTAACGAGGTAAGGAAACAAATGTACTGTTTACATTTCAGCTGTGGTTTTGTGGTTGTTGTGGCTTCCTGCTTGACAACTCACACAGCCATTCACCACCAATATCTGCTTGGACATTGAGCTGTTGACCACAACTCTTTGAAAGTGACCATACAGTCAGTTCCTTATCCACTAGCTGGTGAATCCATCAAATGTAAATTCATGTTTTTCCAGTTTAGAGAAAAGAAAATTTGACACTGTAGGCCAGTCAAACTCTTTACACAAGTCCAGGTGGATGACATCCATTGATTTTCCCTTATCCACAGCCCCATCATAGAATGCCACTAAATTTGTCAGGAACAATTTTCCCTTAGAAGTGCTGTTACCAGTTGCCTCCTTATTTCCCATCTGCCTTGGCACAGTTTCAAGGACAGTCTGCTCCATAAACTTGGGGGACATGGAGGTTAGACTGACCAGCCTGTAGTTCCCTGGGTCTTCCTTTCCTCATGTAGACAGAAAAAAATCCAAAAATGGTGGCTAACTTTGGATGTTAGATTGATCTAAAGAATTATTATACTCTGGATATCAGGCATGGTTACTAGGTATATGCAATACAAATTGGGGGGAAAATGTTGGTTTATGATCTATTAGAATATTTGTTAAAATTGAATTTTAATGCTTGAAGGAGGTGGATCTATTATTCCAAGTTATCCTGGCAAAGCTGTGGGTTAGGATTGAGAGCACATTAGATGATTGAGTTTGCTTGTCTTGTGTTGTGGACATGTGGAAGGGTTGAGGCTATTTCTGGGACATTCTCTCTCTTTGCTCCTATTAGGAACTGACAAACATTCTTGTTTAGGAACTGACATACATTCTTGTTACTTCCTCAGGTGCAGAAGTCAGGACTGTTTGATGTGGGAAGGGCCATCTTAGATGACTGCCTCTCTTTTTTGTGTGGCTCTCAATTGGCTGCCTGCCTTAGAATCCCAAAATATGATTGTCTGTGACATGAGCTAAAAACATCCCCATAATATGCAGGCTGTGAAGGTTATGTCACTTATCTTTTAATTTGACCAGCTACTCAAAAGCCACCATATCTCTGAACAGACCCATACTTCCTAACACCAATGTGCCAAATATGTACTGGTAACTGAAAACTACCTGAAATCCTTGTGATCAGAAAGTGCAGAGCCCAGTTTATGATACAAAATATACAAAGAACATTATGATTTTACTGGATGTACCAACATTTATTCAGCTTCTGAATAGACAAATTAACATGGTGTCTGCTAAAAAGAGTTAATGGTATAAAAAGTAGTCAAAGAGGCAGGGTATGTTTATAAATTCAAGAAATACGCACATATGTGAAAAAATTAATGAAGTGTTCTCACTTGAATTTAAGAAACTTAGTTGAAGAGAATATGTTATGTTCCATGCCTGAGTTGAACATAGTATGAATGATTAAAAGGGGAATAGAAGTAGCAATTAAGCTATAAAAATAAGCTATTGGAAATGAGACTGCAAAGACTGGAATAGCCAAGAGGCTATTTAGATGTTCAGTATAAAAAAAATCTAAAACAAGAGAGCAATTTTCACAGAATTTTGAAGGTAAAAATAATGAGACATTTACATATTGTGAAGGGAGAATTTTCTATAGAGAAAGTTCCATACACAACATGATGGTTATACATGGCTGTACTTTAGGACAAACAGGTAAATGTGACTTGATGTCAGAGTCATGACGGATCCAGATGCTATAAAGTCTCCTGGTGAGAAAAAGAGGAATAATTTTCTTCATCTTCTCACTTGCTTACAGTGGCATCTTGATCCTGGAATACATCTTAAATTGAAAAACCATCCCTCCATTTCTGCTGTGGTTTAGACCCATGGTGAGTGGGCTCTCACACTGTTTTGGAGTTTGTTTAATTGTTCAGTAAATGTCTTCCTGGGAACAAAAGCAAATTAAACAAATAAAACACTTTATTTCTCTGTGGATTATGTTTCATTCTATGAAGTCATAAACTCAGAAGTTGTGTCCTTTCTCTGCTCTATATAATTTTTCTCTTGGTGTTTTTACTGACTAGAAGTATGACTGTGTGTATATATTTTTAATGTTTTCCAATAATCCCTTAGGATTTGTGAATCAAGGACTCTACTGCAACCATGATGAGAATTTGTATTTGGATGGGAACATAAGTCTTGCAATCCTTTGGGATAAGAATTTTTATAGCATTTCTTCATATACTTTTTTATTCAAGAGAAAAAAAGTTTTAAATTACTTGAAAGATATTTTGAGAAGAAAATCATTAAACAAGAAACATAGTTTTCTAGAGAAACTGACAGTAAGGAGAGGGAAAAAAATTGCTGCATTTTTGAAAGCAAGATAGTGGGGCACTTATTGAGCTATAAACAGAAGTAGACTCAAATATATTAGGGTCTTAAACAATGCATATTTCAAAAATAGTTAATTTAATTTTTAAATATGCAACCAATCACTCAAATGATACCTATTGTGAAAGGAAAAAAGTCCTTGCCTTCAAATCCAAGAAAAGTAAAAAATTTCAAAGCACAAATCTCAGTGGATTTGTGTTTCTGCAACATTTATTTCACATTTTCACCATTTACAGGTTTAGAACATTTTCAGTACTCTTCAGTTTAAAAAAAGGTTCACAAGAAGTTAATAGGAGTTCTTAGTAGAAGGACCCATTTAGGAATGGATGAATTCTTATCCATTGTCCTGAGACAGAGTCGTTTGAATGAAGAGCCACATCATTAAGTCTGTCCTTGTCAAGTCCATTTTATTTATTGTTAAGGCCACTGCCAGATACATAAGATTTTACATGGCATTGTATTGCACACACCATATATATTGAGTCCTATATTTTCAGTGGTATATATCTGCCAACACAGCAATTGTTGGAATGCTATTCATTGAGTGCTGAATTTCTTTTCTTTTTGATTGAACTCGGATGGTGGTATGTCTCTATTCAGTTTCATAGTAGATTGTTTTGGATATTTTTTTCAATAAAAACCAATAAAAAGATATTAATTTGAACAAATATTTTGTAGAACTCTTCCTTATAACTATGCCACAAATTTGAAGAGACAAGCCTGGTCATCTTCCATCTTTGCTGCATCTCAAGAGGTCTGTAGACTTCCTAGTTTATATGGGCAGCACAAACCTGTTGGAACTTGTAATGGCACAAAATCAGAATTAGGCTGTAATGAAGCAGTGTAGGAGGAAAAAAAGGCTCTGAAGAAAAAAACCCTGCGCCTTTTAGATTTTTTACCTGTGCCTTGCAGCAGCTTCTGATATGAGAATGTCTGCCTTGCAAGTATTGGTGAGGAGGAATTCATTGCTGTGACTACTCCCAAATCCATAGGATGGCTGAGCTAGATTGGAAGAGGCACCACAGCTGAGGACAAATGGCAATGAGCTGTGCCTTATCTGAACAGCCCCACTGGAGCTGCTCTGCAGTCTCAGGGCTGGGGAGAGCAGGGGGAGCTGCTGGGAGACCCTGTGCAGCTCTGCACTGCTGTACGTGTGCTGCAGGGCAGGAGGGGGCATGAGGGACATCTGAGAATTCTGAGTGCTTTAAAACTTCTGCCATGTGGCTGCTGCTCACATCAGCTTCAAGAACAGGAGTTTTAACACAGGGAGAATGAAAACTTCAGCTTTATCTGGATTTTAGATGGGTAAAATAGCTCTGGGGCAGACATTTAAGGAACTCAGGACTTCTAGGACAGCAGTATGATGAGTTTAAAATTATGGTGAAAGCATAGCAAGAATGAATCTTGCTGGGACCTCAAGGAAGAGAATTGGATTAGAGTTAGTGTGGAATTTTCCACAGGAAAGGCTTTTTACGTGAGAATGTGTTGCTTCAACAAAACTGAACTTTTTATGGAAAAACACATGGAGAATCTGACAGGAAATATTATTTAATCAAGGGATGATTTCTTTAATCAAAAAAAAGTAGGAGGGAGACCTGAATTGCAAAGAGGTTATGTCAGGATCAATTTCATGTTTTCTTTCAAGTGAGTTAATCTCGCCGAGTTATGATACAAACTTTTAAGAAAAGTAGCTTCAACCATAGAATTGAATTGATTAAGAGATGATGGAAGTAGGAAATATGTGCCAAGTGACCATTAGACCTGCTCATGGATAAGGTGGATAATACTTTATGTAAGACTAGCTTTTTAGTACTCTTCTCTCCACAGGTATAAAAATTCTTGATGTGTTCTATTCTATTTTCTAATACTGAACAATAATGTTTTGATTTTTTTTCTGAAGGTATCACTCACTGTGAAATTAAGTGGTAATAGTCCTACATACAATCTTTTCTAGCTAACTGCTGTAGTCCTTTCATTTTTGAGCCTCACTACTTTCTTGCAAAGTTGTTATTTATTCTGCTTATAAATGATTTTGTGTTTGCCAATGTAAGCATAAAACAGTCCAAGTCTGAGCTAAGAAATAAAAATGAATTGTGTATCTCTACCTTTCAGGATATGCTCAAAGACAGTAAATTAGCTAATTGCTAAAAGCTTCCTTCAGAGCTCTGCAGCCTCCAAACTTACAATAAAACCCCAAGGCAATCTCAGGTCAAATAAATAATACTGCAAACATAGCGTTTCCATTGTTCTGCTTTAATTTAAGGCTTAGGTTACATGGAGCATTGCATTAAGCTGCTAGAAAATCATGTAAAGTTTTCCCAGAATCAGAAGAAGAAAGTACTTTAAGGGGATGATAAACAGTGTTTTGTTGGGATTTACAGGATATACTCATTCAGAATTTCTGTAATTTTGCAGTTTTTCAGCTACCCAATGCAAATGAGACAAAGTGTAACAGAACAGCATTGATTGCAATAACAAAAGGATAATGCTTTTAGCTTGACTTTTTAATACTATCAGGCTTGTATGGACGTTGCCTGTCTTTAGTTCACCACAGTAATTTTTTTGTGTTGGCCTGTGTAGATAAATCTGACAAAAATTTAAAGGTATAAACCTCTCAGGATATTAGAGAGAGGTCTGAATTTCTGTTCCTGCTGATGGTGCAGGTAGATGTTAACTGTGAGCTCATCAAAAGGAAATCAGCCAGCCAAGAAATCTATGAACAGTTATTGTTACGTCCATAGCTCTGAGTCAACCAGCTGCGTGGTGGATTGTGCTTCGTCAAAGCGGTTGGGCAGGAGGCAGGACAGGGCTGGAATCTAGAGGATCCCCAATAAAAATCTATTTAGATTTGAAGCAAGTGCTGTATTGCCAATGTTCAGAACCATACTGATTCTACTTACAAAGATACATCAACATTTTGGAAAGAGAAAAGGAAGCCCTGAAAGACTAATAAATACATCTAATATAAGGTAATATGTTGTTTTTGTTCCTTGGGAGAGGTGTTGTGCTACACACACTCTGTGATCACTGAGGTTTGCTATTCTTCTTAGAAAATAATTTGGGACACAAGTCATGGCTACACTCTTCTTTAACACCTCCCCCACATCCCCAATTCCGTTCATTAATTTATTTTGAGTGATCCTCGCCAATTGCTTTTCACTTCTGCCTTGATGAACTTCTGTAATGCTGTTATAACTCTAGAGAATTTCTGCTGAGTGTTCAAAATGTTTTATGTTTGAGACCTCAAGCCTGAAAAATACAATTTTTTTCAGCACTAACTTCATTCCCCTTGAAGTAGAATAAAAAAGCAGAAAACTGGAGGAACTTAGTATCACTGGAGTATAGGGTGGAGAAAACAGCCCATGTAACTCAAATCATTATGATGGGTAAAACTCTCGACTTTGCTTCTTCAGTGCAAGAAGATTTTTTTCTTTTAAAAGAGATGGAATCAAATAGGTTAAGATTTAAACAGACTCACTTCAACTTTCTTATGATTTTCTGTGGATTAAATCATTTTTGGGGCCTGACACTCCTTCTAAGATTAAATTTAAATGAAGACAATCTTCTTTGAAGATAGTAGAATAGTTCCAGTGCAAAATTGGCTCCATTGTGAGGGTAATCAGGCCAGTTAGTGGCAATATGAGAAAGATGACAGCAGTTTTACCCATGGGAAGTATATATAGTGGCTTTAGTCTCTGCAGGATATCTCTCTATGCACCTCAAAGAGTGCAGTCAATAGAATAAATACTTTGGTCACATTCTGAAAATGGCACTTACAAAAGGTAGTTATTAGTGGTTTGGATTTCTAGTGTTCAGAGTATTGAAAGGTGAGATGTGCAGCCCTGCATACTGAGATACAAAGGACGGCAAATAGACATAAAAAGTTTTCTCACTTATTATAGTGAGAGAAATAGAATGTAAGATCAGGGGAAAAATAGTCCTGCTAAGACTGGAGACAGCTTTCCCTTGGTCTCTCCAGTAACTCTCTTTGAAAGATGGTTATCACCATTTTTTAATGTGAGAAGAGTAGCAGTCTTGCATTTAAACTGTGTACCTCAGCATTCAGAGTTTCAGATGGGTTTCTCTGTATTCCTTGTGTCATGTGAATACGGTAATTGCTCTGCTTCCTCATCTGAAAAAATCTGTATATTTCTGATTTGTCACTATAAAACATTCAGTAATCACTAGAATAGTATTTAATGTTCTATTTTCTGTCAGGTTCTCTCTTCTGCCTAAGCTTTGCACAGTGCAGAAATAGGTTTGGGTGAGTAGAAACAGTAGTAAAGCTTTCATCTTTACAACTAAATTGTCTTGTTCCTACCCCAGTAGCATGTTGTCCAGCTGCAGAAAACCTAGAAAGCTGGGGTCTGTCCACAGCAATGTAGAAATATTCAGAATATTTGTGGTGGAATTAGGGTAGGTAAGTTACTGAAAGCAGTAAAATTTAGCAGGTCTTGCTGCAGGAAACACGAATGCAGAGACAACTGCAATCTTCTACCTTGGATGTTCCTTTGGATGTGCACCCGTTAGGCACACTTGTTCACCTGGTGTCAAAAAGCTCCATCTCACCTGGTTTCCACTACGTCCTTGTCCTTGGCAGCAGTGCAGTCATTGCCTAGAAAGAACTCTTACTCATGGTTACACCTGTGTTTGCATATAAATGCCAAGAAATGATTATGTTTAGCAGTAGTAAGAAAATGTTTATAAAGATATTCTTAAAGCATCATTTTTAGGGAACTAATGTGAAATTGTGAAATGCAAATTTCAAGCAAATATGATTCAGTGAACCAGAAACAAATTAGCTGGCACTTAAAAATGTCATTAACATATTCAGAAATGCCTTATTTATTAACATCTTCAGACAGAAAATAGTACTAGGCTGAAACAAAAGCTGACTTTGAATTACACTGTCCAAATACATGCATGAAATACTGCTTGATTTTATAAATTCTAGCAGATTTTATGTGTTCATATCTTTCATATTTTACACTGAGAAACAGGGAGAATACAGATTTTCCTCAGTCTGTCAGAGTGGCAGCCTACCCGGGAGAGGGACGACCTTTATGTACATGTTACTTTGGAAATCTATTGAAACAAATGGGATACTCCTTACGTGGGAGTGCAATGCCACAAGTGTAACCATGTCACTTTTTCCTCTTCCTAAAGCAATTGGTTGTATTTTCATTGACTTATAGGTGCTGCAACAGCAACTGACTCCATCTAAACTGATACTGTTTCTGATCATCAGACAACATGCCTGGGGAATGCTTCTGTGCTGGTTATGCACATATTTTTGTTGTTCTCCTTCTCTGCCTGGCATATATTTGTTGGGAAAAATTCTGGTCTTTTTGTGTCATTACAATCTAAATTTTTTGCTCAATGGAGTGAAGGACTTCAAAAAGATGCAAAAGAGTTACATAAAAACTTACGCTTCTAAATTCTGTGCATCTTGCCAAAGGTCATTTTAAGTCTGACTGAGGTTTGAGGTATATCTGTGTAAAACAAGGGCAACACATAACCCAAGTATTGCAATAGAAAATGTTGTAAACCTAGACTTAGAAGTACACAGACTCCTGTGTTTGACTATTTCTTGGAGTTTCTATAAGAGTTCACTTGAGGTATTGGTCTCAGTAGGATAGTAGCAGCCATGGAAACTATGAAATTCTGTACTAGTTCTTTTTTAAAAAATGTAGATACCAAGGCAAAACTTATTCTGATTTATACTGCATGC
Organism: Pyrgilauda ruficollis; assembly: GCF_017590135.1. Taxonomy (NCBI): domain Eukaryota; kingdom Metazoa; phylum Chordata; class Aves; order Passeriformes; family Passeridae; genus Pyrgilauda; species Pyrgilauda ruficollis. The sequence continues at coordinate 3,181,999 of NW_024516984.1, read as the reverse complement.
TCTATTTTCCTTCTTTGAAGTGTCAGAGAAAAACCATGGAAAAAAAATGAAGTCTAGGGATGGAGGCAAATGCAGAACAGAAAAGCAAAGCTATTAAATGAGTTTTGAGATTAAAAAAAACTATTTCATCATGGAGAGAGATTAACAGCAGTTTCAAGTCCCTTGAGTTTGGATTACTTTGCTCTTGCATATGCCTTAAATCAAGTAGAACAGTTAGTAAACAACTTCAAGCATTTCTTTGTGACCATCAGAAGTTGTAAACTTTTGTCAATGAATAAATGCAAATATTTGAAACAGAAACTAGGGTCTGCTTTTGCTGAAGTCACTTGCAAAACCCTTAACTGACTCTAATGTTCAGGGTAAGGAACCTGCTCTGTACAGTAAGCATCATCTAGCACATCCATATAGTTAAAACAGCTGTTTCAGATACAGTAGCATGTTCAAAACCTGGAATTATAGAAAAACTATGGAGCTTTAGGTTATCTCATTCAATCCCTACTCAAGTCTGGGATGGCCTAAAGCGTTTGCTCGTGAACTTGTCCAGCCAAGTTTTGAATACCTCCAAGGAGAAATATTAATCAGCTGGGTAAGGTGTTCTTGTGGTTGATCACCTACATTGTGATTTTTCCCCAATACCTGTGTCTATCACCCATCACCTTCTTGCTATGTACCACCAAGGACTGTCTGACTCCATCGTCCTGCTGCCTTGTTGGGCAGCATCTCCAGCTAGGTCACCGTTTGCCTTCTCCTGAAAACTGAATAAACCTGGCTCTCAGCTTCACTCTGCATGCCATGAACTTCAGCCCACTGCCCATCTGTCTGGCCTCTGCTGTGCTCGTTTTACTGACACTTCTTTGTATCCCTTCTAAAGTTTCTGTTATGCAAAAAGTGCAAGGGATGTTTTTTTTTTTTTTTTTTTTTTTTCTGGGTATGCTTCCAACTTCCTCTTACTGAAAGTGAGGAACAGGAGAAAAATTAACAGAGCAGGGTACATAAAGCATGTCTTCTTGCCTGTATCTACTGCATAGTGCAAAAATTTTGCAGTAACAGAAATTTTACATCTGCAACACAGGTAGTTTTTATGATTTCAAATCATACTGTTTTAAAACTGCAATAATTTGTCTGAATGAATGAGGACAAATGAGGTTGCTAGGAAGCCAAATGTTTATGCAGGGAGTTCAGAGGGAGGAACAAATTTAGATCCAGCTGTGTAAAAGTATGAAATACTTATCCAAGAAAATTACATAATCATAATTCTGCCCTACATCTTTTGCAAATAAAGATCAAATATACTGGTTAAACCTCTCAATATAACCAGAGTTCAAAAACACTAAAATGTCATTGCTAGAGGTATAAGATTTTGTGTGTTGTCAGAACACAATAAAGGTAAGGTTCCAGTCCAAGTAAGACTTCCTTGTAATAGAAAACATTATCCCAAATATTCACAGACAGATTTTGTGCAATTTTTCTGTGACTTATAGCTAGAGGCACATGCAGCCATATTGTGAATGCTGAACTTTGCCTCCTATGACACTCTCAAAGCCAAGAGCCACATGGCAAAGGCCATCAGGAATCTCTTCATACTGTTTTGCAAAATAAGTTAGTTGTCTTAACCCACCAAAACATCAGAAGTGAACTTCAGGTTCCTCTTCCCTCCCTTACTACATGCAAAATGCTTCAAAAAGCAGAAACTCCAAATGCATTGGAAAATCTTCTCTTCCACAAAGTGGTGTATTTTATCAAGGAAAAGAGAAATAGTGATTATAAACCCACATTCTGCAAATAAGGCTTATAGATGGCTGTTTAATTACATCTCACATCACCAATATAGACTAGCAACCTTAATTTTAAGATATATATTTTGTGGGTTGCATGAAACACTTGAAGTGATTGAAATTTATATTTAACTGATTAGATGTTTCCTCGTTTCTCCCTATATTTTTTGCAAAATGTCAATATGTGTATTAACAAAATCATCCTGGAAATTCAGAAAGGTATAAAGCAAAGCCTACATGCAGACAGATGAGCAATCACACACAAAATACAAATTAAACACAGGACTCTTCTTGATTTATAAGCACTCTTATTACTGCATTTGTAAATACATTATTTTCTTTTCTCCCTTCTGGCAGTCTTGTGTCTCTTCAAATTATTAACATTAGAGAAGATATGAAAATTATAATCCAAGGGTAATTAAAACCAAGTTGTAAAATTCTGAACTGCTGAAACAAGATATTTCAGAGTCTATTATGGGACAGGACAGTTAAATTAATATTTTTAAAACAACTTGATGATACAGCTAAGTAGATATTGGTTCATGTTTCAGAAGTTCTGGATACAAAAAGATATTTAAGCACTGCAACGCACGTGCCTTCACAGGATCTACCCTGAGCCTCACAAGCACATGCCAAGGGCCAGGTGCCTAAATAGGCCAACAGATTGTGTCACACTGTAGGACCTTGCTGAAATTCTGCCTTACTTGAACTTCATTACTGAGGAAATGCCTTTGGGAGGGCTGTCGGGATCATCCCTGGCTCCTTTAATGCAAACCAAAGTGATATTGTTCTTTGCATGTAAGAGATTCACTGGAACACAGCAAAGCAGTTGTTTTAAGGTCTGCGCACTCCTTGGTAGTGTGTGTTCTAGGCACATCCACTGTGTTATGGGAGAGCACCAGTGCAGACAGGGTAAGCAGAAATGGTAGTTTGCCCATCTTCTGGAAAGACTGAACCATTATGCAGTTGGGAACACAAGATTCAAGGGGCAGTATAAGAAGACATGCATGAGGGACCATGCCTTTGCATTGATGTGAGAATGCATAATGGGGGAAGGGCTGTAGCCTCTCCAAATTCCTTGCTCCTAAGGGAGGTGGAATATTTTATGCATTTTAAACCAAGCAGTTACTGAACAAAGTCCCTCACATGTACTTGTGAGAACAGAGTTTGGAAACCACATCCTTCTTTTGGGGGTGTTTAGAGTAGCCCAGCCTCATGTGTCTGGTGACAAGTCTCTGCTATCTGGAAAGCTCAGGTGTCCTGCTCTCTAGAGAAAATTGCTGGGCTAGGGTATCATGTTGGCAGCACTTTTTTCTCTTACATCCATGTATTTAATGGGGAAAGCTGGAACTTAGCATTTCCATAGGGCTGGGATACCTAGCTTTTGAACACCAAAAAAGCCTGCATGTGAAAGAGGGGGTATATCTGTCAGGAGACAGGAAACCAAAGGTGTGGACCATAAACATTAGCAAAACTTGATATATTTAGAATTTTCCTAAGGTATGATGTTAGTAGTTTGCATTTTTTCCTGTAGTTGCTTCCATACCAGTGAATTTTCACTCAGTACTTAATTTAGGATTTTTTAGTTACAAACAGTGCAGCTGCTTTCTATCATCCATAGGAATATGAAGAATAATGTAAGGAATACTGTTCTCCAATTGTGAAAAAGTGTTGTGGAAATACATGCTACAAGCTGAGGTGGAAAACTTTCAAGTGGTAAGTCAAGTTTGAATTAGAAAAGTGTATTAAATTCATGTCTTCTCACTCCTTGTTTCTTTGTCTCAGTAGGGGTAACAGGAATGATAAAAATATTAGCAAATCAACAGTGTTACCAGAACTCTTTTCTTCTAAGCAGTGAATATTTAAGCATCATCTGGGATTGTTCCAGCTATGACACACAACCAAATGCCGTTCCTTTCCATTTATTGCAAGAACAGTTCAGCTAAGAAGCAGGGAAAGATAACTGAGAGCATTTGGCTGTTCAGAGAGTTTCCAACACCAGACTAAAAATTCAGCTAACTCCCCAGATGTCATGGTTATGCATTTACTTCCCCTTAGTTCCCTATTGACAATTCTGGTCTGTTTCAGCAAGACCTGGAACCTGACACCATTGATGAGGGTGAAACAGTGCTATATTCTGAACCATGTGGTAAAAGAATCACAAATTAAATTAAGACAAGTGAGAAGAGCGTCGTGATAATGAGAAGCATTCATATCAGTTACTACTTATCTTTCCAGTCACAGTGGTTTGCAGTAATTTTTATCACATTCCGTGTTTGAGCTTATTTTCAAAGTCAGCCATCCCTTAATGTCTGTATTTTTGCTAAGCCACTAACCAGTGTTTTGTATTGTAAGGAATCAGTTAATTTCTGGGCTTTATTTATTTATTTATTTTTAAGAGCATTTTTATGGGCAGATCCTCTTGATGATGATGAAGAAACTTATTAAATCACTGTGAGTATTAAAAGGATTTCTTCCATCTACAAAAGTCTGCCAAAATACACAGTGGTTTTGATTGTTCAGGTTGTTGATGACCAGTGTACCACTCCTGACCACTCTACTCTTCCTTCTTAGGATTCTTCTGTCCCCCACCTTATTAATATTCTATATATGCTTTTGGTTTTTACTTGTCCTGTCCAATTTTAGATTATGAGTTTTTACAATGAGGAACAAGACACTTCTGTTTTTTCACTGTCTGAATCTACATAGTTTGATTATTTAAACATTTTATTATCACTTATGAAGGTTGAAAATAAATTGTCTTTCATCTCCTCTTTTACCTCATTCTGATTGATGTTTCGATTCCTGCCTCTCATTGTCTAGGAATGACTATAATTCCTTCTCTTCTCATGAAAGAGACTACAGAACTCGTCTGCTAATGCTAGAGGAGGTGGAGAAAATTCTGTATAAATTTAAATGTAAAAAAGCTGGCATTAAAAATTTACTGCACTGAAATGTCCCTTCAGTCATGCATCATGACATTTCAGTTTGCAGTAGCTCAGAATGTTTGGATGAGATAAAGTGAGCTGAAATGGTGAAAATGAGTAGTTCCATCTTGCCTGCAGTGAAAATATGATGAAAATCATCTTACAAGTCTTCCTCAGGAACATGGCTAATTAATTTTTATATTCTCTGAATACAATAGTTTATCCAAAATAAAAATCAAGAGAAACAAAAGTAACTTTCTTCAGGGTTTTTTTGTTTTGCTTTGCTTTGGTTTTTTTTTTTTTTTTTTGTTTTTTTTTTGCCTTTTTTTTTTTTTTTTTTTGTTAATATGGAACATTTAGAAATGTTGAAGAAAATTTATGAAAATAATGAAGGTAGTACCAATGCTCTATGGATTATTCTGAATTTAATTTAAATCATTTTACTCTTCAATCTCTTAAATGAAGATGTTTGTATAGGGATTTAATGCATATTACAGATGAGAACAGAATTTACATCCTTGATGTGTTTGTCTTACTGTTTTGAATATTTAACATTCAGTCTGTAACACAGAAGTGAGTGACTATCAATAGTAGGATATCTAATGTAAAGCTTTATTTTTAAATTTAGAATAACACTTACTGGGAGGTTATCTGACATAGAGTTAAGGAGAAAATTCTTGTGAGCCTCAGATTTTGGTGGAATTACAGAGGAATAAAAATCAATTTGTCCTTAAGCCCAAACCTGCAAGATGTAGGACACTGGTCATGGCATTTATCATGTATTTATTAATAGATATTTTTGAGTAGTCAAGAATGTTCATATGAGACTATACCAAAAGACAACTTAACCCAAATCCTGCCATTGGGAATAACCACAAGAGGATAAACCAGAAAAACTTGTATGAAGAGTGAAAGCAGAAATAACATCAGTATTTTCTCTAATGATATCTCAGATTCTAAACTTCTTAAAATTTAGCCAAATGTAATTGCTGTGCAATTACTGACCCTTGGTGGTTTTTCCCTCATGAATCTCTCCAGCCTTTCACTAAAAACATTTAAATTATGTAAGTGTTTGAAAGGATGCTGTCCTTCATTTAGATTCTAAAACTAAATAAGTATAAAATATTTGAAGAGGTAAAGGTTTTCATAAACACAGGAAGAGCAGAAATATAAAAGTCAGTATATGGACCTTTCCTTTCATTCCAGATTATGTTCCAGCAAAATTTGGAGTATGTGGTTCTTTGGATTGATTGGAATCTGTGAAAATCAGAAACTAAGGAATAATTTTCTTGTTTATACCATACTGGAGAATTTGGAGAGACTTGTTAATGTTTCCATTGTTTACAGTGCCTTGGCATTTGTAGTAAAACAAAATCCAAGCCAGATATTTTTCAAAGATAGTTTTAAAATTATGATTTTTACTTGCAACCAGTTTGAATCAGAAAGTTTCTAACATATGGAAGAGAGAGAACATGAAACCATATGCACTCAGCACTGGGACTGTGTTCCTGAGATAAAGCCGCTTTGCTATTTTTATGTCGGCCAGCAGGTGTCAATACCCCAAAGTGAAGATGCTGCCCAGCAGCCGGATGCAGTTAGAGTCTGGAACAGGGAGTGTAAGCATTTCGGATGTCTCACTTGGAAAATTGACTTTGTGAAGTGCTTTGTCACCACTGTAAAGGAAGCAGTCTTCTGAGGGGAAAGAGGAGAGGGAAATTAAGCAAACCCTCCATTCCCATAGTAGGTACCTCTTAGTTTCTTTTCCTATTGATCCCAGCATTTTCATTCTACATCCCCAGAACAGCAAAGCTTTGTGATCTCTGGCATCAGTCTTCAATCCCCTCTGTGCTCCCTATCCATCCTAGTCAAATCCAAAGCTAAACAGTGGAAAAGCATCTAAAAGTGGGATACTTGGTGATTTTGATCGTGCAATGTACTTTAATCAAAGCTGTTGATGTGCTATTGATGTGCTATTGCATCCTACATATTTTTCTCCTGGAAGTGTTATTCTAATCCATACTGTTGGATGTTTTCTGTGATACTTGTTAGTTGTTAAAATTAAAAAAAAAAGGAAATTTGAAGTGAAATTTGTTTTGAAAACAAAAAAAAAAATCAGAATTTAAGTTTTTTTTTTTTTTTTTTTTTTTTTTTTTTTTTTTTTTTTTTTTTTTTTTTTTTTTTTTTTTTTTACCAATTTTAGGCCTTTGTGTAATAGAATCTTGGTGTAGTTACATATGTCCTTCTAGATGTCACTTTGAGATCTCTTCAGTTAGTAACAAAAACATCTTTCTTTCCATATTATTATAGATTAGGCATAATGAGCCCAGATTGGATAGATCTCAGCAAAGATATGTAGTTCCTTGACATATTTCAGACTTTTTATTTGTGATTTCCACAGTGGTAGGGCCTGCAAGATTTATCCTTATGTTTTAAACACTGCTTACCTCTAATAACAAAATAGTCATATTCACTAAATTTTTTTTTAAATGTTTGTGTAGCCTTTTGAGGTAGAACATTTTGCTTTGAATACCTAGTAAAGACTTGTGAAAAATTGATGCAATTTAGGCAAATGGAAAAATTTATCATATTACTCTCATAGCACTGGTGTCTAGCTACCACTCATGAAGAAGTCCTGACTGAAATTAAATGTTTTAGGCTATTGAAATTCTGGCCTTAAATTTCTACCAGATGCTGTTTTACAGTGATCTGGTAAGAGCTAGGAATTTGCATACTCCATTTTTAATTTAATCAAAGGCTGGCTGTCAGCATCACATGTTAACTAATACTTCCATTGGAAGAAACTTAAAAACAACAACCTGAAAGATTAAAAGCCTCTTCCTCTTGAAGATAATAATCTTAGTGAATTTTAACAGATTGCTTTAGCAGATGGAGATGTGATTTTCACTATAGTAAATTACATTAACATGCTCTCAGACAGAGATGTCACATTTGCCACAGTAATTTACATTAACATCATTGGAGACAGATTTGATTCCCCAAAAATAACCAGAAACAACATTTTATCAATTCATTTTCTATTGCCACTTCAGATAATTGTCAGCCTGGTGCGGGGCATGTTTTTTGCCAAGGGAAGCCATGATGAACAGGACAGACATCTATAAACTATACAACATACATCATCCTGCATGGTACCAAACCAACATCATGCACTGATATATAGAGCAAATTAATTCCATTTATTGGTACAGAGTTGCTCTTGACACAAGGACTCATATTAATTTGCCTTTTGGATAAGATACCTGTTCTTTTGCATGTCTATATAGCTTTCTACCAGTTATTTCAGGAGATCTTATCTTAATAGCTTGATGAAGAACATTCTGAAAAGAAATTTAACCTTCTCTACTATGTGTTGGCATCTTCAGGCAGAAGGCTGTGTGGGTGCAACTTATCTGTCATCCAGTATTGTGCAGGGGATCTGGGAAATGTTTATAATGACAACTGGTCATTATAAACTACTGTGTGAAAGAAAGTATTCCTGCATCTCTGTGGACCACCTGAAATAATTAATTGTCCCAAGCTCTTTCATCTAGTCTTAAAACTAGGACATAACATTCAAAATCCATGAGCAACAAACAAGCCTGATAAAGCTGCACTGGGAGAAAACAAAGAAGCTGTCTGGAGTTTTACTGAGTTGTTTTCAAGATCTGCTCCTCAAATTACTGGATTTCTGAGTAACACCAGCAAGAGACTCCACAGTTCCTGCTATGGAGCTTCAAAGGCATTCTTATGGTCAGGGGCTTAGAGGCCAGCTTTAGAGAAAATACTTGAGGGATATTTTAGGAGAATAACTTGAGGTTGTGGTGAGACCATTTCAAATTATTCTCTCTGTGACTTGTCTCTAAATAGATCTCAGAAATGACCAGAAAAGTTTGGGACACTTGTTTCTTAAGACTATGAATCTTTAAAGTCTTAAATCCAAGCCTGCTTAGAGCAACTAAAAATGCTCACATTTCCTCAATTAGGCAATTTTATATCAATTAAAAACTTACATACAGCATCTCTACCTATATTTTAGAAAATTACACGCTGTACAGTGAGAGATTCTGAATTATATAATAGGCTGATTTGAAACAAGCAGTGTTTTAATGCAGGACTTTGTGAAAGTCCTAATGCCTCTCCAAAACACTGCCAAAGGTTGTGTGGGGTGTCACACAATAAGATTTGTCTGTTCTGGCTTTTTTTTAATTCACAGAACTCCTTTGGATAGTAGGCAAGCCACTAAAGCCAGCCTTATTTTGATCCCCAAATGTCTCATATTTTGTCTCCTGGGGCCTGACTGAAGGCCTTGAACTGTAGTTTGCAGACACTTGTCACCCTCTGAGATGTGCATTGTGTGGGGAAGTGCTCAGTGAAACCCCTAGGAAAAGAGTCAAGTGTTTAGGACACCACCAAGTGTACAGAATTGGTGAGATTTGGCTCATTACCTTCTCTATTTGTAAAGTGGGCATTATCCTCAGTCATTGAGAAATGACTTTCCCTCAGACAGGGAAAGTTTAAGGAAAAAAAAGTATCAGTTCTCAGATACCTGTTAGAAGGAAGAGCACCAGAGGACAAATAGAAGAATGTAATCATTCCCTTCAGAGAACTGTTTTAAAGTTAGTGAGATGATCCAGTTATTGAGACATGCCTCTACCTGAATTTAGGTACAGATGAGACGATATGCCAAAATCATGCAGTGGGTTGACCCTGGCTGGCTGCCTGGCATCCTACAAAGCCACTCTCTCACTGCCCTCCACAGACGAAAAGGGGAGAGAAAATATTACGAAAACTTCATGAGTTTAGATAAGGACTGGGAGAGATCACTCACCAAATACCAGCACAGGTAAGACAGGCTAGAACTGGAGATATTGAGTTTTTTGCTAACAAAATCAGAGCAGGGTAATGACAAGTAAAATAAGGCTTTAAAAAACCCTTCTCCTTCCTTCTCAACTCTACCTGCTCCCCAGCAGCAGAGCAGGGACTCAGGGAAAGGGTTTTATGGTCAGTTCATCACGGTTTTCTGCTACTACTCAAGGAGAAGAGTCATTGCCCTGCTCCAGTGGTGGGGGGCTCTTCCACAGGAGATGGTTCTCCATGAGCTTCTCCAATGTGAGTCCATCCCAGGGAAACAGCTCCCCACAAATTGCTGCCTGGGGCTTGGCTGCTGGCTGGGCTTAAACCACAACAGATTTGGTCAATAGTGCCAACTTTATCTTATTCCATGTTCCTGTCACGTGGCTTAATTTATAGTCCAGGTTCCAGGAATCCATGGAGGCATATTTGGGAGTAGGAGTGAGTGTGTGTGGGGAAGGGGGCTTCGGTGGCCATGGATGCCATTAGTCCCATAACTTGGGGTGACACCAGTGATATGAGTACAAGAAGCTGCTGTTTCACCCAGTTTGCCATAGAGGGAACCTTTGTCTGCAACCAGTGCCACCCTGCTGCTCCATTCTGCAAAGTTCTTCTGTGGTTTTAATGGTGTATGAGACAGGCAACTGTGATTTTTAAGTCCTTACAGTTATCAAATTAAAAATAACTAGCAAAAATTGTAGTTACGGCAAAACAAGACATGGTATACATGCTCTTTCAATTAATTAGCAGTCTCCTTTTAGGAATGAATGAGACAGATGTCCTGAGGACCAAGGGATCTTATCACCATTCACAGGGAAGCCTATCAAAATTTTATGGGCAATCTTAATTCTATAATTTCATTATTTTGGAGTGTTTTAATGCGCTTTTTAATTCTCAATTTTCCTTCTGAAGGTAGGTGGTTTGCTATTTACAAACGATTTAATGGACTATCTGAAAGAAATTTAATAGCAGTGAACATTTGCCAGCACCAATTTAGCATTATTTCACATCAATTTAGCATTATCAGGGTATGTTCTTTGTTCAGTAGTGCAGTTCTTATTGTCTGCATCATCCATGGAAATTTAGGTCACTTAAATCTGACATTTGATCTAATCATCCTTTAGGAATATAGGTCATCTGCAGCACTGATCTTGGTTTGTAAATGAAAACCTCTCTGGTTTTGGATATAAGCCACTTTAATGCATTTACTTTTTTTTTTTTTTTTTTATGAAATAGATGAAATTATGAAAATAGATTTTACTCTTCTTGCACACAAAACTAAAGTCCTTCTAGGCATTTTAGCTGGGTAGTCTACTTCCGCTGACTGGTGTTCTGCACTCAGGAGTTTGCTGGTTGCTCACAAAGTTCAAGAGTTGCTCATTGTTGTTTTTTCTCAGTCCCAGTTTTCCCAATGCTTTCTCAGAGCTTGCAAGCGTTTAGAGCAGTCTGGCTCTTCTGTGTGAAAAGTTCTTCCTACACACTACAGTGTGAATGCTGAAGCCAGGTAAGGTGTTGCTTACACTGGAAATTTATACTGATTTAAAGCTGGTGCAGTAAGTAAACTAATCCACTCCTTCTTCTCAATTCCTATTCCCCTGCTATAAGCGTATAATAACATGTGAGATATGTGCAGTGACATGTGCCCATATTCTTTCCAGTAAAGCATTATACTTACAACAGAAAGATTACAGCAGTAAATCTCAGGTAGAGTGGGAAGAGTCATAACTTATCTGAGAAGAATTGATTTGTGTACTACCATTTCACCAGAAACAGCAGCAAAGTGTATACCATCTGATGGAAATGCCAAAAATCTCCTTTCTCTTTGTCCCCTTTCCCTTTTGTCTGAGTATGAAACTAAGTATAATAATTTTTTCTCAACAAATCTTTTTTACTTTTAAACAAGCTAGAGACCTTCACTCCTCTGGGTCACAAAAAGTCCTGTTTTCCAGAACTAACAATACTTTCCAAAGGTCTTACATAGATTGCAGAAGTCACTACAATGGCATTCTGCCAAATAATTATGCAAAAAAATTTAAATATGTCATTGCAAAACTTTAAAGAAAAAAGCACAAAGGATGATCAAGACTGAGTTAAAGAAGTGTTATATGAAGAGAAGCATGTTGGTGTTTATCTTAAAAAAATTCCTTCATATTAAACATGTAAACAAATGGACCGTAGTACAATGAATCTTAAAAGAAATGTTGCTATATTAGAGCCAATAAAAGGCAAATATAGAGAAAAATGTTACTTTCCTATCTGTTTTTGTTTCAGAAAGAATGAGGTGCAAAGATCTGTAAGTCTGTGTTAGTCATATGACTAGATGCTTGAAAAAAGCTTCACAGAAATTGGTGGGGTTCCATGGAAGAATTAGAACCCCTTCGTGTATCACCTTGGATGACTGGGTGTGAACAATGGATACACACACTAAAAAGTAAAGCTCTAGTAGTCTAAGATGCCTTTAGTAAAACTGATATATCTAACTTAATTTGTTTATCTTGAAGTTGATTCAAAGCCCCTTTATAGATTGGGGGATGCTGTCTATGATCCTGTGATATTTCTCACATTCAGAGGCAACTGAAAACTTAAAATTGATCATGGAAGGACACAATGCAGAGCTGCTACAAAAATGCTGCTTTCACAGAATTGTTACTTAAGGACCAGTGATGGCTGGGAACTGCTGTTCTGCACATTTCCTTTGATCTAAAACCAAACTTTTAAAGAGAACTTAAAGTCTGATCAGTGAAAAATCTTGGACACTTTTGAAACTGTTACTCTGCATTCCTGAATGTAGGAAGTGTGATTAATACTGTAGTTAGAATTGCAAAACATGATTTTTGGTTCGAATCTATTAAAGAGATTAATTTTTATTACACTGAGAAAGTAACCTCAATCTTCTATTTTTGATGCATTGTGGAAAGAGAAGTGTTGAGCTGAGTTTATTTTTATCAGTATTTTGCAGGTGAAATTTGACAGAATGTCACAACTTACTTTCCGTTTGATTCTACAATTACCAGTCTACACCTTCTCTTGAATTAACAGCCTGGAGACATGAAAATTTCATATTCTGACTCAGTTGCACTCAGATTTTGGTATTCTTTTTTTCTCCCATTCCTTGAAAACTTTAGGGTTATAAGTGGCAAACTGTAATTTTTATTCATTTTATAAATACTAAATTCTAGATACCTGCTATGAGATCATCTTTCCTGACACAAACCATAGTCCCCAATGCTGTCATGACTGATGATGTTCCTTACACTACACACAAGTTTCTATTCAGTCTATGATGTAAGCTAATTAAATAAAAGAGACCTATACAAATTTTCCCATGTTTCTTTTCAATTCAATGCTGCCAGCTCTAGCTGGTGGATTTTCTGCAGTGTGGTGACAATGCAGTTATTCAGCATATACTTTAGTGTCATATGTCCTGCATACCCTGGTTGGGAAACATGAGGAGAGCAGATAGAATAAGAAGTCCAAGTTAAATTACATCAGTGGGGTGGAAGCAAGAAAATAATGATTGTGTTAAGCAAAGGTATTTATTTTTCTGGTATTGCCATGGTTATTAGCAAAACTCGTGCTGGTTTAAGATTGGGAGCCAGCTGGGCCTACAGTTAAGAATAATTGTTGTTGCTGTTCTGTGCAATGCTTTATGAGTTCCTGCTGGGTTTATAATTAATTCAAAGTGCACAGGGACTATTACATGGTTATGCATGTTGCTTGATCCTTCTCAACATCTATGGAATTTCTTGGACTTGGATATTGGGGTCTGGATTGTCTTAGAAATTTTCTAAAAAGAATGTAAAAAGGTGTTGTCTGATTACAGTGGGGTTAGGCTTCTCCTTCCTTGATTTCCTTTTCTCTACTGGAATAAATTCAGTAATTTTTGTGGGGAAAGTACAGGGACATAGCACATTCTTGTCCAGAACAGGAAAGAGGGAGAGCTTACTTAAGATCTGTGGTCTCCTTTGACTCCACTTTCCAGTACCATGATCCTCGTTTATGGCTTACTCTCTGTCTCAAAATAAGAGAGTGACAGTACCAGTGCTATTAGGTTTGAGGGAAGAATCACAATATTGAAGACAGTAGGGTCTTGTTTTCCCCACTGTCCCGACATTGACAGTGATGATAATGTGGGATTGCTAGAAAACTTAGCACGGAATTCCATGATCTCCAGATACTTGAATTTCAGGGCCAGGATTACATGGATTTTTGTCTCTTGTATACTGGTGAAACTTGGGAGAAACATCTGAACTAAAGTCCTCAGATACGTAAAACGTCTTGGGGACAGCAGAACTGAGAAGTCTGCAGACCAACTGAAGTCTGCAGTTCATTCACTGAAGAAATAAATAAATCTGGTTTAATAGTGGATTTGGTGTTTGTTTTCAAAAGCCTTCAATTCACTGATCTGCCTTTTGATGGTTGGCTTCAAATGTGTAACATTTGAGGCACTGTTACTGTTAGCTTCAGAGGGGCACCTGACAAGGTTAATGGATAAGAATAAGCTGAATTCTACCATTCTCTTCCTCTGAGTGACAGCATCTTGACCTTGAGTCATGTCTTAGACATTTAAAACCTGAAAGCCTAAGTCTTAGATTACTGTATCAGCTCCTTCTGATGGAAATTAAAATAAAGAAAAAGGTATATTTACAGGCCATTTCAACTTCTAAAACAGGTCAGATTACTTTGAACGCATACCAGCCTAAGTGTATGAATTACATTGTTGTGAATCTCATAATAATTTTAATTTTATGTATAGAACTTTATCTTCCTCGAAAAGAAATCAGCATGGAAAATCATTAAGACTTCTTAATGTTTTGTCTTCACAAGTGAAGAAGATTTGAATTTTCTTGTACTTATAGACTGTTCAGTTTTAAAATATAGTGTTATACTTTGAGGGGTTGCTCTTTGCATAAGGATAATTCTCAGGTCTCAGGCAACTGTTCTAACTGGGCAGCTATAAAAATAGTTTTCATACTGTTTCTGAGTTCAGCAGAAAATGAGATGACAAATCTGAGGATGGATGAGAAATCTGAGGTAGGACAAGTTTTATGATTAAAGGTGCACTTAGATTTTGTGAGAGAATTCTGGTGATTTTGAAATAACAAGATGTCCTTCCCCAGCACCCTAGTACTTCCCATAGGTTAGAGTTTATGAGGAATTTGCACTCTGGTAGGGATTTCCAGAGCTTACAGTCAAACAGGAATGGCTGTGAATGAACATCTCACCTTATTCTTGCTGCTGATGCAGCCTGTGTTCTCTAGTTTATCATTGAAATGATTGCCTTTCTCCGTGACAGAGGAAAAATACTTCTGTTCTACAGCAGAATAGAAGAGGAAGCTTCTAGGCTCTGGTATCCACTTGATAAGATATCAAGATGAAGGAACAGAAGGACTTATACCCACCATTAATGAACGTCAAATATTTTGCAGTTTATGTAACAAATAAAAATCTGAACTTTTGTGTGATTGTTTCAAAAAAGATTTTTTGTTTATATTAATATTTATTAAGTATAATAATAATAATAATAATAACAAAGGTATTTGCATTTTTGTCTTATCTTACTTCATGTTAGGTGTAGACTGACCATGAAAAAGTTTGGATTTGCAATGGCAGGGAGGTTCTGGAACTGTCTCTGATCACAGCACTGGAGAAAAGAGATGAGCTGCTTTACACATGAGTGAGAGAGCGATAGGTGCCTGTGTTTAAAGGGAACTGGACTTTATTATGCAAAATGCTCAACCAGGAGGCCAGATTTATCATTCAGGAAGGCTGTAAAAAAGGGAATAGCATTTTTACAGGTGGTGTGCTTCTTATGCTTATACCACAAAATAAAATGCCACCATTCAGATCTTATTTAAAATTCCCCATGTAGACATTCTGTAGATGAACAAATCTGCTGGGTAGAGTATAGCAGGGAATCTAACTCTCTAGTTCTAATTGCTGGTGTAATCCTAATGGCTTTGATTATAGTATTCTGCTGCCTTTGCCAGGTGAACACTAAGGGGAATTGCCCTCGTTCCTGTCTTGGTTAAGTCTCTGTACAACTCAGCACCATTTGCTTCTTCAGCCACAGACAGTGATAAAGTCTGCTCTTTAGTAGATATAATTCAATCCTGGTGTAAATAAGAGACTATATAAACAATTCAGTTGAAGCTGTTCCTTGTATACAGAAGTTTAGGTTTGGATGTGACTGCATATCTAAGACCTTGTCACAGAGTATCTCACCAGGAGACTCTTGATTTCTGACAGATTTTAAATTAGATTGCTTTTTGCCTAGCTGTCTTATCTGACGACTGATTTTTTCCTTAGAGTAAAGGCAGTTCTCGCACAGTGCGTCATATACATAAAACTTGTTCTAATGTCTAAAGCTTGTAATGGCACATGGAATAACAAAAAAGGCAGATCTTTCCTTCAAGTCAATATGCTTCCATCATTCAGTCTTTGGTTAGGAAAAGACCTCTTGTCACAGCATTTGAAAAGCACTGTATGAAACCAGAATAATGTCACAACATGTTTTGTGTGTTGTGCTGTTTTATGCTGAAAGCCTGTTGTGAATGGTGCTTTCGAGATACTTATTTGTGGAAATGTATTTGTTGCACATAAAAGAAGGAAAAAAAAATCAGCCTAAAACACAACAGTGCCCTTATTGTTACTTCATTCCTTCTGGTGAAAACCAATAAGTGGGCAGGAATTCTTTGAGACCATAAAAATGTCCAAGAACAGAAATCTGGTAAAATCAATGTGATTGCACAAGCCCCACATTATATTTATTTTTTTGGCTGGTGACAACTGAAATTTAATGGGAGAATCTCATATAAAACAAAGGGGTATATTATTCAGTAAAAACAATATATCCCAAATGCCCTTTGATGGGTGTTTGAATTCTCCTTCTGTTGCTGCAGTTTTCAAGGAAATTTATCTATGCACAGGGCTAGAAATAGCCAAATGGTGTTCTTTGGTACCCAGGGTATTTTTTGTTTCATTTTTATTGTGCTTCTGAAAGAAATTACATCTGCTTCAAAATAATTTTTAAAATTCAGTCCTGGAAATATCAAAATGAACTTCCCATTGGATATAGGATCTAAATGTAGATATTCTAGCAAAGTCCTGCACCACTAAATTTCAAAATTAATGTTGCTTCCCTGCTTGATGTCAGCCTCTTATATAAATATTGTTTGTTGTCAAGACTCATTGCATTTTATAAGAGAGATATAAAACTGAGAAAAACAAAAAGACTCTGTGTGTATGTATGTGTGAGTGTTTAAAATTGTCACCTCCACAGCTCTTCACCAGGTTAGTAATACTGAATAAAGTTACCTTTTAATGGAAGTCTGGCCCTGGTTTATGGGAGTGTAACTCACAGTCTCAACTTCAGTGAAAATTTCTAAGATTTTCTGAGCATACCATGGCTGGATAATAACATTTTATGGAATGCAGTGCAAGAAAGGAAATATTATTTGTTATGCACATTCACTACATCTTCTAGATAATTTAAATTCTGTAATTTTTTTGGCCCTACATGTTTAGATTATTTTTCCCACATTATCACTCTATACTCTGACTTAAAAATCACAGTAAGATAAAAGCAATGGAGAGAGTTTCATTACCAGTTTGGAGACACTGAGACAAGGTCTGGCCATGCCTTAAAAAATAATGGAATCTAACATAAGGTTATTTAAGGTGGTGCTGAGTATGTGAGAGAAAGTTTTATTATGAAAAAAAAATCTTTCCAAATTCCATCAGCATAACAAAGCAGTAAAATATTCACAATGAATAATTTATAGGTTGAAATAACTGAAATTTAAAAATGTGAAATAAAATTTTGTGCCCCAAGTATTTGTTACTATGCTTAAACTACAGGATTACCACATGCATAAAAAGATGATATCCATTAAAGAAATTTTTCATGAAGAAATGTATTTTTCAACATATCTTTCATCTACATGACAGCATTTGACTGTTCATTCTACTACAAAGTAGTAAGACTGAAAGCTAACTCAGATTTTTTTTCCCATTTTTTAAATAGCTTTTCTATTTAGACTAAACAATTAGACTTTAAATGAAATACCTTCAGAAATCTTTTGAATGAGACTTCATGCCTTGGTACCTTTTCTGATAGAAAAATATCTATGCATTGTTTTTATAATATTGGAAAAGCTTCTAAGGGAGCATAAAACATTTAGAGTTTTTTGCCATGAAACTCTTAAAATTTGCTCTTAAAATGATGCTTAGACAGCTTCACTGCTCCACTGAAAACTATTCCTGTATGTTATACCCCATAGCTATCTTTGAAGAATAAATCCAGGAAAAGGATCCTTGTTATAAATTATGAATTATAAATTCATCTTTCCTTCTAGTCAAGCATGTCTATAAAAATTCACTATCTACTGGCATTCTGCTTTCCCTAATTTGTAAATGTCCTCTTGATCTCTACTGCCATGCACAGCAGAGTGGGAGCCACTTTTAAAATATGAATTCTATTTTTGTACAAAAATATTTGTCAAGTTTTCTATCTTCTCAAGATCAAATTTTGCTTTTCATTTTTTATTCACTGGATCAGAGTATCATTATGAGAAGGGAATTCTTTCAAACTGGATCGAATAATTCCAATAAAAATGTGTAACTTGGAATCCTAAGAAATTACCCTTTAAAAAAAAATTATGGGCAAAAATGCAATGCATTTAAGCAGTAATCATTTTGTGTCCACAGACAATTAAAGCAAAGGTTGATATGGATTAAACATCACAGAACCATAGAATATCTGGAGTTGGAAGGGACCCACAGGGACCATCAAAGTCCAACTCTTGACCCTGCACAACACCATCCTCATCAATCTCACTATATGCCTGAGATTGTTGTCCAAACACATCTTCAAAGCTGTCAGGCTTGGTGCTGTGACCACCTCCCTAAGAAGCCTGTTCTACTGCCCAACAATCCTCAGGGTGAAGAATCTTTTCTCAATTTCTAGCTTAAAACTCCTGACACATCTTCATTCCAGTTATGTTTGCTTGCTTTTAATGAAGAAAATTCAGTGTTTATAGATAGGAGAGCAGATAAGTAATTGGTCTGTTTCCTCTTAACTGCATAGGAGTTTGACATTTTCCATGATCAGGATGTTCAAAATGTACATAATTATATTTTGCAGTGAACTTCTCTGTTATTTCCTGCAGACAATCTCAAAGGTCTGAATAAAATTGTTTCATAATACTTTTTCTTCTCATTAAGAGACAAGGTTATACTTTGAAGTATCTGATTGAAATATACAGATTACAAGACATTACATGATAAGTTTGTATTTTTCAGTTAATGAGCAAAAAGCAAGTATGAACTGGAGTCTAAGATAGTTTTTTAGAGCTATAGAGTTTATCAGGCTCTCACTAGTTGTACCTAACCATGTAGATCTCAAATTTCTCTTCTAGGTTAGTCCCCCATCTTCAGCAAGGAGGTATAAAAGAGCTTCTATCCCAATATTGCCTCTAAGATCTCATTTTTGTATCATGACAGACACAGGTGAGAAGTAGCTTTAAGCCATAAGGCACTAAGCAAGTTCAGCAATGAGAAACCAGTATGAAAGGCTGACTCTGGGGATCACTGCCTTGCTGGTGTCATGTCTAGAAAGGAGTTGTTGGGTGAGAAACTTCCACTTACTGGCCTGATGAACTTTATGTTTTCTATCAGAAATCTAGAATTCTAACTGTGTAACTAAGAGTTTTATCTCTTCTAGACAACTATCAGCCTCTGTTGAATTTGATGGAGTATGTGTCACTGGGCTGGGGGGGAAAAAAATCATACAACCATAGAATTGTTTGGGTTAGAAGGGACCTTGAAGATCATCTTGCTTGCACACTTTCAGAGTTCTTTATTGTAAAAACAACAGCTTCTCTTGGAAGCTCCTTAAAAAAAATCATTCTGATACCTGTTTGTCACGGAAAGTCTGTCCAGTAGAAGTGGGATAAATTAATGTCATTTAATTAATGTGCTGATAATACTAAACCCCAGTGTGTATCTGGACAGCTCCCTTGGCCGCCAGTATTTTCTCATGAAAGAATAATACCAGTCATGTCATCTGTCCAAAGTGTCACATAAAATATATATATGTGAAAATATAAACATATATAAAAATTATAATTCTTACATAACTTTTATTCACACAGCAAGAATAATTTGGTTCATTCTTACTCTCTGGCCTGAAAGCATAGTAAGCAGGGAAAACTATAATAACTTTCATATTATGGGGCAAGTCTTCATCTGACTTGCAAAGAATTACATACAAGGTTTAATTTTTGTCTTGACAAATAAACAAATGCTTTTTAGATTCCCTCGATTTTCTTATTTTAAAGATATTAATCTCAGGATGTTGGTTATTTACAAAAACTTATAAATAATCTAAAACCCTTGAAAGAAATAAAAAAAAATTAATGATAAATAAATATGGTAATAACTTAGGTGTTTTTTTGCAGTATTGAGGATTTTTCTTTTGTTGTAATTTTCTGATGAATTCTCTATTTATCTGTCTCTAACATACCATTTTTTGAACTCATGAAATACATGTTCTTTAAAGCACGCCCTGGTTTCTCTGTTTCTCTAAGTTAGTTCTCTGGGGTGGAGAGCTGTTCAGCTTGTTTCTGCTTATAATGAAAATGTCATCTCTCTTTTCTATTATCCAAGGGACACTTTTCCACAGTTTTTCTCCCTCTGAAATTTTAAAGTTGCTGATAGTATTCCATGTGTCACTATAGTGCTAATGTACACCCTTGTGAGATTTGAATCCAATATCATCTAAACCTGGGTGAACTTTAATTGTTTTTGCTTAGACTTTGCTTTGATAAAATATAAAAGGCAGCTTATATTTTCAGAACACATGCCACCCTAAGAAGTATTGAATTTGTTGCTGTTATTTCCCTTAATTTATCAGTCAGAAGCCCAGAACACATTGGGAAATTCTGAAAACACATTAAAAGTCTTGCCCAAAAGTTCCAGAGAAAATTAATTTATTAAAATATTTTTTTAAAATCAAAGTAGTGCTACTGACTTGATTGCTAAAGTCAGCTAGAAGGTGAAGGTGTGCTTTCTAAGAATATATTCTAGCTATATTTCAAATTTCATAGTCTCTAAATCTTCTGTAATCTATAGTGGCTTAATTGATTTTTTTTCCAGTGATGAAACATATAATTAATTAGTAGAACAAATTTTGCACCACAAGATGATTTGGATTTTCAGCAGGTATTTTTGTTTGTTTTCTGCTGGTTTTTTTTTTTTTAAATTTTCTATTTGGCTTTTTTTTTGTTTTGTTTTTTTCAAACATGTACATTAACTCGATTAATCCGAAGGTAAAAAGGTGGTCCCTGAGGCAGAGTAGATGGAAAACTGAACACTGCAAAGGCAAAGGAGCATGCAGGATCCCTTCTCTTGTAGTATGAAACTCAACATTAAACTTTATTATCTACTAAATTTATTTATGGACTTATGAATATAATCTTCCTTGTGACCTTACCTTGACACTGTAGGCTATATTTGACTGAGGTAGTTACTTTACTAAGATAATTGGCATAGTAACATGCTTGCTTAAGTGCACCTGCTTTCAAAATTTTCATAAATATTACTAAAAATGTCTGTGGAATACTTATTCTGTCAAAATGCAACATGAGTCAAAGAGCTATTGGTAAATTTTTGAGATATATTTGTATATTTTAGAAGGTGCTTTTAGATTATACCAAAGTGTTTTGGTATTCAGTGATAAGGTATTTATGATCATTCTTCAGTTTAATCTTCTGAAATATTAGTAAATGTCCAGTATAATACTTTTTTGTGGCTGACACAGTGAAAAAGTTGTTGGAAGCCTGAAGATGCATGAGCTGAAAAGACAGTGCCTAATTCTATTTTCTCCAGATTTCTCCTCTATCTCTCTTGCATTAATTCATGAGATTTATAGCTGCTTCTTAGGCATTGTATGCCTCCTATGTATTTCTCCTTCACAGGATAATATCTCCAGCAGCAGCTCTGCCTTCCTTATCGTGAGATACTACGGAAAATGAAAAAGTGAACATTTCTGGCTTGAGGCTATTTTGATGGCTGTGAATGTTGGACTTATGAACAAACACAGAATGAAAACATTCTTAATGAATCAAAATCTGTCTAAAAAACTTTACCTTTTATTGGATCAATTTAATTATCCTGACTTTCATGCAATACTCCTTTTCAAAGCCCCAAACAAAAGACACACAGAGACCATAATGCCCTCTCCCACAAAGCAAGCATATAATTTTTTTCCACTCTTCTAGTAATTTCACTTATAATAAGCTGCTTTGGAAAATACTAAGTTGCCTTCTGATAGCAATAGCTTCGGGCTTCTATTAAACATAACTGGTAGAATTTTATAGTGCATACCTTCTAGAGCAATAGATGAAGAGAATTTAGATTTCTGCAGCTCCATAATTGCACTGTTATTCACCCTCTGCTGAAACTGTTTTCTACAAATTAATGTTTATCTTTCATATGTAGGATATCTTATAATTCAAAATAGCTAAAGAAAATACCTAAACTTTCCAAATTAATCTGTATTTTATTGTCCCTGACATCAAGGAGTCTCTTTTGTTCATACATAGCAGCCTCCTTTGTGAAGCTAATTAGATTTTAATTATGCCATTCCTCAATCCTTCCCATAAACAGAGATTCCTGTGGCTTAAATCTGAATTCAAAATGCTAAGACTGAAAAATTCTTATTGATATTTTTACTAAGATTCTGACATTTAAACTTCCAATGTGCACTGAGATTTGATAAAGACTCAGAAAATGCACACAAATACTTTATTTTTCAGTAAACCTCAGTTTTATTTAATCTCTGGTTAAGGTCCAGAACTTACATAGCTGAGTACATTCTTCAGTGTGTGTTTAGTAATTTACATCCTTTTCCTGAAAAATACTATGAAAAAACTACCCTTTTCTAAGTCTATGTATAAAACCACTGTTATTAAGCCTGTGCCCAAAAAGGGAAGCTGTTTTCTGTAAGCTTTAAAAGGAAAACCCTTTCTGCCCCTGATATCCCAGGAGATGTCCAGGGAAGGATTCTGGGCTGTGGATGGAGAGACTCTGTAAGCCCTTTCAAGTGAAATGTTCAAACCCTGAATCCATCCTGCAACACTGTGAGTAAAGTTTTTGGCTTCATCACGTACATTTTAGCACTGTATTTCTAATTATCACAGAAGAATATAATTTTTTAGGATGAAGTCAAATTAAGGAATGCATTATGGCTGTGAAATTTAGGGAAATCTTTGTGGATTGCACATAATAAAGACTAAGGTAGGAGAGAGGGAAGAAAAACACACAAATAGGAGAATGAGGTTCCAATTGTTAGCAACACGTGATTGGCACTTTGATGGAAATTAAAATTTCACCTTAATTTGCCCAGCTATGATCTCAGCTTCTCTGCTCTTTTTGTTTACTTTTCCAGAACTACTCTTTGTTCAGAAACAAGAGAGACAAGAGCTAAAACTCTTGTGTGAGTAGGGATTAATGATGTGTAAAGATCTCAAGACCAGACAAGCATTTTATTAGCTGAGTTGCACCTGGAAGTTTAGAAAGTTGAGAAAGTTCTGCTGGCAAAACTGGAAATCTTGGTGCTGTTCAGTGTCAGTTCTAATGTAGTTCCTGCCCCACTGCCACTGCTGTTTGTAGCAAAGGACTGCAGATCTGCAGCTTTTATTTATTAAACACTTATTCTTTGAGTATTTATATATTAGGTGCTTTTATGGGGTAGTGAAGGGACACTTCTTCCCTCAGTTTTTCTCAGAGGTACTACTTTCTACAACAAACTTTTGCAAAATGAAATCTAGGAAGTCTCCATCTCCCCTGTCATGGTTTGTTACAAGCAATAGCTTTCCTTGCTGATCCTTCAGCCCTTGAAGTGGTTAGACCTGTACAGAGCCTGATTGTGCAGTTGGAAGATAGGAAATATTAAAGCTTGGTACATGGGGGGAAACAGAAGAAGGTGATGCAGGATGTTTTCCAAAATTATCTACTCAGTATGAAAGAATCCCTTGTTTATTCAGTCATGTTGCACATAACAGGATCTAAAATGAAATAGATTTAGATGTAGAAAATTTAATCAAATTAATTAAAAGGATTGTAAATAAATTATTTAAATGTATTTAACAATAAGATTCTCCCTAGCAGTTTCTGTATCCATGCCAACCCTTCAAACCTGACTAACAGGCCAAAAAATAACTTAGGGATTGATATATCTTTGGGAGCTCTTGAAACTGCAGTTGCCTGACTTCTGTTTTGGAAGGCATTTATTGAAGTAATTCGTGTTCAGGTTTGGGGCAAGTCTTTTCTTCTTCAGTCCCAGATGATATTATCTGCATTTCTCTTTCTTGTTTATTTCCTGTAATTTCCTGTGAATTAGCATCAGGATATCATCTTCCAGTGCAGGAAACCAAAGCCTTTCCTTTCTCTCTTCCTCTTAAGTCTCTTGATTAATATCTGTGCACCTCAATTAGCATATTCCTGGTTTCAAGCTTCTTTCTTCTTTTACTGACTTCTGAGAAGAAACTGGTAAAATAATGTTATGAGAAATGTTTATGCATGGTTTTCTTACTGGATGCATAATTACTGTTTTCTCTAAGCTTTATGTAGGTATTAAATATGAGATAGCAGATGGCAAAACTGGGAATAGGTTGCTCTGAATAACAATCCCTCCACTCCTGTAGTTTTAGGGGGAACCTCAGGGGGCCCTGCCTATCGCAGTTCCAAAGCAGAAACTGCATGTCAAGACACTGATTCCCATTAGCTACCAGTTTGTAACTATGATATGTTCAATCTGTGGAAAGAAAATGCTTTAGAATAACATCAGTTAATAAAACTTCTAGGATTTCACTTACTTGTTTCTGCATTTGTAATTGGAAGCATGTGCTTTCATTTATCTCCATCCTCAGAATACTCTGCTGAGACCTTGGCCTTCTCTTTGACTGTCTTCCTCTGCTGGAATATATAAGTGGTTTAGTCTTGTTTCTTGAGAAATCTTTGTCAAGAATAGAAATGTTTTGTTCACTACTATGGATTGGAAACAATAAATTCATCATCTTCATTTGTGTTGACAGTGTCTGAAACCAATTCCAGGAGCATAAAGCAAAAGACAAAGAGGCCTTTGATCCTTCTGAAGATTTAAACAGGCAATGGCTGTCACAACTTGTTTTTTTTTTTTGCTCATGAATTGTTCATCATGTGAAGATTTTAAATCTTGTATGGCAGTAAAATGCCTGCTCGGATTTTTTTTTTTTTTTTAACAGCTTAATAATGGATCCTTTTAAAATTATTTTGTCCCAATACCACTGTTAGTCTTTACTCTTTAAGTCTTTATTTTGAGGCCTGTGACTAGTTTGGAGGCAGTGTTCAACCCTGCCTCACAACCTTCTGATGACTCTGTCGAGGGTTCAGTCCCGGTGATTTATCAGATTGTCATCATGAATCACCAGGATGTTAAAATATTATTTATATGTGACAGATCCATTCTGAAGCTTGCTTCTGCTTGTGATATTTCCACCCATATTTGCCCTTACTTGAAGAATACCCTGGAGCACATGCTATTCTTTGGAAGTGTGTCACTATGCAACAAAACAGCCCATGTCTTCTAGGCTAAGAAAAGACATAAGTTTACATTTCAACACCTCAGCACCCTGCACTCCCCCCAGACTGAAATCCTACTGCCTGTTGTATGTTTTTTGCTGTAGGTTCTGACATCTCAGGTTGGGGTCAGAGCCTGGATCTTCTTCCTGCTCATTCCCCTGACTGCACATCCATTGATGTCACATTAAGATAAAGGCACCAACACTGGCCTTGTGGCCTCTTACACCCCAGTCCAGCATTGAGGACTGCAGCATAAAATACTAAAAACACTAGATTGATTCTTTTCTAATACGAGCTGAAAATCTTTGTGCTTAAAGTAAGCATTTAGTATCCTAGCCAAAATGACTTCCAGATGTTAGATAGGATTGAAGATACATGCTTGCTCCGAAAGAAATACTTCTAGGAATCTGAGTCAACAGTTCCTTTTGAGAAAATGATCTGTCTCTTATCAAATTATTTGTAACACACAAGTAGTGATGCTATCAAATAATTTGGGTGATTTGTTAACTTTAAAATCACATTCCTTCTGATGCTGTTCCTTGTTTTTTTAAAAAATAATAGCATGGATTTTTTTAATAATAATCAAGACAGCAAGAAAATTATTATCTTTTACCTATTCCAAATTCATTATAAATTTGTGGCACATTAACTGTTCTCTACAGCTAGGTTTTCTCAATATGTGTTCAAATCATTGAAACAGAAGTGGGAAAGAGAGAGGAACTTTTACATTTGGAAGAAAACCAAACCAAACCACTAAAACCCCACCTTAATGATGTCTTGGCTTGAGACTCAAACAATATACGGTACCTAATATGATGCTTGACTCTGATTTAATTATTTTCCTTTAAAACTAAGGATATTTCAAGGTCTGATTTCCCTTATGTAGTATTCCTTCAAATATCCTGACATACTTTTATGGTTATTGAAGAAATAGTAGCAAATCAGGTTCGTGCAAGGTGCATGCATGTTTTACTCTGTGTGATGATCTTTATTTTCATAAAGTCCAAAAATTTATATAAATTTTTTTAAAAATCCATGTGTGCTGGAATATCAGCTTTTATCAGAATGTTTAGCAAAAAGAGATGTAGTCAGTGGTTTCAGATGCAGAAGCAGTAGCTATTGCTGTATTGATTCATTCAAATGCACAAAACAAGTCCTAGTAATAACCATATTCCTATTTCTTTGGCATATTCAGAACCATGATTCAGGTTGGAAGGGACCTCAAGAATTCTCTAGTCTGTCCAACCTCCTACTCCAAGCGGTGTCAGAGGGAAAAAGATGCTGCTTATCTCCAGTCTGAACCTACTTGTTTCAAGTTATGCCTGTTGTCTCATGTTCTGTCCATGCACCCTGATGAAGTGAAATGCTTTCACAGGCATCTCACTGGGAGGATCATATCTGAAAAGTTTACACCTAGAATAATCAACAGTCAGTGCTTTTGTTAAGTTGTTGCACTCGCTTTTTTCAAGGCTGTAGTAGGCTCCTTGCTGTCCTTAGATGGAGCATCAGGCGGAGTAGACCTGACTGCAGTGGAGAGTGCTGAGGAAGCAAAATTTTTATGAGCTGAAGTTCCATGGTTACTTTGAAATAATCGGATTAAGACTTTGTGTCTGTGACAAAACTTCCATCCAGTTCACCAGCAACAGGAAAGATGGATTTTTCCCTCAACATTTTATTTTTAATGCTGTCAAGTGGCTACTGCTTCTTTCTGGGTCAAGCATCATCTTGTACAAGAAGGACATTATTCCATCCATTCTTGTCTGGAAAACACATGAAAATCCCTGAATAGTGAAGAATATTTCTAATACTGATAGTTTTCCTTCTGTTCAACTGACTTGCTAAGAAGGCTTAGAAAATGATACTAATTTACCAGAATTAAAGTAAATTAAGTAATGAATGACAGTAAACTATGGATAAAAACAGGGAGCACTGCAAATCTAAGAAGAAAATACACAGCTTTATTTTTAAATTCATTTATAATCAAAATGAGAAAACACTTTATTTTACCAGCCTTTATAAATGTTTTATTTTGGGTATTTCTTCTACTAGTTGAAATAATTATGACATTTATATGTTGAATGACATATATCTCTGGCACTCATCTGATACCCTTTAGCATGGTCCAATTATTTTCAATGATGTGTCAGGGGCGACTGAATGTGTTGCTTACATCCAAAGGCTAAACTAATGCTGCTTCATTAGGCACAAGCTGCATGCCCAGAGATGCTCAAGGCAGTTAAGCATCTGGGCCAATTTAGATTTGTATGTTTTCAGAACTTTTGCCTTAAATATTTTGCATCTCTCCCCACTCTTCTCCCTGTCTCATCAGAACATTCTTCTGTCTTTCAGTTCCAGAACAGGTGTTAACATATGCAGAATATAGTTCAATGTGAATGGGTCTCAAAAAAATGACTTGAACACTGGAGGATATTCAGGGCTGTTTTCAAAGGAGACATGTATTCAACTATGTGCAAAGCCTGTCTTGGTGAAGTGCATGTTTTATGAAGCAATAAAGATTTGTGGGCCAGCCACTGAAAGCTAGAGGCATCACCCTTATAATGCTATTTTTGTATGGGCTTGAATTAGCATGTGCACACAAATTCCTTGCATATGAGGGTGTGTATATGCAGAGTGAGGATGCAACTGCACTTAGTGGAGGGCTGCAGAACGGATTGGTATTCCCACATTATATGTCCAAAAGCATGCAGGGAAAATGTCACATTTGACAAAAATGAGCTCTATATGTGTGTGTGTGCGTGCGTGTGTGTGTGTGTGTGTGCGCGCTTGCATGCCTTGCCCTTTGTGTATTAGGAGTTCTGCTTCTATTTATATTTGGTTTTGTTAAAATTGATTTGTTATCTTATAAGGGACTCAATGCCCTCTTGGGATTCTGTCCAGCCATTTTCTCCACAATTACCATGAAACTTTAACTCTCAAGGCAGTATGCTAAGATGCACAAGAGAGTTTTTATATACTACTGTTTTCACCAGAAGTTGGTTTGTTTGCTTGAGTGTCCTACTTTAAGGTGGTAAAGGGGAGTTCTGAACTCAAATTAGAACTTCAGGGTGTGTGTGAGTATGGTTCTTTCAACTCTATCTTTGCAGGAGATAATCTTTTTTTGGAGGGAAATTCTATACTTTTGGAGTTGTTTGTGTGGTTTTTTTTTTTTTTTTTTTTTTTTCTGTTTGGTACACATTTTGCTCTTTTCAGAACTTTTCTAGGCCTTCTTAACCCCACTTCCTTTATCTGTCATCATCCTTAAGTGTTTTTACTGAAGATAACATAGAAGATGCTTCTTACCACTTTTATGAAGAGTTTCTGAGTTCTGCAATTCCCTTTCTCACATACTTTCTCTCACATAGCCTGAAATCAGCCCTCCATATATCAGGACTTGCCAGATATTCTTAGGTTTCTAAAAAGAGGGAATTTTTTGCAGGGTGTTTGCCTTAGGTTGTTTATTGACTGTTTCTACATGAAAAGTGAGAAGATAGAATCATAAAATGTGGTTGGACAAGGGCTTTAAATTAGTCAAGCCCAACTGTTAACAACTGTACCATGCCCCCAAGTGCCACATCTTCACATTTTTTGAACATTTCCAGAGACCACTGATAATGGTCTCTAGAGCCCTGTGACCACTTTTCTGGACAAGCTTTGTCACTGCCTGACCATCCTTTGGTGAAGAAATTTGTCCTACTACCTTATTTAAATCTGCAACTTGAAGCCATTTCCTCCTGTCCATTCAATGTTATGTCGAAGATATATTTCTTCTTCTGTATTATTTGTGGCTTAAATACTAATTAAATATTGTGTGTTACTTCTTTAAGTATCTTTCTACAGAAATAACATGCAAATTAAATTTTCTGATTCAGAAAAAAGCATTTCAAATAGGTCAGAATGGAATAAGTGAACTAATGCAACAAAAATATAGCACAACTCCATTGCTGTAGAAATTTTATAATGAGAAATGGAGTAGGCAAATGTGACTTACTTATATAATTAGTAATTTAAAGTATTTATTATAATTAAAATTGTAGAAATTATGTGGATAGTAATCAGTTTTCATTACAGTTCTTTGCACATTTCAGTGCTATAATTAGACTGTGGCATCTGTCATTGCTGATTAATTTGTAGACAACTCTATCTTCCCATTAAGATTTAATGTGTTCCAAGGCAAAATTATCATTATCTAAAAATAAAAAATAAAATGTCGTATCTGTTTGGGGATATTAGCTTTTTTGCTTTATCATTTTGGAACTGAGAACATCCTAGTGGGGTCTGTACCATTCTCTGTGAGAAGCACTGGGTGGAAGGAGACAAAGCAGCTCTTTTTGGGCATAGAAAATATCAGCTTTTTTTTTTTTTATAAAGCCTTTCACTATACTCTTGCACACTTTGGGCTCAGCAGTCCATGAAAAGCTGTTCTAATGATAGGAAGAGAAGAGCTTTATGCTATCAGGTTGTGAAGAATGATGGTATCATCCAAATTGCAAAAGATTAAATACCTCTGGTGCTCCTGCTGTGTTCTATAAAAACTTGAGTTTGGCTTCAGTTGTATTAGGATTTACTCTTATTTTACCTGCATTTGCTTGTTTATTTGTAGTCTTGAAAAGCTTTGAGCCATAAGTGAATAAAAGCTATTATGTCCCTGGTCTGTTCACTCAGCTCCTGGGATGCCAGAATGTCGTGCTTCCTTATTTTTTGCAGCCATGTGCAATATACCTTAGCAGAACTATGAATGCTGTTGATTGACGACCTGGATAGGTCTGCCTTAGCTGCTGTATTGCCTCTCTTGTGTTCTCTACTTGGACTGTACTTCAGGATGTGCTGGATTTAACAGCAAAGGTAGTTTATGAAGTAATTTATGAAAGAGTTTCTCCTACTTCTTCTTCTCATTCCTCTGTAAGATGTCACAATCTCCTTGTGCTGGCAGGTTTTTTTCTGTCTTCAGTGAAAACCGAATCACTAGGCTGATCTAAGCTAAAAGACAACCTTCTGAAAAAAAGCACAGAACTCAACATATGGGCAGAAACAGGGGTGAGATCAAGAAAGATGGGAATTTTTGATTTGTTTCTTTGCCAAGAGTAGCATGTTGAGACTGTATGGTTCCAGTCTGTTATGAGCTAAGTCACAGGGAAATCAGATATGCAAAGCCACCAAACCAGGACATACTTTGCAGGTGCCTTTTCAGAGCTGGACATCAACTGACACCTGAGCTCCCAGGAGATTTGCTTGATTGTGGAGCGCATATTTGGACTAATTCTACTTTGAGTCTCTTAATCCACCTGTGTTACTCTGCAAAATTTTCACTTTGAGGCTGGGAGTATTTATACTGAGAAACACTAAAGAAATAGGACAGCTTTTGAAAACGGATGTGTATTCTAGCATGTAAATATATTTCTTCACTTCTCTAATTCTCATAAAAGCCTCTAGTGCTATTTAGGAGAAGATAATCTCTTCCAATACACATTGCAAGTAGCTTAGAATGGCAACCATGATAAAAATTGAGTGTGCAAGTCAGGGTGTGTCACATCAATAAATATTTTTACAGATTCAATTACTTGACAATATTTTATTGAGAAATAAACTCTCATGATGATGAAATCTGTGCTACTAATGAATCTAGTGTTAACAAAAATATAGCTGGCTGTATTAGTAAAGTTAAGATATCATGTCTTAAGTCCTGCGCACATATAGATGTGTTTTGTATGAAATGCTTTAATGTGGTATGGTCTTGTAAAACAACATAAGTACACAGAATTCTGTCCTTGAAAGAAAAATAGAAGTCTTAGATTGTGACGATTTGTAAACATGAAGAATCTCAGGCATAGCATTTCATTAATGCAGTGATTTCATTTATTATGCCAAAGCTTGCTTGTTTGCCTGTGCAATGAGTTGCTTTTCTGATTTCTGGATGAGATAAATATCACGCAAAACACTTTTTTTTTTCTGTAGATATGAAATGATCCAAAAATTTTAAATTGAAGATTTTGATTTTCTAATTAAAAATAGGATTTAAGGCATATTAAGCAGAGAGATTGCATTATGCAAAATGTGAAATAAATTTCACATTGCTGTGACTGACTAGCATACTGAAGATATCATAACCATATTGCTCCATGATAAGCAGGTCGTGATCAGCAGCAAGAATAAAGATTGAATTAATAGAAGAGGGGACATCTAGACAATTATACCTAAGCCCAGCAGGGAGACTAGTGAGAAGTCCAAGAGATGAAGGTAGGCAGGTGAGGTGGGTATGAAGTTGTAGCAACTGCGGTTAGGCATATGTATTGTCATTTTCCAGCAATCTCCAGTCATATTCAGAATTATTCTAAATGTGGTGTTACTTCTAAGATAATTCTAAAAGGCAAATCTAATATGAAGTAAAAGTAAATGTGTTTTCCAGTCTTGTATGTTCATACTCATGCAAACTTCTATTTTTGTTTTCAGAAGCACTTTCAACTGGTCCTTGTTGCAGTGGGTTTAGTTTTTGCCAAATGCCTATGCACCCACTAGAATTATTTACTCCTTTTCTGCTGCAAGATAGGATTAGGAGAAGAGCAAAGCAGGCTCAAAATTTTAAAGGGCATAAAGAAAACTTTATTAACAGAACTAAAAGAATAATTATCAAAATAAAACCTTCAGAACATTCTCACCTCCACACTTTCTTTCCTTTTCCACTGACAACGCAGAGAAAAAACCTGGGATTTTCTGTGAGCTTACCACCTCTAAAATAGTCTTTCATCAGTTCTTGTAGGGAAACGAATCTCTCTTGTCATGCCATGGATACTTCTCCACAAGAAACAGTTCTCTTGTGCCTTTTAATTTCCATGAATAGCAGCTGCCCGGAAATCTGCAATTGTGAAGTTCCTTGTATCTTTTTCAGCTATCCCACAGCTGCTTTCATGGGCCATGTTAAACTTATGGGGTACCATTTTAAGGATGAGCTTCTCTTTATCTATTTCTGAGATCATCTTCATTTCTGGGAACAGAGGTATTCTTCTTCTTCCCCTGGGGACAAAGGGTCTTCATCACTCTTATCTCTCTCTGTTCAAGCTTCTCATTTGGATCACAACTACTTCAACATCTGCTTGCCTCAGTATGGATGCTTTTGCTCATGTCTACAGTTTGAATGTTCCATCTCCCCATACTTTTTCATGAATTAAAGGGATATTCTAGTGTATCACAGTTTGTCACCATGGCCTTACCAAAAGAATTTCAGCCTAAGATTAAGGCATCTCCTCATTCTCCTCCCATAAGGGACTTGACTCCTTCTTTACTGACCTTGGTGTCTTTATGCTGTTTCTCTATGTGTCTTCACTCTGTCCTTTTCTCTCAATTGAGAGAGGATTGGTGTCTGCAAGTCTCAGCTGTTTTGGGGAATTTTACAGTGCTGAAAGTGCTGTAAAACAATTAATCTTGCCCGGGCCTGCATATGTTCATGTGATTTTTTGCCAGGTGGTGGCTGGAGCACTCACAGTGATGGATTTTCAGGCTGGGGGTGCTGTGTCAGAATCTCAGGAGGCCCAGGGCTGCTCCTGGGGCCTGGTGGGCTCCCTGAGAAGGGACCCGGCCCCTGCTGTGTTCATCTTGTTTCAGCTGCATGATCTCCCACCACACTGGGACAGCCCCCTGGGCAAGATGACCCAGCAGCCTGCACCGCTGCCCAGCCAGCCCCAGAGTCGTTTAAGGTGGAGGTTCTTCCAGCAGCCGTGCTGGGAGGAAGCAGGGGGCAGGAGCAGCCAGGATCTTATCAGCCAGGCTAGGGCCCGGCTGCAGCACATCAGGGCCAATGGCCTCCTGTCCCCCTGCCCAGCAGGCTCCGGGGCCCGGCCTGGTCCTGCCAGGCCGCATGGGCTGCGGCTGAGTGCAGCCTGGCAGGGCCCATGTCCTCTTACCTGTTCCCAGGCTGGAAGGAATCGAGCTTTTCCCAGTCTTGCCCATCTTTAAAATATGAATCTCACAGAGGCAGATTAATATGAATCTCACAGAGGCAGATTTAGCTCTCTTAATGGTTTAATCATCTGTCAATTCTCAGAGCTAGGCAGCTATTGGTTTTACTAGGCACAGAGGATGTTCTAAAAAGCTTCTCTTAGAAAAAATCACTTCTGTGGTTGCCTCCAATGCAAAACCAGGACACTTGTTTTCTCCCTATCTTCAACATTATTATGCCTTTAATAGAACCCTAGTGGTACAAGAGTGGTAGGAACTGGAATATCATTCAAATTTTTATTTTGTTTTTAGTAAAGTAGCATCTTCAGTGGACTGACTGCATCAGTAGACAAGGTAATAACTTCTGTGTAATCTACCTACACTTTTGTAAAGCCTTTTCTGTAGTCTCACACAGCATTTTGGCTACTAAACTGGGGAGAGTAGAATTTGACAGATGGACTATTAGATGGATAAGGAATTGGCTGGATGGTCACAACTAAGGAGTTACAGTCAGTGGCTTAAGGTCCAAGTGGAAACCATTTAAAAGTGCTGTCCCTCAGAGATCCATACTGGGACCAACACCACTTAATATCTTTCTCACAGATATGGATGATGTCATTGAGTGCTGCCTTAGCAAGTTTGCAGATGACATCAGGCAAGGGGCACAGCTGATTCACTGGAAGGAAGGGATGCCTTCTGGAGGAACCTTGACAAGATTAAGGTGTGGGCCCACATTAATCTCATAGTCTCATGAATTTCAACAAAACCAAATAAAAGGTGCTGCAGCTGGGATGAAAAAATCCCCAATATCACTAAAGGCTGAGGAATTAAGGCACTGAGAGAAGCCCTGCAGAGAAGGGCTTGGAGATACTGGTACACAAAAAACTGGAGCTGAGCCATCAAGATATGCTTTCAGTCCAATTGTAACTGCGGCTCCATCCAAAGCAGTGTGGCCAGTAGGTCAAGGGAGGTGATTCTGTCCCTCCCCTTTGCTGTGGAGGGACCCCAGCTGCAATGCTGCATCCAGCTCAGGGTCCCCAGCATAAGAAAAGCATGGACCTGTTAAACATTTTTCTTGAGAAGAACAGCTGAGAGAGCTGAAATCATTCAGCCTGGAGAAGAGAACACTCTAGGAAGATAATATTGCGGCCTTTCAATATTGAAGGAGATTTAAAAGAAAGATGGAGAGAGAATTTTTTTTAAACTTTTTTTGTTTTGTTTTTTAATATCCAGGACCTGTAGACATCAGAAAGGAACTTTTTATGATGAAAGTAGTGAGACACAGGTACAGGTTGCCCAGAGAAGTTGTAGATACCCCATTTGTGGAAGTCTTTAACATGAGGCTAGGTGGGGCTTTGAGCAAACTAATCGCTGCAGGCGTTCCTGCCTATGGCATGAGAGTTGGAACTAGACGATCTTTAAACATACCTTCTCACCTGAACCTTTCTTTGAATATGTTATATTGCATGCATTTTCAGCGTGGATTTTTCACTCTGAAAATCAGCAATTCATTAGCAGAATCATCTACTCAGAGAAAAAGTGCCTCATTTTTAGCTTGATGAGTTTGTTACTTGCTACAAATATACTGCATAAATCCTCAGATCAAGCAAGTAGTATTGCATAAATGGATTTTTATTTTATATAAGATCAATTAAAATGGACAGTACTCAATAGGACAGATGTAATTTTTTTTTTTTTTCAAGTAGCAATGCTTACTGGTTTGTGTTCTGACAGTATTTTTTCCTTCAGGAAGCCAAATAGGGATTGTCAGTTTCTGAGTCTCAGGAATTAAATGTGCTTCTTCCCGGATTCCCATAAATAGCAAAATGCAGATTAAAACAGCAGCAACAAGGGAATTAGATACACATGTGCATTCATCCTGTTCACACTTTGGAAATTCTTTGTAAATGAGACTAATTTTGATTATTTTCCTATGTGTAAATATATTAAAAACATGTTAGAACAGCTGTCCAGGCACATGCACATTGTTAATATCAATCCTCTCTCTGGCCATTTGTTAAGATACTTAGGAAAAAGTGTGGGCAGTTTGCTTGGAAGGATGTCTTGTGCTAAGAAATGAAACGTTATTTCCAACTTTATTTTCTTTTTTAGGTGTCCATATGTTGTGGTTTAGGAATGTAATTCCCCAAATTATTGTTGTCACTGAAACCAGGTGCTGTTCCTTTGGTCTCCCTCTCTCTTCCCTGTGGTAGGCTGAAGGGGAGAATTGGAGACACAAAAGGTAAAAATCTCAGATTGGGATAAGAAGAGTTTACTGAAGCAGCAATGAGATAAGAAAATAAACAGTAACAGCTACAATACCAATAACAAAGTGTACAAGAAAGGCAAGGGATTCAAATGTGACTGCTCAGAACTGGTGTGACCCAAACTCTCCCTTCCCCCACTTTTACTCAACTGGAAGGAACCCCTTCTCTGCAGATATTATTTACCTGGCTACTGCAAAAATTAACCCTGTCCTTACTGGAACCAGGACACCATAAAAATACAAATCCTTTCCACGTGCTATGTCAGATTCCAAGGAAACTCTGTCACCCACACTACAGCTCCAGCATGACATCATACCACTCCTAAGGATCACACTTGTGTTATTGCTACCATGTCATGAAGAGTTTATCCTGAACTCTCATACTGAAGATATTATATGTGTGAATTACTATTTCTGCTAAAATCTGTCAGTCCTCCTGGCATCAGGAAATCTAGGTAACAAAACACTGGGAATGGGGAAAGTGAATCACTGGCTTTACCAGTGATGACAGTGTTTGATATAGCAATGTTTGCTATAACTGCAATATACAAGTATGTTGTTCAGCAGAAAAGCAAATATTCTCTCTGCTGCAGTGGCATTCCTGTTTGATTTTTTAAAAATTTTTAAAAATTTAATATGAACTCTTACATGACAGTTCTGTCCACAAAAATCTGTGGGAATTACACTTTTAATATAGCCATCTATGAGACTTTCTTTCTATTCACTGTTTTTCAGCCTAGAAGATACAGAATGTAGTCTGCCTAATATCACCCAAGGTTACAATTACCACAGAGTACAAGGCACAAAAGATGGAATGAAAGTAGCTCTGCAATTTAGCCTGATGCTAGCAAAAATCTGGAATTCTAAATAACTTTTTTTGCTTCATCTGAGAAAATAAAAAACACCCCATGCATTAATTAATGCCATGTTTAGAGACATGACAACAGCTCTCCAAACAACTTGTTTTTCATAAAGTAGTCCCATGGTCTTTCAGATAATTAGTGGGGAGAATTGAGGATAAGAAGTGACTAACAGCTACACAACAAACATACATCTGCACCAGTTTTATTCTTTTACCATTTGCATGGTGATAAGTTGTTTTCCTTCAGTAAAAAGAAAAAAGAAAAAAAAGAGAAAAAAATTAATCCATCTCAAACCAACAAACCAGCCAATCGAAAAAAAAAAAAAAAAGCATCCCAACAGAAACTGTAAGCACAAAATTATTTTTACTCAGTAATGTATGCCTCTTGTGGCACAGACATCTTTATTTTGGTTCAACACCCTTGTTATTTTCACTGCCTTTGAGGAGTCCCTCATATAGAGAGACAGAGCAGCCACAGATATTTACTGATCATTGTACAGGATGTGATAGGTCTGTCAGTATAAAAACTAGAGAGATAGAAAAGAATTGTGTAGTATATTTATGAAATTTGCAGTCTAGACTGAGTTCATACACTAATTCACATTCACATATTTAATGCAGAGCTTGCCTATTTGATTCTGCTTTTGCTGAAAGAAAAGAAGGCTATTTGATGGTTTGCCAGGGGAAACATCAAACTGATGATATTTATGACAGTAATTGCTTGGTCTTGACCACAAAATTTTGAATTTTCCCTATTAATGAACTTCTCAGATGGGGAAAAAGGTGTAATTCATTGTTGTGTTAATGATAGTTATTGCAGCATGCAGTTTTCAAATATTTGTAGAGCAAAGAAATCTAAAATCCACAACTGTGCCTGGTACCTTAAAACTACTTTCTTGTGAATTCCTAACAATGTAACTGTGTTGAAGAGTAGATTGATACTTGAGCTAAATTCCTGCAACTACTCTGACTAGCAGAGTTTTCATTTTGTAAAGTCAAAAAAAAAAGTGTCTCTAGGTAACCACACAGTCTCCTCTTTTCTACCACAAACTGAGAAAATACATAGTGCAACATGTATCCAAAAGTAAATGCTTTGGAAACAGTATGAATTGTGTCTGAATAATTTATTGATGGCAATAACCTTTTAATTTGGAACATCTTAGGACTTCTTTTTTTCAATAATTCAAATAAAAGTTAATTCAAGATAGGATCTAGATGAAATAATTCAGCTATGGGTATATTAAGATGTTTTTGAAATCGGTTGAAAGCATATGAAACTTTTTGTTTGTTTGGTTGGTTTTTTGTTTGGTTTTTTTATGGTTTTGTTTTGGATTTTTTTTTCTTGAAGTGGGAGGTATAAATTTTCATTTCCCTTTTCTCTTTCAATAAAATATGCTCTTTTCTGGGCTATTTCTATATCCAACATGTTTGAAGGATCATCTTAGCATGTACAGAAAGAAGGATGAATGTCCTGCAACCATACCAGACTGATCTTAACAACTTTAGGTCTTTATTGATTTTCATGGAGTTTGATACTGTGTTATGAATTTTTTTTATTATAAGCATAATATTTTATTCATTTTAGTAGTTGAGTAAATTTACTTATTATCTTAATAATGCATGGAAATTGTGCTTGTCTGTTATATTATAAAGTGCTACCTCTTCTGAGAGAGAATTACAAAAAAGAGATCTGTGAAACATAACAGAGGAAATATCTCAGTGTCTTTTATTAGGCTGACTGGAGAAATGAGGAAAAAGACAATGTTTCTGGGAAACTCAAAAATGTGTGTCAGAATCAACTGTACTGGCAGATTCTTCTCTCCCTTTTAGGCTTAGAACTGCCATCTAGTAATTCCTTTGTAACATCCATCACTGTTTTTCAATTTTTTCATTACTTTCTCAAGGTTATTTCACTGCACACCTGCTGGGAATGTATGGCATAGAACAACTGTGGAATTGTACTGCTGATGGCTGACAGTCATCTGTGTGTTTGTACCCTAGCAGGACACCACAATCTTTTCATGGTTTATAGATTAAACCATGTTTAATCTATAACATGGTTTAATGTCCACAGACAAGACTAACACTTTCTGTACACACTTGAATGAGAGATGAATAGTTTGTCCTGAACTCTTTGGTGCCCTGTAAAGGTTATTTTTGAAAGATTTTTGTCAACTACTAAATATTCTTATGGGAACTCTAGTCTTTAGATAGTAGTTTTATTTCCTCTGGACAAAAAAAAAAAAACTTTTAAAAACAGTACATTCAATGAGCTAAGCAAAAGTTTATTCAACTTTATCCTAAAGTGTTCTATCAAGAAAATAATGTCTTGCCAAGAATTACTGAAGCACATCTCAAAAGTCAATAAAAATAATTTGATCTTTTTCTTTCTGTTTTTTTTTTTTGGGTTTTTTTTTTTGGTTTTTTTTTGTGGTTTTTTTGTTTGGTTTTTTTTTGGTTTTTTTTGGTTTTTTTTGGAGAATGCTCTTTTTTTCTTATTTTCTTGATGTTCTTGAGGGATATTACAAAGGAAGAACATAAGATATTATCAGGTCAAGCTTACTGCTGAGCAGCTGGAGGAGACAAAGATGAGTAGCTAGTGGTAAATTCATTTTCTGCATGAGCAGAAACATCTGTTCATTGCTGAGATGTTCATTTGTCCAACCTTTCAAAAACTTTGGTTATACATGCCCACTTCTCAGCATGAAGCTGAATTTCTGTTTCGGAGGGAAAGATTAAAGTGTGGCTGCTTTTATTTATTGAATTTTCTTTGCAAAAATGTGAGCTGTATAGAAAGAACATAGCAGATGAGAAAGTACACATACGTCAGTCTAGTCACATCATATTTTGCACCTGTGTTGTAACCCTTGACAAGCATTACTTTGCATTTGGTCTACTAAGTGGTGTTAACTTCTACCTCTGGTTTGATTTTTTTTCCTTCTTTCCTACACAGTACACTACTGTCTTGTACATAAGAATGATTAGTAATTTTCCTTTGAAGTCAGATTTTTCAAAGAAGAAAAATTTTATGAATTTTTTCACCAAGTGATAAAAGTGAATTTTCTTGTATTCTTCACATACAGAACAAAATATGGACACTTGGGACTGTTTTTCTGAAGTTCAGTAGTGAGTCTGGACTGAAAGGGACATTTAAATTTGCTTTAAAATATCAGTGAAGAAAAGATGCCTCAGGAATATGTTATGTTCAGCAGTTAGTCTACAAGTGTGCCTGCTGTAAAGATGTGTCAAAGATGAATTCTGAAAATATCCTGTAACCATTTACAAATAAGACTTATTTTTAATAAATACTTCTGTTAGTTGCTAATCAAAAATGTAGCATGTTTTTGAATAATTGAACCTCAAGCAAATGTCTGATTACCTTCTGTGAGATACCTCTAGAATTTTTTTTGCCAAAATTTTCAATTTTGTTTGGAAAATATGGTATAGAACTTCATGTGAAGGCATCCTTTTAATTTTTACTTCAATTACACTTAAGACTGCTTTAGTGAATCACCGTTCATAGATGCTGATTATTCTGTCTTAAAAGTTAACATTGATTCCTTATTTTTTTAAATTAAAAAGTACATTTTATAGAAGTATTACCTTTGATATCTTAATTTAATGATGAATTATTTCTAGCTCTGTGCCCTTTTTTTTTTTTTTAATTTGTGTCCACTCATGTTTTCTCACCGAAATAACACTCTATAAAATACAAGTGAAAAGAAGATTGTTGGTAGTATACAGCTACAGTTTGAGTGGAAAGAAAACCCCTATATTTTTAGGCCATTGATCAAATTATACCCTGATTTACACATTCACAGCCTTCCAAGGAGAGTTACAAATCTTGCTGAGTGTAATTCTCTTATAAAACTTCAAGGTGTGAAATAGCTGTGTTAACACATTTTAGATTAAACACTGTAACTTTCATCCTCTCAGTATTAGCTTTCTCAGATGTATTTCATTTTATTATTTTATTTCTTTTATATTTTATAATTTTAATTACAGTGGGTTACTGACATTGCTTTCTCCGTTTCTTTCTCTACCTTACTCTTGTTAATGCTTACAGAGACTGGGATTCAAACCTGTGAAAAAATTCTTATTTCTTCCTTTGGAAGGAGTTTTTCTTGCATGTATCAGAGAGATTACTGCATGTGCATCTGAAGACAAAATCTGGCATAGAGACTTAAGCTTGTTTGCATCAGGCTGAGCTGCAGTGCTGTATAGGGAATTGTTCATAGTAGTAGGCAAATATTGCAATTGCTAGATTATAGATAAGAGTCTTGCAGCAATAGGACTGAACAAAGCAGTCTTGAGCTTTGCATATTTAGATTTTCCTGCTACTGAATTCACACTTTGAGGCAGTATGTGACTGTTTTCTTCTGGGGCTGTTGAAGTTAGAATGCAAGGTCTTAATTATCTGCAAACTGCACCCAACTCTAGAATAATTTGATGCTGCTTATTTTGGGAAGGTCTCTTCCCTGTCTTATGGAAGCAAAGCTTCCAGAATATTTCCTGCCCCAAACATTTCCTCCTCCTCCTATAAAATTTCTATATGATCATATGAACTTTTTTTAAAAATTATTGTTGTGTTCTGCCTTTCTTTTTCTGCCTTTGATGTCTATGTGCAGCATGTGGAATTACTGCAATAAAGATATGACCAACAGAGTATGTCATGTAATAAACCACTATATGACACATGAGAAAGGATGGAAACCCTGGAATCCTAAGAGGGGCATTCTTTGAAAGCTGCACTTCAAATATACCAAAAAGCAGTTTGAATGTCAGTGGCCAACATGATAATATTTTTTCATACATAATTCAGTTAGTCCTCTACAACAGACTTGTTAAAGGTTTCTTTTGGTCCCCATGTTGTGAAAAACTCTGTGTCACAAGACAGGTCAAGATTAAAGGAACACCAGTGAACTAGATCCCACAGTTAACCTGGTGGGGGATGCTGCAACAGCCTAGAGCAGCATGAGGAAAGGGAACAAAAAACTGCTAAGGTACTTAGATGGAGCCAGGAAATGCTACCATCACTAATTTAAAAACCCAGATTAAATATGAAAATGAGGAGTCACACTTAATATTTCAAATAAATAGTCCATCACAAGGCCTGAAGAGCTGCAAGTGTCATCATTTTACACTTTCAAAGAGTTTGGAGGTTTTTGCTGTAGTAGGTATTTAGGCATTTAATTCCAGGAAAGGTTTCAAGGCTGTGAATCTGAAGACTTCTCTTAAATAGACATGCACCCATCAATCCTTTCTTTCTGGACATGACTTAAAGGTAGAAGAAAAAAAAGTGGTTTCTCTTATGTAGTCTTCTTGTGATTATAGCATGCATCTGCAAAGAGGGATTCCTGAAATGATTTTCTG
Organism: Pyrgilauda ruficollis; assembly: GCF_017590135.1. NCBI lineage: Eukaryota > Metazoa > Chordata > Aves > Passeriformes > Passeridae > Pyrgilauda > Pyrgilauda ruficollis. The sequence continues at coordinate 3,140,392 of NW_024516984.1, read as the reverse complement.
TCTTTCTTCCATCCTGTAGTTTACATGGTATTTTGGGAGATAGTACTCTTGATTGTGTTTTTGGAGCTGCTGTTTCACAGCATCTAAGTCTTTTGACTGCAGCGAATGAAGCTTTTTAACCCAAATCTGTTCAGCTGACCCTGAGCCAGCACCAGGAGTCCAGTGTTTTGTGAGTTCCCATACCTGTGAGTGTTCTCTACCTCACCCCCTCCTTTCACCTGGGTTTTCTAGCTAATTTCAAATTAATGACTTTGGCGCCTCACTGTAGTGCCGCATCAGCCCAGTGGATAAGCGTGTTTTAAGTCTACTGAATGAAGACTTGGAAGGCAGAGTCAGCCATCATCATGTAGGGTGAAGAATGGCTTGGCAGTCTACACCATTCATCATGGAACTGTGCACAGTTATCATGTCTAAATTCTTATTGCTGCCTATGCTTGCAGTCTGGAATGCACACTGGTTGGCGCAGGATATTTTCCTGACCTAATATTAGAGTAATAATTAATAATATTAGTAATTATTACTAATAATTAGCCATTTTTCTTTGAGCTGAGTAATACACATTCTCATACAAATATGCCATGAGAGAACAGTAATAAGATTTGTTACCCTGGGGCTTCTTAAGTAGTACTGCAGCATGCAGTAAAGATAGAGCTGGGAATTTTTATCATTGCAAGGTCCACTAAGTGTGAGCCACAGCCAGGAGTACAACCTGACCATTAGTACAACCCAGGTCAATGGCTCAATGACTTGGTCTCCAGCCTGAAGTAATAAAGAAACTTTGAATGTTGAGGAATGAGAATATAGCCAGTGATAGATATGGTTTACAAGTTTAAAATAAATAAATAAAAAAAAATTAAAAAAAAAAAAGAAGGCGTGAGTATTCTTCTTCTCCCAAGTCTTTTGGAATTCTGTCATCTTCAATAATATTCCCAATTACACCAGCATATCTATAGATCCGATGACATAAGTGTATATCTGAGGATGTTTATGTAGTCCAAATGCAGGAGACAACAAAGAATCATAGAATTACAGCATCATTTAGGCTGAGTTAGACCTATAAGATCATTGTATCTAACAATAAATGCATAAACCATGTCCTTTAGTGCCACATCTACGTGTCTTTTAAATACCTCAAGAGTTAGTGATCCAACCCCTTTCCAGACCAGTCTATTCCAATGCTTGATAACTGAAGAAATTTTTCCCAATATCCAATTTAAGCCTCCCCTGTGGCAACTCGTGTTGATTCCCTCTTATCCTGTCACTTGTTGCTTGGGAGGAGGCTGACCATCACTTGGTTACACCCTCCTTTCAGGGAGTTGTAGAGGGCAATAAGGTCACCCCCGAATTTTCTTTCCTCCAGGCTAAAGACCCCCAGCTCCTTCAGCTGCTCCTCATAAGACCTGTGCTCCAGATCCTTCACCAGCTTTGTTGCCCTTCTGTGGACACACTCCAGCACCTCAATGTCCTTCTTGTAGTGAGGGGCCAAAAACTGAACACAGGATTTGAGGTGCAGCCTGTACCTGTGCTGAGTACACGGGGATGATCTCTGCCCCAGCACTGCTGGCCACACTGTTTTTCATCAAGTGAAAAAATCTTCATTGATATGCTATCTAAGGTCTCAGTTAAGCTCATGACTTGTAGCTTGACCAAGAAAAAGCAAGCTTACCCCTATGAATTTACTAGTTTTTTACAATTGTGTGGAGTTGATTATTGCAATGGGAAGACCCTAAGGTAGGAATCTAAGGGTAGAGAAGTTGCTTCAAACTTGCAAGTTCTGCCTCCTACAAGGAAAGTTTTAAAATCTGGTGTTACTTTGGCACTTTTAATATGCTAAGATATATTGGCAGATACAGAGAGCACAGCATCAAAACTGTTCTCAATTTTTATTCTTAAAGAGCATTCAGCATATATTATATATTTAGCAGTAATCAATCCAGTCAATAGCCTTGAGCTAACATATCTCGGAGGGAGATGAATGTCAGACAGAATTAATTCCTTTATGGAAATTTATTATTTGGAATATAATCTATTCTAGTATTTACAGTTATGGAATTTTGTAGCAGTCATAGTCAGTCAATCCCTTTCATTTCAGGAAGATATTCAATAAATGACAGCACTCCAGGCACTGTTGCTTATTTCCTTACAAGATAAAGAGAGTATTAGCAGTGATGATTTTGTCCAAGATTCCTACAGAAGAAATGTATTTGCATATATTTTGAAGCAGAAGCCTTGACTCTTCCTGATGCACTGAAAGATCTCTTTGAAACATATTCTGCATAATCTATTAAATCAATGTTGTACATCCTGTGTAGTTCAGTTTACAAGTGAACAGAAGATAAAGAAGCTAATAAGTTTATAGGCATATTAAATACAGGGTATAATGAATAAATAAAGATATATATATGATTTGTTTATTGTTTGGTGAACTATCCTGTTAGACAAAAGGAGAATTGGGGCAGAAGCAGTGCTATTTTTTTCTTCTAATTCTCTCTGAGGAATATAAATGATCCCAACTACAATGCTCAAATACTGAAAAAAAATCTACTTAAAAAAAAAAGTCTTCTTAATCAAACCAAATTCAAAGTTTTACACTCCAAAGAATAAACATAAAGACAATACTTTAAAAAGTTTCTCAAACTGAAAAGGGGAGGGCAGCATTTTGGAGATGAAAGCAGAAAGCAATCGCATATTTTGCAAGAGTGGAAGAAAGGTTTCCACATAACAGGGAAAATGTTTACACAGTATTTTTCACAAAAAAAGAAACAAATTTGGTTGTTGGTTTTCAAATGCCTTACATTAAAATAAAAAAAAAATCGTGAATAGTACAAATCACTATTCACTTAAAACCACTAGAATTTTAGGAATTAAAGATATAGGAAATTTAATGAATCTGAAAGACTAGAAAGAATGGGTTTGGGAAAGTGACTTTATGACTTTTTTTTTGTCAAGTTGCCTCTTGTGTTTTGCCAGTTTTTAAACTCTTGACACATTTTCTCAAAAGCAGTGTCAAAGGTACTGGTAAAACAGCTTCATAAGGATGACAGCTTTATTAAACAGCATTCCCCAGAGAAGGACACTAACAGCTGGTTAATATTCATCACTGCAATTTACGGACACTAGTTGAGTGCTATGTCAACAAAATCAGCTTTTGTTCAGATAAAGGTTTTTGAACTGGTTTAAGTCTTTTTTGTTAGCTGGAAAATCTTGGTTTTACACTGTGTAAGTCTGTGCACAGCTGTAGACATTGCTTCCTTTAAACAAATATCTATATTGCTATCTGTTTAATCAAAATGAAGTAGATGTAGTCAAACGATCTCCTAGTCTACAATGATGCTTCCCAAATGCTGGAAAGTTAAATTAAACTTTCAGAAAAAAGATATGCTTGTCATAGCATAAAAGCTGTGCTGTTAGAAACTTTGTCTTGAGACTTTTTAAAAAAAAAATCCTTACTACCACGTGGAAGACAGAAAGTTATCCTGGGCTGGTTTAAGTGGACTTGAATAAAAGTCCAAGTTTAAGAGTCACAGTCAATTCTAAATTTAAATGTGAATCTATATAGAAATTTTTGTTAAACCTTTGTCACTTTTGCAAACTACTTAGAAACTACTTTGTTTTCTCACATTTGTTCCCATACTCCCTGCATGTGCAGCCCTTTGAGCCATTTTCCTACTGTGATTCCTGTCTTTAATAATTTTGTAAGTGCAGCTGACATTTGTACTTGGGTGTAAACTATGATGATGTAATATGATTGGCAGCAAAATCTTCAGAGATTGAATTGCGGATCTTTACTCATGTTATTATTGCTCCATTTCTCATGTACATGACATGACACTTGATGCAACTGTGCAGGAAAACTCCTGGTACTAGAATGACAGAGAGTTAAACAGAGTTAAATTTATATTTAATAAATTAAATTATCATTCTTTCTGATAGCATTTGGAGAGTTATCCTCATCTCATATGCAAGTGCCACAGCTTGCTTTTCTCCCAAGTAAATCTTGCCTTAGCAGAGGTGTTAATGTGATTTTCTTATGCAAACAATATATTTTCTGTGAATGTACATGGAATGTGTGTATGTTTCTCAGTATGCACCAGTTATGCTGTGGTATTTGTAAAAGGAAGCTCTTTATTTACTAGCCATTAGAGGTCCTTGTCAGATATAAGCATTTAATTTTTCTTAGCTTGAGACAATATCTACAGCAGTTTGTTGAGTATAAAGCTGCAAAACAGAGCTGCTCTGCTCAGCAGATTGTGGGTCTTACATGTGCAGAAAACACTTATGACTTTAATTGTGTAATTAAATTTCACAGAAAGAGCCCTTTACAAGGGTGAAAAACAAACATTTCTGACATCCAGGCTCTAACTGCTGCTAGCAGCTTTTCTTGTTTGCATGTTAGTGACAACTTCCAAATGCTGATGTTTGTAGTCACTCACTTATCCCTATTTACCCACTTTCCCACCTTTCTTATCTTTCACATACCAAATATTTCACTTTCTAGCGAATGGGACACAAAACTATTGCAATACAGAGATAAGATCATTGCCAAGCTCTTAATGTATTTATTTTGTGAATGGAATGTATAGTTACTGTGTTGAGGCTCACTATTAATTCTCTGGCTTCTTCCATGTTAATCTTCTACTCTGATTTTTGTCCCTGTTACTAATAGCAATGTCCTCCAGTTTTCTCAGATTCATGGTTATTTCTCCAAGCCACTTGGAGCAAATAGCCGTGGGAAGAAAAGAGGTGTAATACGACTTTGGACACTCAGGAGTTGACAGTGCACTGTTTTGACAGACAAGATTTCCATAACAGACTGTCTCTTGGCTATCCATGCAAAACTGGTTTCAACCATTTTCAAGTGGTGTGGTTCACAGCTTTTAAAGCACACAGTGGCTGACTGTCATGTTTAACCTGAGGTGTTTCAGAAGGGGAATTAAAGACCATGCTGCACAAATCTGACTGTTGAGGAAGAAACACAAGGCTATTTTTGAAATCTGGGATCCTTGTATGTGGGTAAGGGGAGGTAATTCAAAAGTTTATCTTAGTTGAATTTTTGTAAATGGCAATCTGTGTCTAAGGTAACAATGTGCACCCACATCTGAAAAGCCAGCTGTATCCTGGGCTGGATCAAAAAGAGTGTGACCAGCAGTTCAAGGGAAGTGATTCTGCCCCTCCACTGTGTTCTTCTTTGATCCTGTCTGGAATACTACATCCACCTCTGGGGTCCTCAGCATGGAAAGATAAGGATCTGTTTTAGCATGACCAGAGGAGGACAAAACAATTGTCTGAAAGATGGAGCACCTCTCCTCTGAGGAAATGCTGAGATTTGGAGTCGTTCAGCTGGGAGAAGTGTCTGGGTGACCTTTGAGTACTTAAAGGGGGCTATATGAAAGATGGAGAAAAACTTTTTAATAGGGCCTATTGCTGTAAGGGACGTGGTAACAGTTTTAAATTAATAGAAGGTAAATTCAAACTAGATACAAGGAAAAATATTTTGGAACCAAAATAAATATTGAGATGGGAGCTATACCACTATACTTATATCAGAACTGTTGGCAAATATTTTTATTTTTAAGAATTGCAAAACTCTGATGAAGGCACTATATTGAAGGCTAAATTAAATCCTGACATGGCTATAGTGTCAATAGATGATAATATCCCTACCATCAATGACTTTGTGTCAATGTTTAATTTAGCTGATATCTGAAAAACACTGCTGCCTCTTTCTGAGGCATCTATAACTTCTGTTCAGTATGCTGTGATCTTTTTTTTCCTGTGTAGTTATTTCATTTTTCATGTATGTGCAAATACTTTCCTCTGGTGTATCTATATCAAGTGAAACACAAATTGTATTGGCACCACTGGGCGTAATTAATCTTCTTTTTTTCTTTTTTAAAGAAGATGAAGAGCAGTAATATAAGAAATAAATAACGTGGGAACAGATTTATTTCCCAAGTGAGAGCAAATAGATCGTCTCTCTAAGAGCAGTCAGTTTGGTCTGTGGTTTGTAAAATCTGGCAAGGTAATGGTCATGGTCAAAATAAAAATGAGGGAGAGGGGGTATAATAGAAGAGCCAGGCTGAGTATATAATTACCTAATTAAATTTCTTTATTTCTGTCTACTCAGTGCCTCTTTTTGTATTCATCTTCAGGTTATGCAGGGTACAGAAGTGACAGTTATACAAAGCCAGCAGAAAAAAACAGAAGAGAGAGAAACTTTCAGAAAGAAAATCTGTGGAGGTTAAATTATCAAGGAGAAACTTTAAGTTTCCTTTTCATTGGCCTATTTTCTTAGAAGCCTGTGGGAAACAGTAAGGAGAAAAACACTAGATAAACTTGCATCATGTTCACTTTAGGGGTTGAATTAAAATACATAATTTTGGTGTTATACTGTCTTTCTCTTTGGCATTCTGCAAGTCAGAAAGATATAATTTAAATGTACTATAAACTCTTAGAGAAAGGAGCATCCTTGTAAAATTCCATTTGATAATTTTAGACTGTCTTCTTTACTTTTAAAAAATTTACTCAGGAGTCTACATTTTTTAATAACTTCCTTCTGTCATACTCATTTGCTTCTTTCTACAGGCAAGTGATGAAACACATGGTTTTAACTTCCCTTTGTTAAATTTAGGACTTAATGAAGCACATATTATTAATACTGCAAAACTATGAGTGATGATGTTTAGCTCATAAATTAATGCTCAATTTTTTAACCTTTTTATAGCAAAGTACATATATTTACATGTTTGTAAAGGTTATACAGTGACTTAAAAGATGAAATGAATTTTTGTTTTAAATAAAAAGGAAACATTTCAGAATTGTATATTTCATAAATAAGGTAATGGTAAAATGTGGTGGTGATAGATGAAAATAATTAGATTCACAAGTCATTATGTCACCTAATAGATTTCAATGACAACAGAAAGTACCCTCATGGGTTACCTCTGGTGAGGAGTCAGGCCTCATCCAGCTGCTCACTCACACCTCCTCAGGGGTGAATTTGTATGGTAAAAGTGTAAAAATTTGCAGGCTGAGAAAAACCCCAGTTTAATAGGGAAAGAAGACTGAGTGGACAAGCCAAGTAAAATGAGGAATTTATTCGCAGCTTCCCATTGGCAGGTAGGTTCCTAGTAATTTCCAGTAAAGCAGATCTTCATCATATGTAGCTTTTACTTGTGAAGACAAACACTAGAATTCCTTATGTTCCCCCTACTTTCCTGTAGGCTTTATTATGAAGTATGATGCTATATGGTGTGAAACATCCCTCTGGTCAGATGAGCCCAGCTGCCAGGGATGTGTCCCCTGCCCACCCTTGTGCACCCCCATCCTCCTCGCCCTGGTGCTGTGTAAGCACTGCTCAGCAGTAACCAAAACTTCCCCGCACTCTCAACACTGTTTTGGCTGCAAACCCAAAACAAACCACCATGCTGGTCATTATGGAGAAAACTCACTCCATTCCAAGTAGAAAGCTTCTGCATTCTCTTCACAGTTCTGGCAAATGTAATGCAATCAGCTCTTTAAGTAACAGCAACATTTGCAATGTGCTTTGATAGCACGCTGCAGATGGATCCTGGATGAGACCCTTAGGCCATGAATAGTGATGGGTATTAATTTGCTAAAATATAAAATTGAGGTACTTTGACACTTTGATTTGAAGGGAGTTATTTTCCGTATTTGAATGCAAATGGAAAATGAACAAATACCTGAGGAACCAGACTTTGTTGCCTGAAGAATTTGATGTGCTTGAGAAGACCCTGTGGGAGGGGTTTATTGAGTAGCCACTGACGTACAGAAAGATGAAAATTCTAACCACAAAGAAAGGACTCAGTTCAAAGTCAATTTATGCAAAATGTGTGAGTGGGTGCTAAGGCTGACTCTGTTTCCTGAAGGCCTCTGTCATCAATTATACAGTGCAACCTGGATGCCTCATGATGGCTTGGGGACACATTGCACTGGATTTTTTCAGTTCAGGACCCAGGGTGATATAGATTCCATGTAGATTCAAACCTGTGTACCTCAATGAGCAGTGACTAAATCTCAAGATTAATCAGTTTTGGCATGTACTGTGTAAAATTGCAACATTTTTCTGCTTTCATTTATAGGTTGAATTAGATGTGTGTACACACACCTCAAAAATTGTAAGTGAAACTTAAATTCAGACCTGGGTTTTACAGTTACCGCTACCTGTAGTTCATATATCATGAGGTTCTCGGTGTCCAATAATCCCATGTCTTCATCAATCTTATGAACAATTCAGAACTGGTCACTTTTACTAGTTGGCTTTGCTGTAATGAACTCCTAGGCTGTGAATCCACCTAAATTGTAAGTCTAGAAGCTCAGAAAATTTCTTCCCAGCACACAATATGTGAGTACTTTTTATAAACTTTCCAAGACTCATCTTGAAGGAGCACATAGGAGGAATAAAAAAGTTGCTATAAGTGGTCTAAGCACAGATTTCAACAAAGAAGCATTTTAGAGTCTAAAAACATAAAATTGATATACTGTTCTCTATTAAGAGCTTCTTTCAGGCTGCTTGAGTGGTAGGTTGTTCTGGTATGGAAAATTGTTGGTGTCTTTTTATGCAGAATGCCTGAAGGTATCATGGTGCCCTGAATAGCCGAGGATCTGTGAGGTCCACTGTGAAGCAAGACATGTGATCCAAATATAGCTTAGAGGCAAATCTTTTATTTTGCCACACAGTGTCAACAGGAAAAAAAAGCCAAAAACCAACCCACAATGAAGATAATTGTAGTCATATAAAAATTAAAACAGATGTGTCATTTTGTTGCAGTGGCTGGAGGAGAATACCAATGAGGCAAGGTCTGAATAAGAATCGGTAGTAAAATCTTTTTTTATAAGGTAGTTGATTTAATTTCCAAAATAATGTGGTTAACAAACAAACTATTAATACTTTAAATTCAAATTGTTGAACTTAATTTTTAAGCCCAAACATGAGCTCCATGACATTCTAAGCAAAAATGCTTACTTGTGAGCTTCTTCTGGAATAGAAGAAGTAACTTTTGGCAAAAGTTGGACAGTTTTGTTCTACTGTTGTACTCACTTGAGAGACAGCCTTTTCTTGTATTTCAAATTGCTGGCTAGCTAAAGAAATTAGACTTCTTACCAAAATGCAGACAACCCTTCCTAAATATATATATCTTTCTTTCACTAATGATATTTTCCTTTCCTTTTTTTATATAGTATTAGAGTTACTTATACACTTTAAATTGAATTTTTAAAAAACAGTTTAAAGAGTTAAAACAATAGAAGTTTAAAACAGAAGGCCTTTAGTGGCCTAAATGGTGTACAGCTGTGTTTTCCCAGGTGCAGGAGACTCATTTCTAAAGCTGCCTTTTATGTTTTAGTGCACCAAAATCATCTCGTCAATGTGTAGATGTACATTTATGTTACAGATACTTACCTTAAGAAGATCAGAGATGTTTAAAAGCTGAGTATAAGTCCTTTTAGGAAAAGGGCCATATAGATTTTAATAAGAATATTTGAAAATGGTAAGTATTAGGATCAAAAATAACTTTTGTCACTGATTTTTAAGGGAGAAAAAGATTTTAAAATGGATCTAAGGGGAAATTCCAAACATAAGAAAAATGTAATAGTAGCACATGGAACACAATCTATAATCTTCAGCAATTGCCTTCCTTTTTTATCAGTTCCTTCTCTTGCTTTGATTATGTCTTTAGGCTGCAAATTATTTAGAAAGAAGTATCTTGGATTCACACCTATCAGTGCAGTACACACTCTCTTAGTGTCACCAATATAAAAAAAAACAAAAACAAAAGGAAAAGCTGATGCTTAGACTACACTAGAAGTGCATATTTTATTATTCTAAGTGATTTCTACTTTTAGAAAAAGCACGCTACTGGAGAAACTGGACTTTTAATACAGATCTTTTTATTAAACTTAACATTATTGAATTTCTCTGTGCTGAGGAACTGATCCATTAACCACTATTGTTAGGACATCATCTATTTCTTATAACAGCCATTCTACTGACTCAAAATAAATTCAATATTTCGACTATATTGTTCTTGTACTAGAAACAGAGTGAGCCTTAATTTGGCTGTTTGCTTTCCCCATTCTGGTTGGTCCATTTTTTTCTTGTCTATGGAGTCTTAACACATCCTACTGTATTATACGCAGTATGGGCCAAATGTTTGGTGTAACTGACAGTTCTATCACTTTAAGTAGCTATTTTTCCTTTCAAAATATTTTTCATTTAAATGGCTAAATTGTTCTTGTTTTCATGCTCATAGTGTACTGTTTATTCCAAGATGATGATTAATCTGTCCTCCAGAGATGTCAGACAGTGCTGTTGCCACTGTTGTTTACCAGTCTGTGTCTGTGCTGAGCTTTGTGTGTGTGATTTTGTAAGGAGGTGGGAATCATGAGGGAAATTGTGTTAGTGACATTGTGAATGGAACTTTGAATTTATAATATCTGATTGGTTTAATATTTAATATTTTAGTATTTAATATATTTTTATATATCACAAGTAGATTTGACTTGTCAGTTAATGAGGAGAGCAAAATACAAGGCAAATAGTATTTTTTGCTTTCTTATTACTTCCACACAGCTGTTAGAGTCCTGTGGGTTAAGACAAGATTACCTCAGAAGTCATATTTCTCAACTTTGTCACTAAAAAATAAGTGGTATAAACCCTCAGTCAGTTTATAAATGGTTAGAAATGTAGTTTGTATTTGTACAGCTTTAGTAATAGAAGTCACATTCAGGACATATGAATGATTCTATTGGAACCAAAAACAAATGGGATCAAAGATGTCCTTTGCCTTCTTCCCCTCAATATTTCTGTAAATCTGCTGATTTCAATCCCCACACTTCTGCTGACACAAGTACCTATTGAATTGCGTATTCAAATGAATATACAAATAATCTGTCTAGAAGGAAACTCGTATTTACTTAGTTTTGAGGTATTTTAAAGCAGTGTTTGCTTTCCTTAACCTAGATAATTTCACAGATCTGCCTTAGGGAAGGGTTAAACAGTTGTGTCTACATAACATAAGCAGGAGAGAAGTGTGGGAGCAAACAGCTGACAATGGGTGAAGGGTGATAATGATATAAACCTCTTTGTTGCTGAGAAATATCTTTGATATATTTTTGAAATATCTTACATGTTTGATATAAACAGACTGTTACATTCCAAGGAAAGGGAAAATGGAAATTATTGGAGATGATGCCAGTGCTCAGTAACACCAGAATTCCATATTTATAACAACGTAAGTAGCAAACTGTCATTCAGCTTGCCTGAAATTGACTGGACAGCATGGAGTAGTCAACAGATACTTTCTGCCTTTCAGTATCAGATAGTACATTATCCCTAATGTGGTGTAGATGTGAGCAGTGTTAAAAGAAACTCCTTCCCTTCTCTGCTCCTGCTTTTGGCTGCCTGTGTCCAGTATTTCCCTTGAGCCAGATCCAATGACAGAAATTTAGCTTACCACTAAAAGAATAAACCCAAAGCAAACAAAAATTAGTTTTCCATTAGATTAGGTTGCTAAAGTGACTCATCCTGCAGCTGTGGATTAGTTACATCTCATGCACGGAAATGAAACAGCAGCTGGGGCTGGGGAAGAGACCACCCTGCTCAGTGACAGCTCACAGTTTCTCCAAACATGCTGTCATGTTCTGGAAGACACAATCTCACCCTCAGCCCACTTCCCTCCCTTCCTGTCAGCATGAACATCTGTGTGGAGCTAAAGAGCTGACCTGTGGTATTTCTAGTCTGGATCAAGTTTACCAAACTGATGCAAACTCATGCCTTGCTGTAAGAGAAAGGATAGTGCAGAGCAGGGTTTAACAGCCAGGACGAAAGTGAGGCTGCTCTTCACAACAGGGTTGCTTCTTTAAAGTACATGCAAAGCTCTGGATTTAGGATATAACTGTAAAGCATCTTAATCTAATCTAAAACACCACTTCAGCATTCATGCTGTACCTACCCTTATACCTGGGCCAGTCTTCCTGTGAGATGATCATGGCAACCAAGTTCAGAGAAGTAATTTGTTTTAAAAAAATCTATTCTAAAAATGGCTTTTTGACTATATGACTTTTCAAATTACCTCATTGCTTTATCAGGTGACTAACAAGGGAAAGAGTAGGAACTCTGACTGTGGTAGTCCTCATTTTAAATCTGTTCAGGCAGCCAGCGAATTTAAATGTATCTACCGTGGGTTGATGAAAGTAAGAAAAAACACTTCTCTGGAGTTTCTCTGGTGTCCCAAGCACAAACAGCCACATGATTTTAGTATTTTTATTTTGGAAAGAAAAAACAATTTGACTAGTTCTTTCCTGTTTAGTGTCTCTCTTTTATGACACTTAGAATTCTAGCCCTGCATTGCAAATAAGTGATAATAAACCTGGCACAATATTAATCTGCCATTTCCAAGTCTTAACAAAGTGGAAGAAATCAGTGATCAGAGTCTACATTAGTGGAGTAAATAATTTTTCTAGTATAATTTCTTTATGCAGCCAAACACTGCATAAAAAATGAGTTTCCTGATAATGAATATGATCAAAAGCATGGCTCTATATTTGTGGCTGTGAAAAGCTATTTTGCTATCACAAAAAAGAAGTGCTTTTTCTTCTTAATCGTTTCAATTGCTTCTGTAAATTTCTGTAGCTAATTTTGGAGGGAATATGAATTCATAAATTGGTTGTGGAAATATTCAGTTTGAGCTTTCTGCATACCATGAGGTTATAAATTCTCTTGCCTTTTCAATATGTCAGGAAGTTTCAGACCCTTTGAGGGAAAAGAGGAAAAAAAAATTCACCTTTACTCCAACCAGTTTAAGACTTTCTGTATGAGGATGACAGATCCAAAGACCATTATCTTCCTGTAGCATGATAACGCAAGTCTTTTTCAAGGAACTCCTCCAAAGAATGAGTGCCAGGAATACCAAGAGTTGAGAGTTCAGACTCTGGTCGTGATGGATGCGGAAAGGATGGGTGACATTTGTTCAGAAATTCCTAGTGGCTGGGAGAAGGCAAGATGTCTTTGGTGGAGTACGTGCCCGCGGCTGTAGATGCTGCTGACAGTCCCAGGGGACTGAGGGAGGCTCCCCCTTAGCCAGCAGATCATTGTTTTGCTGTCTGTAAGCTGATGTATTTTATTGCCTTTCTTTCTCTCTTTCAAAGATTCTTTTGAGATTTTCCTGCCCTATTTGTGCAGAAGGGAGAAACAGACAATCTAGTTTGGTGAGGATGGACCATATGCACGTTTAATTTGAAGGCTGAGCCAATGTTGCAGACCAGTCTCAGGTTCAAAGGCAAATCAAGGATAGGAAAGAACTTCCTATGTAAGAAAATTCCATTTACCCCTGAAACTGCAATGCAAGGCTGTTTTAATGATCCTAATGGACCCCGGCATGGATAAGTTTCTCCAGAACATATACTGTGCTCGCCCAGCTGCCCTCTGACTAGTAAACCTGGGCAATTTATTAGAATCTGGTGCTAGACAGTTTGGACATTTTTTCAGAGATAAACATAAAAAAAAAAAGAAAAAAAAAAGTTGTATTTAAGAAATGCCACTTGAAATTCTTCCATTGACCAAAAAGGATATATTTTTTGATTATAAGATAAAAAATTATTTTACATTTATTTTCTATTTTAAACAAAAAATATTGCTTTGGTGCAAAACATGCAAAAAAATATTTTCAACTAATATTTTTTCCCTTGCTCAGAAAACTCTGATGGTAATAACATTATACCTGCATTTATACATTTTTTTTTTCCACCACGGAAATGATTACCTAAATTAAACCCAAACTGATGATTAATTTGAGATCTATGACACTCCCTTTTCTACCCTGTAAATTCATTATTTTCTTCAATACTCTTTACTTTCTTTAGAAAATTCATGGGGCACAGATATGTAACTCTAAAAAAATAGGCTGCTCTCCACCCTGTTTACTCTTGTTCCCAGCAGAAATATTTGTGTAGGCATTTGTGGGAATGTAATTTCTACTCCAGTTTCTTTCCCTAGTGATCTTGCCACAGGTCTTTTTTTATGGAGTGATAAAACCAGGTTTTGTATGTGCAGTTTTTAAAATAACAAAACAAAAAACCCCAAACTTCCACAATTGATTCACAATCAGTATAATGTGCAACTAAAATTAATTATTCTGATTAATCTTGTAAATTCATACACTTATCTTACTGAGAGCTATAGTCTTCTGTTCTGTTAAAATCTAAACCAAACAAAGAATGAAATTTCTCCAGTGCCTTTTTGGTGCTCTTCTAGTTACAAAAAGGAATTGCATATTAATTTTACTGTGGGATCCAGCTTTGGTTGGTATTCCTGACTACAGCATGTGAAATAGAATTCATTGAAGCTATGGGAAGGAATTTTTCAGAGTTCTTCACTGTTGACCTGCCTCTGCTCTTTTACTAATTTCATCTGAAGCAAAGAGAAATTATGTTAAGTGCTTCTGGAAATCCTTCCTTTCAGAGGAATCAGAAGAATAGCTTGAGACAGTAATGTTTTCATAAAATTGCACTCATTATTTAAAAAAAAAAAAAAAAGTAATCTGCAAATTCTGCTCAACATGTGGTTTTTTGACCTCCCTGAACAGAAGGATGAATAAAAACTTCAGGGTTTCTCCCTGTTTATATTCCTCTTTGATCTTACAGTATTACTTTCTGGTGATATTTATCCTTTTTTTCTGCTAGCTTCCTTTGGTAAATGAATATATGTGGAGCTTCTAAAAATTGCTTCAGTGGAACTAGTAAAAAGGGGATTACACAAACCCATTCTCTCCCCAAAAAATAAATCCCCTTGAAACAGCTAATTATTTTCATGTTTGTGGGCATCCTAACACTAAGAGTCTTCTGAACTCCCACGGTTCTAGACTGTCTCAGTTTCTGACCTCCCAAGTAAAACTTTTAGTGGAAATGCAGTGTCAAAAGACTTCTTGATCTCTTTGAAAAGGCTCTTTCTTGTTATAGTTTCAAGTTCCTCAGCTGCAAATCTACTAGTTACACAACAGATAATTAGGTCCATATAAGGCTGCAAAACATCCCAGGCTTAGAAATCACCTCAAAGAGTCTAGATCTCTTTGTAAATTGGCTAGTCTGAGTAAAGGATTAAATTATGGAATATTAAAGCATATTGCTCATTATTATATGAAAAGAAAAAAAAAAGTTCTATTGTTGATACTGTGTTTGGGGCAGTTCCATAGTGACAGAAAGAATTCCCTTTCCCCCCCAATTTTCTTTTCTTCTAAACCTGTAAGAACAGAATTTAAACATTCTTAAACTGACTGAAAAGAGCACTCAACAGAGCCTGTCTCTGTAGACCATCCCCTGAGTATTTGTAACCATTGATGAGACCCTTCTCCTCTCCAAGCTAAAGAGACTCAATTCTCTCACCCTTTTCTCACAGGACAGATGTTCCAGATCATTAACCACTTCTGTAGCCCTTTGTAAGACTCCCTCTGGTCCATGTCTCTGTCATATTGAAAAGCCCAGATCTGAACACAGTACTCCAGGTATGGCTTCACCAGTGCTGAGCAGAGGGGCAGGATCACTTTCTATAGGCAGTTCTTTGTCTCAGGCAGCTCTGGGCATCACTTACGTTCTCTGGTGCAAGGGCAGGTTGCTGGCTCATGTTCAGCTTGGTGCACATCAGGAGCCCCAGGCCCTGCTCTGCCAAGCTGCTTTCCAGCTGGATTGCCCTGAGCACACATTGGTGCTTGAAGTTGTTCCTCCCCAGGAGCAGGATGTTGCACTTTGTTGCACTCCATGGTGTTCCCATCAGCCCATTTCTCCAAATATTGAGGCCAACCTTCTTTGCGCGGCTAATTCAATAATTTTGCTGCTCCTGTGAAAAGGTATTTCCTCACCTAGTGCAATAAAAATTAAAAGATTATTTTTTGTTTCTCTTGAACCATATTCTGTTTAAAGATGGGTTGAGTTTATCGGTGTTATGTGATAATTATTGAAATTCATGTCTTTTATTTCCATAGCTCTATTAAATTACATTACTTTCCTTAACATCCTATCTTAGTAACAATTGTTTTGGGAATAGTGCAGACATTTGCAGAACTAATATGGGAATTAAGTTTTCTGAAGGCCTTAGAAAAATTGTCTATTTCAAAACCTTTTATAAAACTGTGTTTGAAAATGTTTTTTCAATATTTTTTTCTGAAGTGAAGTCTTAGTCTTCTAAATTCACCTTTCCAATCATGATAAAAAAGTACCAAGTGGGCTCTCTGATCTTTACTTGTAAAATACATTAAATATCTGATTATGGTTAAACAAAGAATGTTATTTATAGTTCTTACCACAGCTGGTGATACTGAAGAGAAAATTTTGTAACATCGGAATCATTAACATGTCTAGGAAAAAAAGTATAGTCTTTAACCTTGCCAGTAGCCTAATAAGTTCAGTAAGTTTCTATGTAATTTAAGGAAAAAGAAGTAATGAAAGTCTTTTCAGTGGTTAATAACTTTTGTTCTTCTGTCTTCTTTAGAGTTAACCTGTGTTTGTTTTTCCCATGAACCTTTTTCCCAGTCACTGTCAGGTGCTTCATTTCCTGTAAAAATCCTGTCTTATGCACCCCAATGTTCAAAATGGCTCTTCAGCACATCAACACTGATATTTTTACCCTTTTTTTTTCCTGAAATGGATGCAATTTTTCCAGAGGATTTTTATTTTTGACTAAACACTTCTGCCAGCATGATTCTATACCTTAAAATTTACATGCGTGAATCTGTGTGTATAGTCCCTGAGCTACTAATATCTACTTTTCCAAATGTTAGAAAACTTAGCTTCTTCACCTAAAAAAAGAAAAAAAAAATCCCAAACTATATTAACCTCTAGCCCTTACCCCCTTGGAAAAAAAGCCCAAAACAAACCAGCAAACAATCACACCAAAACTTGTGGAAAACCTGGGGGACATAGGTCATCTGCTATATGAGAAGAGGTAAAAAACCATTTTACACATTTCTGAATTGTTTTCCTGGATGAGTTTAATAGCTTGAGACACCAGAATGTTCGGGATGGAGTCATTCTGAACAGTGCCATCCAAAAATCACAGTCATTCCCACAGCCCAGGCAGTAGTCAGCTGTTCCCACAGGGTGTATTAGCAAAACCTTTCCACATCAGCAAAGCCTTTAGATCAAATTTCACTTCTTCCAAAGTTATCTAACAGCATTGCTGAAAAAAAGCTTACATAACATAAGAGTAAATTCACACTTACAAGTCTGTAATTCGAGTCTTTAGGAAAGTACATAAACCCTCAATGTACAAAACCAAAAGCATGATAAAAAAATAAAAGTATTTGAAAGGAAAACACCTTTCTGTGGTTTTTCTCTATCACAGTTAGACTAAATCTTAGCTGCTCATACTAAATTTTGTAGTATAGTGAGAATCCAGGCCTTTGGTTGGTACAATTCTCATGAGATGAGCATATGCTGCCTCACATGAGTGGGGATAGGATGAAGGCATTTGTGTTACCTGAGGAAAAAAGTTCTGGAAATAGACAATTACATGCTAATTTCTGAAATGAGATGAAAGGTGGTCCTTTGCTACTTTTGTTATCTACTTTGATTGCTTAGATATCTTTTGTTCAAAGCCTGTTTCTGGTCACTACTAATTGGATGTGCTTCACACAAAATTTTTTTCCTACAACATTAGTTCAGTTTGCCATGATCTTTTACCCCTAAAAATTCTTTCTTATTTGCTGAAGTAAAAACTTATATTTTGAGTTCTTGACAGTAATAATTATTGATATTATGAATCATACAAATCTAGCTGATTCATACTGTGTGAAATTATAACACAGGCTTGATACTATTATAATATTGTATTGGAGCTTTGAGATGATAAATAACCTTGCCCACTAAGTTGTTGCCATATAGATTGATTCTAAAACACAGTCTAAACAGAAAATGAAAATCAAAATATCATAGCAGTACACTGACTTATATATCTGGCCTTGTCATATAAATTAGGTTTTCTTATTAGAGTAACCCTGTGCAATTTGGTTGGTTCAGTATATGGTAGAGAGTAAGAAAAATGTTTATAAAGTTTATGAAGTTCACCAATTTAAAGCATTCTTCTCCCTAATATTAAAATTTTCAATTTCATTATTCCATTATAAAAACTATTCCTCTTTGAATAGTGGGACAAATGGGAGTAATAACTGACTTGACTAGCCAAATCCAGCTGCTGGTGATTAGCACTATCAAAGCAATGTTTCTTGCTCTCTGAAATACTGCGGATCCTTTACTCTTCTGGAAACACCTAATCTATCTAGCAAACACATAACAAAGCAACCATGGGTGCAATCCCCCATATAAAAGTCCTGTCTTCTTTGCACTTGGAAGCATAAATATTTTGAAGAGAATCATTGGAAAACCAACAGCTTAAAGCAGAACTAGAATTACTATTTCCTCATCATCACCACTTCTTTTTTTTTTTTTTAACCCAACAGACAACATGAAATTCTGCTGAGATTCTTGTGAAAATGCTTATTTATTTCCTTTTTGTTTCTCTGATACCATGTTTGAACTGTTAGGCAGGATTCTGACTTTAGCAAGTTAGACACTGGTGGACAAGACACCTTACTTCATGAAATTGTGGGCAGAGCAGTAATTTTGAATAAACTTTACAATTTAGAAAATTTACATCGACCTATGTTTTATATCACTTTCTTTTGAAGATTAAGATTAGTCTTTGAAATTTTTGGTCCCTTCATTATTGAACTAGTTACAAGTTGTCATTAATATTGTTGCTCTAACATTGTCATAGCAAAGCATGTGTCAAATCTGGTACTGGATAAACTTTCTGATATAGTTTATCTTCAACTGAGCAAATTGCATGAAGTAGTGTTTAAATTTATTAATTTATCAGAATTTGTATACAGTTGAGTTATGCTGTGTGCTACTTTTTAAATCTAATGTAAGTCATAGTAAGTCCATCATGTAATATGAAACTGCTATCAAGTTGAAGCAATTTAATTTATCTTTGCAGTCCTGTAGAAAATATATATTGGCACTGGGTGCTATAATAATAATAATAATAATAATAATAATAATAATAATAGTAATGCAACTATTAAATAAAAGTTATAAACATTACTAGACTTATATACCGCAGAACACAACATGTACTTGTTTTTCTTTGAAAATAAGTTTCCAGTCTTTTATCACAAGTTGTGGGGAAAATTTTGTCAATTTGTTACATGCCTTATGTCAAATTTTTTTTACAGTTGCTAGTTCTACATTTTCAGTTTAAGAATGACTTAATGTGGGGAGCTGAGTATTCAACAGACTTTGGCTTGGATATGTTAGGTTTGAATGAAACCTAAAGATTTAAATATTTCCTAGTATATGCGTTGGACTCCCTTAGTTTTAAATGCTGCTGTTCCAGAACAACTGACCAAGAATTATAATTTTGAAAATATCAAGAAGTGAAAACAAAAATTTGAACCACCATTACTGGACCAGTAATGACTTCTTGAATTTGGAAAAAAACCATACCCACCTCAACCCTGAAACAATAAATGTGTGAGTGGTGTCTGTTGCTGTATTGTGTAGCTGTTCTGGAACTTCATAATAACAAGAGAAATGTCACTTTCTTACAATTTCTATTCCAAATGTTTGAGCAGAAGAATCCAACTAGCATGCTTATCTCTCAATTGCAAGCTGCTTTCCTTGCTTTTTCAGGTGCCAAAAAGTCCAGCTGCCCAATATCCTACTTAGAAAATCTTCAAATTCCCCTGGCAGCTTTTATGAAACAGCAAACATTATCAATTATAAAAGCCTTATGGAAGATCTGAGGTTGAATATGCCAGGAAGAGTCTAAAACCAACCAAATAAAAGCTTAAAGTTTATCTGCTGGTTTGATTATTCATGTTCAAACTCATTTAAAGAGAATCCTCTTTGCCTTAACAGATCCTAGACTCTGTGAAGTTTTTTCCAGAGTAGGTAGAATTGAGAAGTCTCAGTTGCCTTGGGGGTGCTTTTCTTTGTGGCCACAGGTTTGGCTCTTTAGGGAAGGCAATAACAGAGCCCAGTGGGGAGATGTTTCCAAGCTTCAGGAATCCTTGGAATCAGAACACCTACCAAATTTCGCAGCTCTAGTAATAACATAGAGAACAATTACAAAGAGAAGAGTACAAACTATGTGTGGAGGGATTGTTTGTTCCTTGGCTGGTTGGTTTCTATTATTTCTATGTTGCATGCATAGGGGATTTCTTTCCAGATACTCTGCTCATCAGGTTTTTGTGCACACAGATCTTCAATTCTGAGTCTCCTATGAGCTTTTTGAGCTGAATAGAAATTGGGTTTTATTACTAACCCAGCAGAACTGTTTCCATCATCAAAAGTATAACTTTTGATTGCACAAAATCTCTTCATATTATACCATTCATGTACTTCAAACATAGTATTTTATTTTCTGTTAGATTGTCTCACTTTGATTCTCAAATAACATTTGAAATGCATGAACTTTGAACATATGATGGCACTGTTGTGTAATCACTAAACTGTTTAGTGACTACATGCCCCTTGTCATGTGAGGTTTTGTTTTTCAGAAAAAAAGGTCAACACAAAAACCCTAACAAGGCTCCAGAATGTAATCTTTATGGTTTTGTAAAAAAACCTTTTCTCAAAATGTCATCTATTTTCATCCCATCTGTGACTTTCTTTTATCCACCAATATCTTGATCTCTTTAATTTATTCATCTTGTCAATGATTTCAGGCATTTTTTCTTCTTTGTGTTTTCAAAAGTATAGGATGAAATATTTGATTTTTTTTTTCTTGTTTTGATTGTTTACTATCAGCATACTTCTGGCAACTCATGGAGGCTGATTCCAATGCCAATATTTCTAAATTATTTTCCCAGCAGAGCTCTGGACCTGCCTGGGTGTGCACAATCCAGTAAGATTTTGTTGTCCCTGGGGCCCCATCAAATCACCTTTCAGTCTATTTGCTCAGAAATGATAATAGAATTATACCCTGCAGGAAGCCAGATAGAGGGCTTCCTGCCTCCTATACAGGAGCAATAAATGGAACACCAAAGTTCAGGGGATCTGGGAAGGTCAAGCAAAAGGAAGCTGTGTCCTTTCATTTTCTAGCTAGCTGAAGCTGGTAAAGTCTGAGTGGATTGGTTTTGCTTCAGAATTCTTGTGAGAAAAAAAAAATCCAGCTTTAAAGATTATGGGAATCATATTCTCAGAAACTTTTTCTCTGTTCTTTGGGTCAGTTCACATGTCTTCAGGCTTGTACTGTCATCAGCAGTAGCAAACACAGATGACTCAGTTTGCAGCACTTTGTGTTTGTTGCCCTTCAGGGAAACAAAAGGCAAGTATAAATAGTGCTCCTTTCCCCTTTAGTTGACTCATTAATAGCATGCAAAGCTTTGTTTTGTTAATATTATTGTTTACCTGTCACCCTCTAGCAGCTTAGCCTACTGCTTCTATCGGTAACCCTTAGAGCATAATTTTCTGGCCAATAGGTGTTTTATCTGGTGTTTGATTGCTTGACTGGAAGATGACAGAAAGAATTACTCTCATAAACTATTATGAAATTACGGAA
This sequence comes from Pyrgilauda ruficollis, assembly GCF_017590135.1. Classification (NCBI taxonomy): domain Eukaryota; kingdom Metazoa; phylum Chordata; class Aves; order Passeriformes; family Passeridae; genus Pyrgilauda; species Pyrgilauda ruficollis. The sequence continues at coordinate 3,118,818 of NW_024516984.1, read as the reverse complement.
TAAGACAGGTATGAGTAACAGCTTTTCTGAAAGTGGTTAAAGATACAGTGAACTAGAGTAAGCAGGACTCAGCAAATTGTGATTTTGAAAGATGCTGGAGAACAAAAAGCATAAGTAGAAAAATTACTTATGAGTAATCTTCCCACCCTTCTAAGCTGAGATACTGTTCTCATTTTTGAGTGCTGTTGTAGAAGAAAGGGAGGCTGGCTGCAGGAAATCTAGCAGAAGCCACAAAAACTATCATAGGCATAGAAAACATGGCTTTTGAGTATTAAACAAACATTTTGCAGTCGTTTGGTGAAGACATACAGAAAAATAGAAATAAATGGATGATGAATAAAGGAAAATCTCTGCATGTTTTAGTTTCTGTTTCTGTGCTGGATAATAAACCAATTGAAAGTATGGCAGACACAGCCTAATCTCACTTGCATTTTTTGATTATGTCCGTATTCAGCCAGCAGCACCTGTTTGACACTCAATTTTTGGTTGCAACCAGAAGTGACAGAAATAGCTGTAGGTGTGTGTGATTCTCTGAGAAAATGATATGAAATGGAGGGGAAATTTCTTAATATAATTTAGACAACTGTATCAAAAATTCTCAATGAAGAGCAAGGACTGATGATTTTAAGGAAATGTTTTGGTGGGAGAAAAACAGGCACAGTCCATTGAAGCAGAAGCTTGTGGTGGTCATTTTTATCCTGCATCTGAGAGGAAGAAAGCAAATTCAACACACCTCAAGTTCAGCTCCATCAAGGGTAGCAATTCATTCTGTGTATGAATCTATTTTCAATTTCTTCCACTTTGCCTTTTTCTTTTAATCTAATACAATACAGCAATTTAGGTCATCATGACCTTTATTAAAGGAGTAATGTGGTCTCTATATGGCAGAGATTTGCTTTAATCTGTACTCCCTCAAATATTTTTATTATAGCAATGACTTCTACTTCGGATAAGAAATTCGCAGTCTACAGAAAAAAACAACTCCCCCAAAAAACTCCCAAGAAAACCTCTGTTGTTAAATGACACTGCTTCTATGCTTGAGAATTTTATGTTTTATCTGTGTTGCACTGCTTTTTCCCATGTTTCAGTGTGTTAGATTTGTGTATGCGTATTGTGGATAAGGGGCCTTTATTTCAAGACCATGTCTATGCAGGGTGAACTAGCTTTGTTTCTCAAATATGTTCTGGCAACATTCCTAAATGCATTTCATTTGGTATTTAATCTCCTGCAGCTCCTGTAAAGTTGGAAGAAGATTTTGGACGTCTTTATGTTTTTTATCTTACAGGGTATGTTATTTTTCAATATGCTTCCAATTCTGAAAATTCCCTGTGTACAAAGACACTATTTTAGTCCTCTTTGGAGTACATTCTAATTGCTCAGATGATGTAGTTAACCTTTGCTCTTTAACAATACAGCCATCTAAGTTGTAAGAGTTGCTTTCCTAATTTTTCTGGTTTTGGTTTGATTAAAAAGCAATTCAATGGTTCAGAAATTGGAGAGTTAACTCTTAGTGAGAGTGAACACTTTATTAGTTACCTCTTCATTAAGAGACTTATCTCTTATTCCTGTGTGAAAAGTTAACACTCAACAAGTGAACTTCTTTTCCCCGGCTTCCCAGCCATGTCTTGTTGAGACATCCAGTGTGGAATATGTAGCACTTACATTTGTTTCCATGTATTGTGTCGGGTCTCTGAGTGAGGCCTCAAAGGGGTGTTTGCAATATTTCTTTCCATTCAGATTATACTCTTTGATAATCTTAAATGTATGGAAGGGAAACTTTTTCTGTCCATTATGTTTTTCTACTCTACATGGTGAATCAAGAATGCTAATGAGTTTCCTGGAGATTAGCTTTTGTAGATTAGTTAGTGTCACAAAACTTATCACTGGATATAAAAAGCCCAAATAATTTTGACAAAGTAGCCTCTATCTGTTTTTCTCAACAACACTGTGTTTAAAAAAAATGTACTGCGGTGAAAATCATGTTGCTTTGGCAAGACAATTTGAACAAAAGGCGTTTTTCATTTATTTCTAAATAGGATGGGTTGCCATACCAGTATGGAACCATTCAGTTTATTAAAATCAGAAGAAAAATATACCAGTAAGCATCAAATTATTACATGTCCTAACTAAATATTATTTTTCCTTTTGGAAACATCACATTGTACTGTAACTGAAATGTATGACTTTATTTTCAGCTGAATTCTCAAGAAAATAACAATACTTGTGGCAATGAATTCTGTGCCTTAGGTTTATCCTGTTAAGTTTTAAATCTGTTACCCAAACTCGGTTTAATATATTACACAGGTAGTCAGACATGACTGACACACATGACTGCACTGCTCTTTCTCTTCTCTTGTATTCCCTTTGGTTGCCATACCCCAAGTCAGAAAATGCGACCTTTGTTTGGAAAAAAAATTAATTTATGTGATATTTTATCTGATCATTAGCCTGGTAGACAGAGAAATAATGACAACAATATTCTATAATGACTATAGCCTAACTAAGTTGAGCTTTGCAGCAAATAGCTGGTTATTTTGGGGTATTTGAACTAAAATAGAATTTTGAAAATTATGATGTTCAGAGAGACCAGATTATCAGTCTTCTGGAAGCCAGTGTTTAAAAAAATGCAACATTTGGAATGAGTAGAAACAATCAAAACTTCTTAGCCAGCATTTGTAAAAATATGTTTCTATAGAAATGTACAGAATTGATCCTTGTAGCATTTTCTAAAACCTTTCTGTGAGACAAGTCTTCATTTTTTCCACTGTCACAGCTGTTACCAGGCATGAGTTCTCTCAGCCTCTTGTTTTTCCTTTCCTGTTTGCACTGTTAAATTCCTGATACCATGATAGGAATGATTGCAAAAATCCAGTGTAGGCTAGATTTTTAAGTTTATGGGTCTATCTGTCATTACTATATTTCATGAATATCTTAGGAAATGCAAATAAAAGCAATGGGGTTCAACATTTACTTGGTTCTTACTGCTTAGTTATAGGAAATTCTGGGTATTATTCACAGCAAAATTAGGTCTTTAATACGCTCTACTATAGTCTCCTGAATAAATTTGTTGAGGTTTTCTATACCTGATCAGTACCCATAATTTTACTCTGTATTTGTGAAACTAATTCTAACCCATGTTTTTTAATGCAACTACTCTTCTTGTCCTAGATACTTTTTGTTAGAAGTTTGAAAGACTTTTCTTATGAAAATATTTTTATTATTTTTATACCTGTAGCGTTCACAAGCCTTTCCCAGATGCTATTTTTCTAGATTAGTATCATCTAAAGAAATTAATAAAAATCTGATTCATACTGCAGTTTTCAATTTCAAAGGTGTCTTTGAACAAGTTTTGTAATCAAAAAGATAAAAGAAGGAAAAACCAGCCATGTTAATGTACTGCTTAGTAGTAGTCTTGCCTGGTCCAGTAGAAGAATAAATGTGCTATTTATTTTCCAATTAACACTAATAAATTATGTTATATTAGAGGAGTGGCTTAGATGGTGGGCAGAATTAATAATATTTGATGGAGTAGCTGGTTCTTAATAAGAATGAAGGTTAGCTGGAGCAGAGGATACCTAGCTAACATCTCAATAATTTATCTGATTTTCTCACAAAATGATCTTGGAAACTGAGTAATATCACTTCACTAAATGAAGTTTATTAAACTTCAGATCTAAGAATAGAACAGATCTAAGTCTAAGATTTCACAAGTTCATGGTGGTTTGGGGACTTAGTCTTTAAGGGGCACAAAAGAAGAGAATATGAAAACAGCAATGAAACATGGAGAAAGAAACAGTGATCTTTTTGAGATGCAGTCTGATAAATCTCAAAGCTATGAAAGTATAACAGTTTCATTTTAAGAGCTAAAGAAGACTGGATTTTTCCATTTAATATATATGTACCCTTAAAATTTATTTATAACTGTAAATATTTCCCTTCCTATGCAGAGATTTGGATTTTTCTTACATTTATGCTAACAACATGGTCCAGGGGTTTGATGCTTTGGTCCACAGCACTTGCTCTCTTTGGAAGGCATTTCCAAGTATGTAGTTTGAAGGTTGTTTTGTACAAGAATGAACGTTTTTTATGTTTATTCCTAGTCGTGTCCCCCAGCCCTATACTTCTTCGTGGCTTGGGGAATATCTTTATTGCCACTGTGCACTCAGGGCTGGATGCACTTTTTCTTAGTGTTGTTCATGTTCTGTTACTCACATATTTCTCAATGCATGATATTTTTGCTCTTCACAAAATTATAGAATCCTCAAGACTGGAAGATCTTCAAGATCATCTAGTCCAATAATCAACCCAGCACCATCATTATCACTCCTAAATCATACCAGCAAGTGCCAAATCCAGACACCACTTGAACACTTTCTATAATGAACTTGTGTTGAATAATGCTTGTTTGAGTCATATTTTCAAATACTCTACTAAAATAGCACAGAAGAACACATTTTGTAAAAAAAAAAAAAGGTCCAACAAAAAAATCAAAACCATAATCCAAACCTTTGTTTTATTTTTCTAAATAAATCATGTTGCTACATTGCTTAAACTACTGAAAACATATTAAAACACATTTTATTCCTTACACCTTAGTTCTTTCCTAATAAGTAAAACTAACAGACATCTTCCAGCAGAATCTCCCTATGCCTGCCTGGGTCCCTAGCTCTGCAGAATCCTCATGGGCCTGCCTCCTTCTATGCGTGATGACACTTCACGTATCCTCAGTTACATTTTCTAATGCACCTACTGAGGGGCTAACTGAGGTCTTGCTCTAGAGTTTTCTCCAGTCTGCTAAAGACAATTAAAGGGAATACACTATAGCCTGCATTCAGAGGTTTCTTGAGAAGCAAAAATACAAGTACTGTTGGGTCCCCATGCAACACTGACCAACTCACACTGCTTTGTGTTGGGAAGAAGATTCTTGCTTACTTTTATGGTTTGGATGAGTTGATAAACATGCATTTTCAAATAAGCTGACAATAATTTTGTGACTAATGTCAGCTGAGTATTTTTATGTTAATTTAGTTTAAGTTAATTTTTTAGTTGACCTTCATATATCAAAATACTGTATTTCACTTACATGAATTCATAAATTCTATCCTTAAAAGCTCTTGTATGTATTTATGCAAATATCTTAGTCAAAACCTAAATTTTCTTAGTCAAATATTAGTGCAAGAATCACATTAACATTTTAACCATTATTTGTTACACTCATGAATAGCAAATAGTTTTAATAATACAGTAAGTTGGAATATTTCACTACTGCCTTCATTAGTGAAGAGGCTTTGTTAGATTTACTTGATGTCTGATACTCCTCAAAAAACATGAAAGCAAATTTGTTTGATTTTATTATTTTTTAGTTGTTTTGCTTTCTGCTTTTAGTCCATTGTCTCTATTCTTAAACTCAGTCAAAGTAATAACTGCATAAAGATTTAAACACAGAGAGTCAATATGCTTGCACAATATTTCTAGTTCCCATCTTTCTCTCTTTTTTTTTTGGTGGGATTTGTTTGATTGTTTTCAATTTGTTTTCTAATTAAGAAAGAATGCTTTATAGACTGGAGGAAATTTATTTTAGTGTAGAAGAGCCAGAAGGCCTACTGTACATGTTTGAATCCCACTTTTGTTTTCCTCTTAGTGCTTTCTGATACAGAAAGAGGTAGTTTTCTGTTTCTACTTCCAATTGACAGTGTATTCACTACTAGCAGGAGATCCTAAGATGTTCCTTGTAGGCGAAATCAATGGCTGTATGTTGTGACACTTACCTAGTCTTCTCCCTAAGGACGTGAAAAGTGGAGGTAAATATGTAGTTTCTGTTTCTTTTCTGCTCTAGCCTTTTAAAGGATGACGAAAAAATAAGTAAGGGAAAAACCTCAAGAGGTGATGCAGTTTATTGCAAATGGCAGGATTAAGTATACTTAGTATAGGTGGTAGCCTTCTCCTAAAACCTCAAAAGTGAGATGCCACAGTGTCTCTAGAATACCTATTGGTATGTTTCAGGGAGGGAAAAAATGTCCAAGCTATCTAAGAAAAATAATTTTTGTTAAAAATTATGCTGATTCTTTCACATTCTGCTTCCAGACAATTGGAAAACAATTTATTGTCTCTCTCTTAATGGCAGTTTAGTTATTAGAAGATTGTTATCAATGTCCTTCCTTCCTCAGTCTTCTCTTTCCTAGACTAAACAAAGTCTTTCAACTTCCTTAAGAAGTTATTCTTCTAAACTCTTAATTATTCTTGTAACCTCTATCACGGAATCTTTCCAATTTGCTTTTTTTTTCAGTTTTAAAGTCACAAAGTTGCATTAAAAACCCCAGTTATTAAAAACTATGGTCTTATACATTTACTGCCAATTTTCTTAATTTTGTTTAGTTTTAATTTTGTCCTTTTTATTTCTTCTTCAGTTTCGAATAAATGGAATTACTTAATTCAAATTTGTGAATTTAATATTCTAAAATATTAGCAGCATTCAATCAGCATCCTTACAGAATCTAAACTTGTTTTTCACAGTGTTCTATTTCCTTTTGTTTTGTATTTTCTTGACTTTAGTAAAACTGTAATTGTAACTTAGTGACTCATAAGTTTTAGACATTGTCCCCACCAGTCTATGTGTATTTCTTAGTGAAAGAAGAAATGGGAGTGTGTCACAGTTCTATTAACTTTATTATATTGAAACTGGTGGAAGTCACATCATTCCACCTAGTAACTTAACTCTTGCAGAATGTATGCACGATTAATCATTATAAGGGAAGAAAGAACAAGCCATATCCTAAAAGCTAGCCCAGAGAAGGATTCTCACTGTGCCTGTCAAAGAGAAGGAACTCTCCTTTACATTCTTTTCATCTTGTTGCTCTCTTGTTCAGTGAAGAAAATATCCAAATTTGGACTTGTACTGATTAATCAAATTTCTCCTTGTATACCTCTGTCTGTTTAACCTCAAAGAATCTGTAGTGCTTTAAAGGAGTGCTGACAAATGCTGATAGTTTCTGTGTATGTTATTCAAGTAATTTTGTATACACATACCATAGAGACAATTTTTCCCTGTTTGTGTTCAACACAAGAGAAATGATTTTACAAGGCAAGATATGTGATAACAGTTCCATTCCTATATGTAAGGAAATTAGGTTTGTTTGCTGTGATTGTTCTGCTCCTTGGTGAGCATCTCTCTTCTAAGAGAGCAGACGATCACAGTACTCTGCCTCATATCAGATCAACCACTTCACAGGGAACGTCAAAACGTCACATTCAGAACCAGAATTTCAGAGGTGGTAAATAAAAGAATATCCAGGTGTCATTACCCTTGCTAGCAGTCAGCACAGATTGACCTGATGTGCACCTTTTTTTGCATATGTCTCTCAAAGAGTAGCAGACTCACTTTTAGCCTGTCTGAGTCAATCACCTCCACTGTATTTCATCTCTTCCCCAATGTGAGAATATGTCAAGGAGGAAAGCAAGCAAATATTAGATACAGACTTGCCCTCTCCTTTTTCAATGCCATATGATGTTTCTTTAGAATTTTTAAAGTTTATCTTCTCTGTTTGTGAAGCTTCTTTTTCTCATGTCCACTGACACATCTCTTCATTCAGAGTGAAAGCTATTGGTGTTCTAAGAAGCAGAAAATAATACATTTAAATGCTTTCAGCTGTAGAAGACATAGGCCAACAACCAGAAATTATGTATTTTTGTTATACTATGCATGGCTTTTTATTTGTATCTTAAGGAAAAGAAAATGGGTAAGGATATATATACTCTAATAAAAGCAGGCCCTTATGAGTTTATGAAATAATGAAAGATGTCTTCCTTTCTCTTTTATTTGAAAAATTTGTTACTCTTAGTTCCTTATCTAAATAATTCTGCCGTTTCATGGAAACCTGTCTTCTTTTTTATTGTTTGGTTGTATCCAGCACTCAGTCATTCCATATTCTCAGCTTTTTTTTTACTGAATTTAAAGTATCAATACAGAAATAAAATCTAAGAATGGTTTGGATTGGAAAGAACCTTAAAGATCACCTAGGCTACACCCCTGATTTGGGCAGGACCATCTTCCACTAGACAAGGCTGCTCTAAGCCTATCCAACCTTACTTTGAACTCTTCCAGGGACTTCTCTGGTCAACAATATGCCAGTGTCAGTCATTCCATATTCTCAGCTTTTTTTTTACTGAATTTAAAGTATCAATACAGAAATAAAATCTAAGAATGGTTTGGATTGGAAAGAACCTTAAAGATCACCTAGGCTACACCCTTGCTTTGGGCAGGACCATCTTCCACTAGACAAGGCTGCTCTAAGCCTATCCAACCTTACTTTGAACTCTTCCAGGGACTTCTCTGGCCAACAATATGCCAATGTCTCATCACACTCACAGTAAAGAATTTCTTCCTAATAGCTAGTCTAAATAAACTTTTTAAAATTTAATTTAATTTAATTAATTTAATTTAATTTTTTAATTTTTATTTGTTTAAAGTCACGCAGTTTTCATGGTGATAGGCTGCTTGGGAATTCAGAGATGGCTTTCTGCTGGTTTGAACAGGGAAGGAAATTATGACTGCTGGATTCCTTACAAATGCATGTAACATGATTTTCTTTCCAGGTGGAAGATAGTTTAGAAAGGGTACATGTCCAATTAAAACTAAAAAAGGTGTGACTGAATAAAAATTCTGATGTTCATTAAGTAAAATCCTCAATTTTCTTTCCAAACTAAACACTGCATGTCACCATCTCCTTTGGGAGAGCAGACAGAGAAAAGGGAGGTTTTTTTCCCTTTCTTCCTTATCTCCCTGAAAGCCTCACTCCCTCCTGGTCCACTGCTTTCAATTATGATTCCTGGACATGGAAGGGGAAGAAGCATAAAAAAATCTTCATTGCAAATAATAAGGAGTAAGGGAATAAGGAGGAGGAATATAAGTTATAGGTGTATTTGTTTTGAAGCTGGTGTTGAACTGCAGTGTGTGTGTACATATTTTCATTTTCCATCTCTGACCTATGCCACCCCTAAACAAAAGACAGATGTTTGACTGTATAAGCTCAAGTAAAAAAATATGTTCCTTGATTCATTTATATGACCTACCCACGGACACTGATTAATAGGAAATGGTATTTTATAATGAACTGCAGCTGCAAAAGAAGTGAAAATAATTAATAATAAATTAATAAGTTCAATGTATTGTTCTGGTGTCTGCCTTCTAAAAGAGTCAAATCCATGACTGTAGAATATGAAATAATGAGTGATGAGGCAGAATGAAGAACTATTGGGGGCTGATGAAGACCATGCCATACCAAAAGTTTCAGCTAATTCCCTCGGTTTCAGAGAACACCCTAAACAGCTACAGAGACAGAAATTTATAAGACCGGGTTTCAGGAGACATTTAATATTTGTGAAGCATATACTTAAATAAATGTATTATGGCAATTCTTAAAAAGAAATTGTGATCCTGTACTCCTTTGCAGAATGCGCACATGTTGCAAACAACACATGGATGGTCAATCACTGGGTGGTCATAAAACAAGATATTTTAAGCAGCCTGCCTACTAAATACAAAATGAAGCGAAAGGTTCCGTGAAAATAATGTAATATCAAAATTGAAAATCTTTATGACATTAGCTACCCTTAAATTTGATTTTGCATAAAATACCTTGAATCAAGGCCACCTAATTTTTTTGTTTTCTAATGTCTTGATGCTTGAATTGCCTTATGTTGCAGGGACATAAATGTGCTTTATTTTACTTGAAAGTTTAATCTGTACCTATGCTAAACCTAGAGTTAAGGCTGCCAGCACTGGAACATGCTACCTCAAATTTATAAAGGGGTTCTTCAGTAAAGAAAGTATAAAAATAAAAGTATTTTCCAAATTATTCTTAACCCATTGTTCTTGGGTAAGAATGGCTGTAACAAATATGTAACTGCATATGTAAATCTTCTGATTGCATATAAATTAAATAATGCTTTGGGCTTTTACCATACATGAAACCAATAAGCCATTACTTATAATATTACCTAGAATATTTACTGCTTATGTATGAAAAGGAAGAGGAACAGAAGCAAAGCAGCTAAAATTTGTTGTCATTTTAATCTGTAGTTTGGGTCTCCTGTTGAATGGGTTTACAGCAGAGAAAGTGGGATAAGTAACAGTATTCAGTGCTTTTTCTTTTTTATTGTTTTTTTGACTGATGATTCTGCTAAGGTTATGATTTGTTCACTGAAGAGACATAAAGAGATTACAGCAGCAAGTGGGATTGGGGACTTATATTAATGCAGAATCAATACTGCATCGTAAAATCAAAATTCATTGGACTGGGAACTGAGCATTTTCTCAAATTTTAGCAATTACCTCTTGTAAACAGTTTCCTTATGGAGTATCTTGATTATATATAATGCTATTGTTCTACTGACCCTTGCCAGCATATAAAATTAGTTTGACATATTATAATCACTATAATATTGTCTAATGCAACTCAGGTCTATCTTTGATAAAGAGCTGTGGTTAACCTCTTGCTTAGCAGCACAGTTTGTTTGGGTGGGTAACATAAGGGCAAGAATAACTCCTGACATTACAACTGGATTCACAAGTGTGGACCCTTGAGCAAATTGCTAATTCTGTTGGGTTTTAAAGCTTCACTGGAGAAAATCTTATTGCCTATTTGAGGCTACAGCATACAAAAGGCTTGCAATCCCTTTGTGTGCAGGCAGACTTGCAGTAAACTGTAAACATTTCTATTTTTAAAATTTATTCTGAAGATTTTGACAGCTCAGTTTCATTATGAAATATCATGGGTGTTTTAATCACTAGCCACAGAAGGTCTAAAATCTCTTCAGCATATCTCCTCTCAAGAGATTTAACTTCTCTTCTAATTTATTACAGTACGTTTTGGCACAGCCAGAATCATATATTGTTTAGGATTGTGTGTGCTTGCAGATAAAGCACTTTCACAGATTCATAGTTTCCTATAATAAGGCTATTACATTAACTCATTTGCTTAGTGCTGGAATATTAAATATTTCCACATCTGTTGTTCCCATGTGCACGTGATACCTTTTTTTCTGTTATGGAAAGAAGCCCTGAGCTCTCCCTTTCTGTTATCTGCTCTCACTTCTCCCTCTCTCCTCACTTTACAAATACTCTGTATGTAACTATTTGGCAGAATGCATCTAAAAAAATTCAGTGGAAAAAACCATAAAAGTGGTCGACTCAAAATGTATGTATAATAGGTCTATTATTTTATAGAGAAGAGAACTTGAGACTCTCCTCAGGAAAGGGCTGTGTGTGCCTTACAGAGCAGGAAGATTTATCATTCCCATTGCTCTGCATGTAGAGACAGGCAACACAGAGTTTCAGATAAAACCTGTATCTCATTATAATATTCTTCCAGTTCTACATTCATGACAAGAACTTTTGTTAATTTATATTAATAAAATAATGAAATAATGAAATCATTCCTATTCATATACTGTGTATTTTACTGGATTCTGTCAGTTATTTCTGCATAAGATCCTCATTATTATTAGTGCTTCTAAGGACAGAGGGGCAATTTGATGATATCAAAATTTTTTTTTAAAAAAGTGACAACAATAAAAAAAAGCTTAAAAAAAAAAAACAGCTTTAGAAAGAGAGATGGATGTCTTAGGTGATGTGCTACATAATCCATTTATCAAACTATGAGTAGAAACATGAGTGTGGTCTAGATTGCAATTAGACTGTTCCTTTTATACTTAGTGCATAGAGAATGAGCAAAAAAATCAACACAGTAACTTGTGCAGTTTTTGGTTTCATATTGTACTTGATTTACAAAAAGAAATATCTATTGTTCTAGTCTTTAGCATGCCACCAAGCTTCGACACAACTGAACTGCACTGATGGGAAAGAACATTTTAATGCATGAAAGGAGAAGCTTACAACAAACTAAGATATTTGACTGCTATGCATGTATTAATAGTGTCATGAAAATGCTTGACAATACTTTCTTTTAAAAAGACAAGAGTAAAAAGACTTTACATTTTCCAGGTAGAAACCCAGTCAGATGACAGGATGTTTTTCTTCTGACAGGTCTCTAGACAAAAATGTTCTGTCACCCAAAGTTACAAGCAGATGAATGCTGGAGGGTATAGATGATCTGCAGTCTTTGATACACAAGGACTTGATGATGTGACTAGTTGGAAACCTTACAAAATTAGCAACCGGATACCATATATTAAACTGCACCAGAGTTTTCAGTTTCATCTGCAGCCCAGGCACTGGGCTTAAAAGTGCACTTGCAAATATGGCTTAAGTTATCCTATAATTTTTTTTGCACCTGTAGGATTATGGTCTGACACAAAACCAGGAGTGAGCTGTAGCTATAGCTGCGATAATGGACATAATGTAGGTTAATCAGTGTAAGTGGAACTCTGGATGGCCTGTGTAGTGCAAAGAACTGCCATCTCCAGTGGTTGAGGAACTTCATCTCGTTCATCACTGCTCATAACTGCTTTTCATTCTGTACACACACCAAATAACATAATATTCCCCCTTTTCTGGTAATTTATAATGCATAAAAAACTCATTTATGTCTCAGTGACTGAGACATTCTTCAAAATGCTGGTTTTAGAGGACTGTATTTCACAAATGTGGAGTGGAGTGGAGTTCATGGCCCAGACTTTTTGCGTAATGGTGTAGATTTTAGTGCCTCTTGTGTCTTCTAGTGCTTATTATTGTAGTACTCAAATACTTTATGACCAGAAAAATGGTCCTTCAGCCTGTATGCGCACAGAGTATGTGTTCTGCTCAGAACTGTAACTGGCCAGCAGGGGAACACCCTGCCTATGTCCATATTACTGAACAAAAATTGAGGACCATGAGCTAATACCTGCATTAATTAACTCTTAGCCTGATAACTGGTGGCTGTAGAAAAATTATATTGGAAATTATTGCCTGCAGTAGTCCAGATCAGGGTCAGGGGTGGGTTAATTTCCTGGCTACATGGGCGGTTAAGGCCTCAGTGTCTGATCTTCCTCCCTGCTCTTTTATCTAGAAAAGTAGGTTTGCATTTGGATGCTGTCAGGGGAGATGGACAAGGATACCTGAACCTGACTTGATTTGTACATACAGATGGATGCTTTTTTCTTGATTTTGTTAATTTTCTTAATTTTCTTTTGGTTTGACAGGTTAATTTTTTTTTTCACTTTTAAAATCTAAAGCCAGATTCAGGTAGTCAGAAAGTTATTACATATTCTCTTCTCTCTTTGCTTTTATACAGAAATGTGTTTCTGTGAGTAGAATACGCTTAAAGGTTTTACAATTATAAATGGATATTTTTTCAATTATAAATTTTGAAAATGTTTTCTAACAAGTACATTAAAAATAAGTATGTACTACTATACTATGAATTCAAAAAGATGAGTAATTTTTATGTCACCAACTACTCATTTTGTGGCAGAAACAGTCTTGTTTTTGTTTGATTTTCACTTGGCAAATGTTTGGCAACAAACATGCCTCTGGATACAAATTTGGTATGAAAAAACCACTTTTTAACTGTATGGCCTAAGCCTGCATCTATGACTTCCTATGAGACTGTTCTGGGTGTTGACAAAGGGTGATCAACAATTTCTGTGCTATATATTAGCCCTAAATATTCATGGGAATACATTACACTATAAGAAACTTAATGATGCAATTAGAATATAAAATTAGATTATAAGCTCAAAGGTATTAAAAGATCAAAATTTAATACAAGAAAAAGCAGAAAGGCAAAGGATTAAGAAATCTTTTCACAAGTGACTTCATGTTTTTCCTGTTCATGAACATATGGAAAAGATAAAACTTATAAAATCTGATTATTCAGATAAGAAAAATTCTTTCTCTCAGCTCTAAAAGTGGGAATACTTCTTCAAGTATAGATACAAACCATACTCATAATAATGCAATTATGATCAATTTCTAACACAGATTTCCAATGAAGCTGTAAAAATAAAAACACTAGGAATTTTGGCATGCTCTGGTTTGTCAGTCCCAGATTTTTAAAACTCTCATTGGTGGCATTAATAAGCCTAAAACATAATTTTGACTTCTCTATTTGCACATTTTTATTTTACTCCTATCATAACTCATTTTGTAATTTATGTTGCATTTTTAAGCTTTTCCCCAAGAGTGGTGAACTGGGGGTTTTGTGAGTGTCCATCTAGGACAAAAAGAATATACTCATTCACTTGCCTTCTGAGAGCTGAACCTTTATGGCAAATAGTGTTAGATTGTTGACAAAAGAGTAAGAGTTAATAGCATTTGGAATTTTGAATCTGAGTAATAGTATGTATTGTAATATTTTTTATGAATATACAAAGTGGACTAAATTTGAAATTTAGGAGCCTACTTATACAAATATGGCATTGCTAGTACAAAACTTAGTTAAATTACTTGCAGCTTGCTTCAGAAAAAATGTCAGTATGCATGTTTGATATTGTGGCAAGTGCTACAGTGCATTATATTGCATTGGCCACTGTAAGTTACATATAGTTATATGGTTATGTATAGTTATGTACAGGTATAAACAAACACACCTATATAGAAAGCTAAACAGAAAATTAATTCACTTTAACTAAAATAAACATTATTAGGGTTAGGTTACTTTTCATAAATATGAAGTTGTGCTCCTTCCATGACATTCTGATGCTAGAAGCAAAGTCCAAGTCAGCTTGATAAATGTTGGAGCGTATGCCTTTTGTGGTTAGCTATTTGACTAAAATGATCAACATATTTTGGATTCTGAAACTCAGAGTACAGATTAGATTGAAAGCCTGCTGCAGTCAATGAAAGTTTTCTTATGGTTTGAGACCGATTTTGATATAAATGTTTAGCTGAAGGAATTTTTATCAGTTTCAAGATAACACAGCAATAATGTTTACTATCATTTACCAAAGTGTTTTTGCATAAAAGACCTGATGGTATTCTTTAAGCAATTTTTTTGCAAAATTAAGGGAATATCTGAACCTTCAACCACTTCCTTTCTAGTTCTTGAAGGGTATGTTGTCTTCAGTGCAGTTACTCCAGCAATGATAAGGTATTTCCTGATCAAGACAATGGAAACCAGGAAACCAGGATAGCAGGAATGCTCTTTCTTATGAGATTCCTGTAGAAGTCACATTTCCTACCAACTATAGTAACTATAGTAAAAAGTTTGAGAGATTAATTTGAATTTCAATTGAAGTTCATTGAATTTAAATAAATGTGCCTAATTCAAAGCAGGCAAAAGACAGACAAGTTCTTCCACATCTTCTAGGCTGCCTCTGAACTTTCTGTTTCAGCAGTGCCAAACACAAACCCTCCAAACGTGGTCTGATAGTCACAGTTTACAAAAAACACACTCTTCTCTTGTTGAAATTCAGTGTGACTTTATGGGTACAGCACTTGACCATTCACATTGAGAAGAATCACTTTCTGTCACCAGCTCTAATTCTGGTCTAATTGGTGACTGTAGGAAAATCCAAGTCTTCTATCATTCCCACCTGTAAAAAAGAAGGAATACTACATCCTTACAAAGTGAAATCTTTCCTGGCTACTAAGTTTTTAGCTAAAAATTGAAGATAATAATATCTATTTTGGAAGCTTCCTCTGTAATTACAGGTGATAACTTTCAGTGACAGATGTAGATGTTCCACTTCAGTTACTGATCATCTGTTCAGAACCTACAGGATGTTAATGGTTACTGATGGGAAGGGAAAATAAATGTAGATGATTATGTGTTAATCATGATTAGGTCAGTGGAAAAAGTAGATATGAATGGATTTCATTCCACTTTTCAATTATTCGGATCTGTTTCTCATGCACATTTAGAAATTCAGGGTGGTGGTTTACTAAGAACTGAAAAGTCTACAGAAAAAAACCCAAATAATTTTCTGAATAGTAATTTGTTATATTCATAAATCTTTTTCATTTCAATAAGAATATAGAAAGTTAAAAAATTTTGTTAAAATCAAATATGTCCTTATAAACTGGATTTTTATGAATTTTTTCACATTCAAGAGTAATTTAGGGTACTTATACAAGACTTCCTCTTTTCACCATTTCTCATTTTTGTCACTTTCCATTCTCTTCTCTCTGCTATCAAAAAGGTCCAAGTTCTATGTTAGATTACAGTAAAAATTACAGCATATATGGGCAAAATATATATTTGTTTAACTGTCTTTACTAAGATTAAGATTTTATGCACTGAGCTGTTGAGCATGTGACATACAGTTTAATGTACAAGAACATTACTTCTCAATAATTATGGTTTTCCTCTAGAAGAAAAACACAAAGCAACTTTAAGAGCAACAAAAACAGTTGTGACACAAAAGAAAATATTTTATTCATTCAAAGACAAATTTAAAGATGGATTGAACTATGGTTTCACACAAAGCCCTAAAAGTAAAAGAAAATACTTTCTTATAAGAGCAAGCAAGTTCATAGGCCCACACCTGTACTTATAAATGGTTAGGTAGTTGTCTTATTCTTTAAATAATAACGAATCTTGTATATGTGCCAGAATTTTTCTTACTCTGTCATTAGATATTTCATATGGACAAATGTTACAACTAATTTAATTTCTTTAAAAGGCATTTTTTTTGCAACAGACTGTCACCATGTCTTAGGGTAGAGCCTTGTGGAGATAGCTGAATGAGACATGCTCTACTGCAGGCTTTGACAAGAGATGTCATTATCCCAAAAAATTATAGTTCATCACAGATACATCCAGAAATGCTCTATCTGCCCTTGGTAAATTCCAGTTCTCAATGCACTCTTTGTACTGAGATTACATACAATCCTGTATGGGTATGACTTGAGACCAAGATTTTCTGCAGAAAACCTGAAAGAGAATGCATCCAGGTTAAAAAAACTGCTTGATGGAGAAAAATGGCATTGAACAGAGCAGCATAATTTGAGGCAGCAGGGACTAGAAAAAGACATCATTGGGACCTAAAACCAGGACACTCTGCAATATATTCCTGTTTAACTATGTGAACATTGTAACTATTCCTCAAAATGTTTGGAAATTTTCCCACTTTTCCTGGACTGGTTTTGTAGGTGGAAACATATGTTGGGACAACAACCACATCTTCCTACTTCCTCCAGTTTTGTCCTTTTCCGATACCACCATCCATTACCAGACTTAACAAAAATAATATTTTATTAATCTGGAAAAATTTCCTATTCAGGCATATCCAGGTACAGATGTACTTATCTGGTGTTTGTTTAGTACACTAATGATCTAATTAGTGAACAAGATTCTTTGAATCCTGGTTGTCATTATATTTGTCAGAGAACACCAGTGAGAGAACTGGTATGTCTGCTATGTAAAATGCAAAGTAGATTTCAACAAAATTATGGAGGTATCAAAGCAGTTTTTTGGGTTTTTGTTGGTTTTTTTTTTTTTTTTGTTTTTTTGGTTTTTTTTGTCACAGATGTCACAACAAGCTAGCATCTACAACTTATATTTTGGTCTAAATTGTCTTTTACAGCTATGTAGAGCACCCAAACACTGTAGTACACAAGCACGCTTAACTAATGTTTATATATAATACACTTGGTTAACATGTATTATGCTGTGTGTCACAGTTAGAGCAATTCCATTCCATAGAAACTATAACATTTGTTTTCATTCCACCTTGGAACAAGACCAAAAGCTTTTGGAACATTTCAGCAGAAATGGAATTATCAAAATAAATGTTTATGTATCAAAACATGTGGATGTGATTAGGGAACTGGCCTGGCACAGGGGAAATCCAGCTTCAATTACATTGTTCTGTGTGAACCAAACCAGATTTTCTCCTGCTAGAACATGTTGAATCAGGCAGGCTATGGATTTTACCTCTAGTTCCTTTAATAATCAGTCTGTTCTTCCCTTCTCTTTCATCAAACTTGCTTTTTTTTTTTTTTTTTGCAAATAATATTTTCTTGAAAAAAGATTCATTTTTTGAAATGCCATACAGTATAAGGGTGTTCCAACCAATATTAATCACAGTACTTGTGGTTTAGCATGCAAATATAGCAACTTTCACTTCATCAGTAAAGAAATTCAGTCTCAGGTGTTAAGTGATATGCACAGGATCATGATGCAACTCAGTGAGAAAAGATGGTTTGGGACTAAGATTTTTTTTTGTGCCTTATATAATCAGCCACACTGTTATAAGGATGAACTATATACTTACTCAGACCCTCTGTTTTTCCATTTTGTAAAATACATCAACATTGGAATGCATGAAATGTAAAAACAATCAATTTAGAAAAACAGCAATTGTTTAATTTTCAAATCAGATGTGTGACTATGAGCGTATGAAGTTGGGTTGCTCACATCAGCCAACAAGTAACACAAAAACATCTTTGCTAAAGTAAGCTCTGACCTACATTTGGCAATAAAAGGCTTTATTCAAGGCTGGATTCTTGACTGAAATGCCACTCCTAGGTTTGAGTGCCCAAGCTGTCTCTCTAGTGTATGGACTCTGACTACTACTCATTTGGAATGTGAGAAGAGATGGAGTTGTGATTGGGGTTGCCTTGTGACTTGAACAATCAATTGAGGAAACAGGGAGCACACATTTATTACATTTAGGCTGAGGAAGTCTGGACCACAGTTTCCAGATTCCCAGCATAATCAGAAACCACCAGCCCGGGAGAGATGCTAAGGGGAAAAGTTTCTCCATTTCTCTGTTGTTTGGTACTGGGCCACTAAAGAAAGGAAAAACTGTGCAAAGACTCAGCAAGGAAAACTGAAAGGATGACTTGCTTAAGTGAGAGAGGATAGGGATAGGCAATGTAATAAACCCTGGGTACTGTCCAAGCTTCTATTAGTGCCTATGTAATTATTTTTTGTAGTGCCTTGTTGCTGCAACAGGCTGCTAACCAATACAATAAACTTTTCTTCAGGAAATGGCAGTAAATAAAAGTTGAGTTAATTAAATATGCTTTCTCAATTATTGTGAAGAACAGATTTTTGCTTTCCTTTACACTTTCTTGAAAAGAGTTCAATTTGCAGTGGAATATGCCAGGAAGATGATCAGTTTGTTGTGCTTGATTGGCCTACAGGAGCTTATGGGTCCCTTCAATTGCTGTGAAAATGTGCAGCAACTGCTGGTCTTGCCTTGTCGGTATCCTCAGTCACACACGGAACTTAGCTTGGAGGAATTTTGAATTGGAATGTTGGCTGATTTGCAACTTAGAAAATTGACTAGCTGATGAGAGAAAAAAAAAAGAAGAAGAAGGGATTGGTTAATTAATGCTTTAAACCACCTGTATAATGCATGGGTGAAATTTGCTTTGTGTATATGTTTACATCAGATGTGTTAAATATTTGGTAGCTTTGGTAGGGACTTGAAGGTAGGGGCACATTTCTTTATCTAAAAGTTAATGTCTCTGTTCTTAAACTGATCAACATGGCTTTCATATATAGGTACAAGTTTAGAAATGCATTTATTATTGCCGATGCTTGTTTCATTTTTTTGAAAGCAGAGAGGAATTTATTTTGAATGCCATTCCAACTGCTGGTAAATAACTCACACATTCTAAGAGAGTTAATTAGAGGTAATTTTACTGTAATCTAATTGTTAATGTTTTAAAGATGTAGTTAATTTTTCTACAGCTACCTCTGCAAATATAAGAAAATCATACTCATTCTTGGCCTTGTCTGAGATCTTTTTCTAGGCCTGTGACAGACCACTTATAAAGTCAAGGTAAGTACCAGGTAAGTGCCCCTCTGCTGGAGGGCTACTCCTGTACTGAGCAATGCTTGGTAACATTGGATAACACTGGAAAACACTGGTGAAGGTGATGCAGATGGAGGCAAAACAACTAGGGGCCATTGTTTGATTTGCCCAAGCTGGGTTTATACAGAATAGTATGTACAATAATCAGTTCAAAAATGTGTGCCAGTGTTGCTACGGATGCATGGGAATGAGGAAAACACCATGACCAATATATTAATTCTGGGTAAAGGCAACTATATGTAAGACAAAATACACATGTACAAGGTTCCCAGTTGACCCTGAAATTGTGAAGGATCCACTGCTTCAGCTGTATCTCTACAAATATATGGGACCTGATGGGATTCATTCAAGAATCCTCAAGGATCTATCTAACGTGATCAAAAAACCCTCTCTCAATGTTTTTTTGCATGGTCTTGGGAACCCAGAAAGGTCCCAGCTGACTGGAAACTGGCTAATGTCTTGGTTTTCAAAAAAAAGCAAGGAGGACCCTG
The DNA here is from genome assembly GCF_017590135.1 of Pyrgilauda ruficollis. Taxonomy (NCBI): domain Eukaryota; kingdom Metazoa; phylum Chordata; class Aves; order Passeriformes; family Passeridae; genus Pyrgilauda; species Pyrgilauda ruficollis. The sequence goes on along the minus strand of NW_024516984.1, from coordinate 3,098,620 downwards.
GAAACTACAGAGCCTGTGAGTTTCACTTCTATGCTTGGCAAAGTTATGGAGAAGATTAATCTGTGAAATGCTGCAAAACACCTGAAAGACAATGCAGTCACTGGTCCCAGCCAGCATGGCTTCATGACAGAAAACCTCCTGCTTGTCAAACCTGATTTCCTTTTGTGTCAAGGTATCCCACCCAGTTATCAAGGGAAGCATGTTGATGGGATGTTTTTGGATTTCAGCGAAGCTTTCAATACTGTGCCTCACAGAATCCTTCAGCCGGATAAACACATCCTGTGAGGGTATGCAACCATCTCACAGGTCAGACAAAAAGGAGGTGGTCACATCTCCAAGCCTGAAGGGTGTTCAAACATTTGGACAATGCTCTAGAGCACATGGTGTGACTGTTGGGGATGTTCCTGTGCAGAACAGGAGCTGAACATGGTGATCCTTGTGGATCCCATCCAACTCAACATGTTCTGTGATTCTGTGATTAAGATGGCCCATAAATGCAGTGATTTTTGAATGGGGTTTTGCATATTAGTTGTCAATGTCATGTGCAATGTCATAATAAATTACTGTCATCATAAGACAACTTACAAGCCACAACTGGAAAGGACATAAGCTTGGAAAAGGGTGTTACCTTCCTTGATATGAATGAATGTACTTAAATAATGTTTAATAACAGTTTTCCTCATTTATCTGCATATAGTCAGGTTTAATAATCTGATGCTTTGTTGTTTAGGTTTATTGATCTCAACTGTAATGTATTTGCTTCTGGATACATACAAAAAGCTCTACTTTTCACTAGTAATGGACAGATAGGTTATTGGGAAATCTTAGATATTGGGATATCTTAAACAAAAACCCTGGAGCCTTATATGCTGACTATAGTTACTCTGTTGATGCTGCATTAACTAGTTTTCTCTAGGTGAAAATCTACTTTTGGATCTTTCAAGATGTCTTCCTTGAAAATTTGAAAATATTACTTACAATCGCAGTCTTCAGATTTTTTCAATATTATATTTTAATTTCTCTTTTTTGTTTGAGAATTTCTCTTTTTACTGCATGTCTTCCATCAACAGAACTGAGATAATGCATTCTTGTGTGTCAATCTGAAAAGAAGTCCTAGGTGAGATAGTTTCTTCATATTGATATTGCATGTTGAAGTTTTTATATTGTCACAAATGTCTTTTCTCTTTGTATGCATAATTTTTCTTACTTGATAAAAAATGTTAGCTATTCCCAGGATAAGAGAAATATACACATTTTACTGTAGGCTTTTTTCCGAGACAAATCGATGGGCATTGTTGAATTTTTTTCTTTTTATTGCCCATTAATGAAGTGGATCTTTAATAACTCAGGAAGTTTTTTGTACTATGTCATGGATAGAAAACAAAAATATTGTCTACATGTGCACTGTAATGTGCACGTTACACTCAGATATTTTCCTTCAGAATTTAGAGAGTACACCCTGATGAACAAGTGGAACTAAAAAAAACTCCTTGTACTTCTTGAATTTTTGACTGCATGATTTTTTTTTTCTATTTAAATAATTAGATTTTTCAAACAGTAATTCAAAATGAGTAAGGCTTTTGATCCTGTCTCCCCTAACATCCTCCCTGGCAATCTGGTGAAGTATGGGTTAAACAAATCAACAGTGATGTGGAATTCAAACTGACTGAACTGATGTGATCAGCAGAGTGAAATCCAGATGGAGGCCAATTGCTAATGGTGTACCTCAAGGATCAATACTGTATCAACACTTTTTAACATCTTCATTAATGACCTGGATGGTGGGGCAGAGTGCATCCTCAGCAAATTTGCAGATGATAAAAAACCTGGAGAAGTGACTGATTTACCAAATGGCTGCATTGCCATTTGGAGGAATTTTGACAGACTGGAGAAATGGGAACTGCATGAGGTTTAATACAGGAAATGTAAAGAAATAACCCCATGCCACAATACAGGCTGGGAGCCAAATGGCTGCAAAGCAACTTTGCAGAAGAGGACCAGGGGATGTGAGTGGACAAGAAGTTAAATAAGAAGCAGGAGCATGCCCTTGAGATAAAAAAATCCAACAATATCCTGGGCTGTATTAGGAAGAGCAGCAGGTCATTGAGGTGATATGTCCTCTCTCCTCAGCACTGGGGAGATCACATCTAAAGCACTGTGTCCAGTTCTGGGCTACCCACTGCAAGAAAGCCATGGACTTAATAAAGCAAGTCCAGTGTAGGGCACAAATATGATTAATTGACTGAAGCATCTTTCATGTGAAAAGAGGGTGAGAGAACCGGGATCTCTCTGGATCCCAGCTGCATCCAGTCTGGTGAAGGGAAGGGATTTTATCAACGTGTAAAGTATATAGTACCTCGTGAGGAAGTAAAGAAGATTGGAGTCATATGCCTCTCAGTGGTATCCAGGCACAGGACAAGTGGCAATGAACACAAACTGAAACCAGGAAATTACATTTAAATTTAAGTAAATGAGGATGGCCAAACACCTGAGCCTTTGCCAAGAGATTTTGTAGAGTCCCTGTCCTTGGAGGTTTTCCAAACTTGATTAGATATGGCTCTGTGTTATCTGATATAGTTGTCCCTGCTTTGAGCAGCATGAGGTGGACTAGACAACTGCCAGAAATCCCTACCAGCATCAGCAGTTATGTGTGCATCATTCTGAGTGATTCTCCATGTAGTAGGAAGTGAAACACAGGTGCTACTTGCTCCCTTTTCTCTTGATTGCCTTGAATGCAGATGTCTTTTTGTTGCATTTGATCTCATTCCTTCGTGTGGATAACTGAAACAGTTTAATCTGGAATTAACAAAGGCATCTCACTAATTTGCTTGGAGTGAGCTATTTTTGTGGGTTTTTTTTTGGGGGGGGGAATGGTTATGTGTTCTTTTATTTGGTTTGGGGTTTTTTGTTTGTTTTTTCTCTGAGAAGAGAGAATAGAAGGTCTATTGACATATGCGATGGGAAAGTACACTGATGTGACACTATACAACAGAAGATATTTCCCTTCATTTTTCTTACACAACTAATGTGCATTTTCCTTAGTATGAAGTATATTTACTTCTGTGGCATTCACTCTGCAATTAAAACATTCAGTTCAGACATTTGCATATGGCTTAGCTTTTAGCCATCCTCGTCAGGGCCAAGATGATGACTGCAGGTCTTAGGCACTAACTGATTAGTCATCTGAAGAGCTCCACAGACCACACCTGATGACAACTTTCACTGATTTTCATTGGTTCTGGTGGAACTTTAAGCTTTTTCTGGAAGCTGGATCCCACTTGTCTAACTGAAAAGCATTTCTTCTCATCACAGGTATGAAGTGCTTCAAATATAATGTTTTCTGGTTTCTTTTTCATAACGAAAATGCACAAAGAGTTTTTCATAACGAATGCACAAAGAGTTAAGTAATGTATATTTTCTTCTTCAGTTTTCAGTGAACCACTTATTGTCAGCTACAAGAGATTTTTTCGTTTTTTGACCTATAGGAAAACCGGATACATGTTCTCATTTTCTCATTGAGTCTTGCTCCAAGATTTTAAAATGCAGATGCCCCATTAAATTGGGACAGACCAGCTGTTGCAATTTGATTGGGGGGGCTCCCTGGGAAGTCCCTGGGGGGTCCCCTAAGCTGTGTGTGTGCTGGTAGCAGCCAGCAGGCAAGGAGACTCCACATGGCTTCTGAGGATGTTAATTAGATGAGGGTTTATTGGGGGTCCCACTCTCGGGAGCAACATGATTACTGTGGGAGAAGGGGGGAAGGGGGAGGAAGGGGGAGAGAGGGAGAGCCCAGGGGAGGGAAGGGCCAAGAGAGAGCTTGTCTCCCTCTCACAGCTTAACCGGGAGATTCAAAGTGGGCGCGGAGTAAGACTTGGGCCAATGGGATTACAGATACCTGAGACTTCAGGGGAGGATCACAGCTTGGAATAAACTGTACATTTTCAAGGGGTGACACAGAGCATACTATTTAACTAAAATGCAACACCACATATCACCCTTTTTCATTAGAAAGAAAAGATAAAGAGAAATATGACAATTAACAATTTAAAAAAAATAAAGCAATAATTATACAGTTTTGTAGTGTCAAAATAAATACCACTGCAGTGAAGATTATGTTTTAAACAGTCCATTTGACTTGATGTTTGCTTTTGGTGGTAGGTATCAAAGATAAAATGGGCATTTAATTGTAATAAAAGGGTTATGTGGGTCCATATTGCAGATTTTAAATGAATTTAAAGCATGGGAAAGTGGCTTCAGACTTTGGCACTAAGCTCATACGAGAGTTTTGGGATTGGCCTTTTCAGCGTGGCTGGCCTAATGGTGTCTAACTTTTTCCAACTGGCTTTTCGAACCACACAGCCCCCAGTTTTAGGCCCTGGTCTCCAGGCAGGTTTGTGGCCTCAGATTCTCACTCTTGGATCTGAGCTTTACTGCTGCTTTCACTTTGCAACCAGTTTAACCCAGAAGACCCCCAGTTTTAGGTCATTAAAAGAAAAACAAAAAGAAAAAAAAAAGAAATTTGGCTTCATCTACTACCTATACTCAGGGAGCATTCACCACAAAACCATCAAAATACTTTCCCAGACACAATTTTTATCAGTCACCCTCAGAACCTACTGAGGACAGCATAAACCCAACAGCGATTATGATTCAGCAGTCTAAGACAATCTGAACCCTTGCTATTAAAGAAACAATCAAAAACTGCTTCTCGTGGGATCTACCCTTGTGACCTGACAGGCCCCTGCTTTCTGAAACTGAAAACAGGACAATCTGCAATATGAATACACATTTAAAGTAGAAAAGCATAATTGTAAAAACTACTTCATGGGGTGAGGAGGGAAATGGGGGGAGGACAGGTATTGGATAAGAATAATAAAAAAGGTTAGAGGGTTTTAGGATAAAAATTCTAGCTGACAGGCTCTTTTCAGCTAGAAAAAGTGGATAGGGATTGGGAACTGGGGAAGTTACGGGAGCCAGGAACTCTGTGAAAGAAAAGCTTTTTTGGGGTACCCTGCGCCTTTGAGAAGTTTGCTCCCAGTGAACTACCCAAAATAAGGAAAAAAGGGGTATGGATTGCAGAGAAGGATATTATCCTGCTCTTGGAATAGCAGGGGAAGGAGATCATAAAGTAGAATTTGCAATTCAACGAAATGTTGAGGCTTAGCCGTGTGGCTTATATGCCGGGTTTAGCAGGACGGAGTGGATTGCTGGGGATTTGTTAAGGGGAAGGCTGGTTAGGGATGGAGTTAGGGAGAAGGAGCAGTGAGGGGAGGAAGAGTAAGACCTAGGAAAGAGGTCACAGAACTGACAAAACCAGTTTTGGGGGGTGCGGGGCTTGGACAAAGCTGAAAGGTGCTTCTTGCTCATCTAGTGGCTCCCCTGTGGAAACCGATGGGCTTTTGTTCCTTCTTTTGCCGCTGCTGTGGTCCAGGGCATCGGCTGCTGGGGCTCGGCAATCCTCACGACCCACCCGCCCTGTGGGGCCTCCCCCAGCCACCTCTGGGCAGCGGGTGGCGGGATCGGCCCCGCCGCAGTGGCAGCGGCTCCTGGCGAGCGGCGGCTCCGAGCAGCCACGTGGCGGCCATGTGGCGACGGTGCTGCAAGCAGCGGGCCGGGTGCGCTCTGCGCGGCTTCTCTGGGTGCCAGGATGCTCACAGCAGCGGGGCAGGGCCAGGGCCAGGATTGCAGTGGGATGGCAGTGGCGGGCTGGCAGTGGCAGGATGGTGGCACGGTGTCTCGCGGGGTCTCTGCGTGGCGGTGGAGGGACTGCCTGGGGCCGCGGCTGCGACCCTGCGTGGCCGCCCCACGGCGCTGAAGGCAGCGCTGAAGCAGCGTTCTGCAGGGTTCTGAGTTGTGTCGCAGGTCCATTTTTGTCTCAGGGTTGTCAGTGCTCTTGCCGAACGTTGGTCGCCATTTGTTGCTGTTCGAATGGGGGCTCCCCGGGGAGTCCCCGGAAGGCCCCCAAGCTGAGTGTTGGCTGGTATCAGCCGTCACACAACCAGCTGTGTTAAACTTCCACAAATGAGGATGTGAGCTTGTTGATCATTAGAAATTCAGGTGATCATCCAATTTCCATTCATCTTCATGGTTGGCTACTAAGTGAATCTGAGTATCCTTTTGGACTGTGAATTTGTGTACAGATTGAGTCTGGTTTTGAAATATTTATCTTGGAGATGAACATGTCATTTACTACTAGGGAAATGTAGTTGGATAAGCTAAAAGTTTCTGTGTGTTTTTCTGTATTTAATGGCTTCTCTCTCCGCAGAATATAGATTTCTTCTAAAGGTAGCAACACAGAAATTGGGGATTTCAAGGTCCTGTAAATCAGAAAATAAATTATCAGAGTATGTACTTCAGACTTCTGAAAAACAGATTTTGGCTTATTAAGAGAATTAGGTTAGGTTTTGTGGGGAGGCAGTTCTAAAGGGAAAAAAATCTCAGGTCTTATGGACAACTTCCTCTAAGCATAACAAATATAGGTCTATCCTGCACAAAGGAAAACAAGAGACATTCCAAGGACATTCCATTCAGAAAGGTGATATATATATATATATATGTGTGTGTCTATATGTGTGTGTATGTGTGTGTGCCCGTGCGTGTGTGTGTATGTATATATGTATGAATATACGTGCAAATACATACATATATGAGATGCAAGATGCAAGTGAGAATGGGCTATCAATGAAGAATAAAGAAACATTGTCATGTAAGAAAAGTGCTGGAAAATCAAACACCAACTGGAGATAAAACTAGTAGAGGAAATCAAGGGCCACAATATTATGATGAAAAACATAAGGGAAACGAAGGGGACTACTGGATGAGGCAGGTGTATTAGTGACAATCACAATAGTGGCTGAAATAGCAGACGTCCTTTAACCTGACTCTTCAACTCAACATACTAATCTTAAAAATACATGTATTTCAATCCAAAACCTGTGTTGTTTATTCATTGATTATCATTGATTTATTGACTGTACGTTATTCCAAAAATAGAATTTATTTGGATATCACCTGCATTGGTATACAGTTATACATATACATAGAAGACATGACCAGATGTATAATCTTGATAATTACACAGCCCATACTCAGACATTCTCCATTGTGTCCCATGTGTTTCTTTTTCTCTGTATTAATAATGCTTTATTTGGGTCATTGCTGAAATGTCAGAATTAAAATTTTTCTGCTCACCTAACTTGGAAAAAAACAGAGTTGTGATGTTTTCCCACTTTTCAACCAGGATGAAATATCATGAAGTATAAATTATACTTTACCTAGCTTATCTAAAAAAACCTTCTGCACCTCTGAAATATTACAGTTCTATGCTTAATTGCTGTAGGGCAATTACTGTTGTGGCTCAAGAGTATTGCCAAAAAGTAAAATTTGCAAATGGAAGAAAAATGATCAGTAAGAGCTTATATAATCTAAAACAATGTTAATTAATATAATTTGTATTACAAAGCTAGTAATTCCACATATTTTGCACATCTTCTTCTGGAGAAAGAAGTTACTTGGCACACAAAAATGTGAAGCATTTCATCAATTTTCTCACTGCTGTGCTTGTGTTTTGTTAATATCAGAAATACCTCTAGAGTTTCTTAGAGACCTCAAAACACTTTGTCAATGGTGACAACTAAACTCAGGATTGCTTGTGTCAGGATGATAAATTTACTCTATCTTTCAGAAATTATGCTTTGTCTATTACAGGTCTTACATAAAATATTCAAACATTTTGTTTGTTCTAATTTAATAATAGTTTTGTTCAATAACAAGTGTTTTCAATAGTTGGGAAAACAGCATTTTCCTTTTCCAAATGTTTTCCTATGCTGAGCCACATTAAAAAGCCTAAAGCAACTTTGTTTTTCAATATAACAATTTATACACAACCACTGCTTGCTGTCTAGGGTACTACAGGGACAATTTCAGTTCAGAACAAAATAGACTATTTCCTCCCTCTACTGGGTATAGACCACTTTAAGAGGTAACATTGTTTCATGTATCTCCCTCCCTAGTGTAAGGGAGAAGGAGTGTGATTTAGAGGAATCTTTTTCTGGGTATAACAAAAATTGTTCCTACAAAATTTCCCAAAATAATTGATTTTTTGAGTCAATGTACAAAATTCTGTTCTGTAAGAACAATTGCCTAGTATTACCACTGTATTGGAGACAGCTATTTTCAGCAAGTGTGACTATCGTTGTCCCGCTTGGTTTTAATAATTGAAGGGTTTTTTTGGTTGGTGAGATATTTTGGCAAGCAGCGGTTTTTGTTTGGTTTTTTTTTTTTGTTTTTTTTTTTTTTTTGTTTTGCTTTGGGTCTTTTAATGGTTTAACTGGGGGCTTTGTTGTTGTTGGTTTTTGTATATGGCAGTTTCAGCCTCCACTTCTTTAATTCAATCTACCTGTGTTTGGAGGCAATAGCTAAAAAAAATCTCAAGCTGTTTTAGCGTACAAAACATAGCTCATTAGCAACAAAGACTGATGTGAACATTTACTTTGAGGCCGTGTTGGCTTTGCACTCACTTCAAAGCAGAGGTCAAAGCCCTGATCCTAATAAAAGCAGAAATGACAAGATTGCAGAAGCATTCAATGCACTCAGCAAAGGCCAGGTTTTTCAACATGTTCTCTTCCCATTTGGGTGACAGATATGTGCTTAAATTCTGAGAGTTCTCTGCATTGGCTAGTAAGTTGTTGAAAATCTGGAGATTAATGCCACTGGATGCTAAACAATTCTGAGTGTCTGCCATTCATTATCAGGTCTGTCTGGGAGCTAAGGCCTCGTGAAAATGGAGTCCCTTCTTAAACTTTTACCAGGTGTACTCTAAAGTCCTTCCAGTCTCTATTATTTCTAAGGTCTGAGGAAATTTAGTCCTGAAATTAAAATTTTCTGTAAATGGATTGGTATCTGCTTGTCTTTATGATTTTTTTATATAATCAATGAAATTATAAAAATTCTTCTATTTTACAAAAAAATTATTTTCTGTTTTGCAGATGTAAATTATTGAAAGTGCAATCCATTCTGCTATTTATTGTCTATAACACTGTTTTATATAGAATATTTTTCCTCCTCAATATAATCCAAATGTTTTTCACTTTAATCTTGGTATACCGGTGATTATTTAGGTGTGGCCTGATTTGACCACCATTGTACACATATGATGTCATGAACCTTCAGCCTTTTCTCTTAAAATTGTCATATAAATGTTTCAGTAGAGATTATTAGTGCCCCTTCCTCCACAATTCTGATCCAGAAAACTTTTTCTGGAGGTGGAAATGGTCTCCAGAAGATCCCACCAAAATATAAGTGGCAAGTTATCTCCTATCTTTACATATTTGTCTTTGCTTAATTTTATATTTTTCATGTAAGAGACAGCTGAATTCCAAGTATTTGATTATCATAATTGACTGCCAGCATTTATACCAGATCTAACATGGATGAATGGACCAAACCTTTTATTGTAAATGAGATAGTGTCAAAACAATCTAAAAATGAAAGGACAGGGAGTGCAACACCCCAGTAACCATTATGTGTTCAACAGGGATGCACAGACAATCCAGGTCACTTGGCTTTAGCCAGACACTTTAGTTTGGTCACTGTGCTGTTTGTGCATGTTTTTCTTGAGTAAACACAGCTCTGGCAGGAGCCTACCAGGGCACTGGCAGACCTGAACTGGGTCCTTATGCATCCAGACTTCTTGCATAGTGAAAAGCATAAGACTTTGGGTCCTGCCAGAAAGACTCCACAGCACAGCCATGGACAAGAACCACTGAAAAAAATTTACCTGCACTCCAGTTTTAACATATATTTCTGGAAACCCTTTTCTTTGACTTGTTATGTTACTGAGTGGAGCATTAAATTAATCTGATCTAGGGATATAAAATCATTGATATGGTTGCTCAGTGTTCAAAATCGTATCCTGTAGCTGTGGATCTGAGCCCCAGATCCACAGGCAGGAGGCCATTTGATTTGATCCATTTGGCAGGAGGCCAAATGATTTGCAAGATTGTGGGTCTCATTATTTTTCCAGGTCTTGGCTTAGAGCTAGGCAAATAAAAGCCACATTTTTTAAGTATCTCAAAATTGTTAGTCAAAGAAGATCAAGCACTTTAGCCAGTTGCCAGATGATAACAGTGATGGCACAAAGGTGTTATTGAAAAATCTGTGCTGACATAGGACAGAACCTACATACAAATGCTACAGGCAAAAACTCCCAGACAATACCCCACCACATAACCCAATAAATCTTGTGAATCAAAATTAAATATAAATCAAATGTCAGGTTTTCCAGATGTTAATTTGAAGGGCTGCCCATATATTGGGTTACCCCTAAAGACCTAAAGATAGGTTCTTTGACATTGGTGGGATGACTTGGAGAAATTAAATTTGTGCAGATGTTTCTTTACAGCATATGGGCAAGTTTAGATGCTTCTGGTATCTGTGAGGAAAACACAGATAATCTTGTGTGTAATATGAATTGAAACAGTGAATTTAAATGATCTTTCAAATTAGGGGTTTCTCCTTGACGGTGTCCCATAAAAAGACACCTTCAGGGCTGGAAAGCTCTTACACTGAAAGCTTTCTGTATCTTTGGAGATAGGCTTAAATTCTGCCTTGGTTTTTGATATCAGAAAAAGGCTTTTGCAAGGTTATGGTAACATAGCAAGGTGTGTATACGCATGCTTGTTCTGTTCTGTTAAATATGATTTTCAGTTTATGTTGATTTAAAAAAATCTCAATCACTAGGTTTTTTTTTACAAAATACTTTTTTCTGTGAATAAAATAGCTAACTGATACTTCATTTAACAAGATCAAAATTCTTATAGTTTGCTCCTCCCTATTTGTTGTCTTAATGAGATACCACAGTGGTACTCAGGAAGAGTTTCAGTTAGTACTAAATTAGGATAGAATAACATAGAACAGAATAGTTCCAGCTGGAAGGGACCTACAGTGATCATCTAAACCAGCAGACTGACCAATTCAGGGCTGAGCAAAAATTAAAGCATGATATTAAGGGCATTGGTCAAGCATTTCTTAAACGCTGTCAGGCTTGGAATACCAACCACCTCTCAAGGAAGACAATAATGTATGTGAAAGAGTGTAAAAATCTGGTGAAGCAGATGTTTACTCACATAGTCTAAATTCATTTCATGAGCATGGGTAAGGATTAGAAAGTGAATTAGTGTACTTAAGTATTTCATTAGTTAGAATTTTGTGATGAAAAATTACTGAAAAATCAAGTTCTAGAAGAGCAGGAGAACTAGGAAACTTTCTCAATCACATTAAAGAAAACCACAGTAATCTATAGTTGTTGATTAGCTCCCCTAATGATGAAAATGCTCCTTAGAAAATATTTGTTAATCATTATGAAAAAAAAGTTGTATCTTTATAGCTATTTGATAATTATTGCTTACATGGTTTGCAAGGAACTGCTTTCCCTAATCACTCTGAAAAGAACTTCAAGTTGATGAAATTAGAATCTGAAAGAAAAGGTGACATTTATTGTGCAGTCTTAAATAGAATGTTAGATATGCTAGATACAGGATCTTACTGGGCTAAATATAAAAACTAGCTATCAAAGGCAAAGCATATGTGTAAAAACACATTATTGCAGCAGAATTGAACATGGAGTAAGATAAAATATTTTCTGGTAACAATACAGTATTGTCCTGGTTCAGGGCAAATCTGGGAGACAACAGAACAAGACCATTGGGGATAAAAGCATCATATAGTCAACCCAGGACAAGTATCTACTTTTAAACTATTTACAATATGGAAATCTTTTTTGAGAAAGAGACCTTTAATGTCATGCAGTACAGTCAAGTACCTCAGATTATTTGAAGAAAATGCATTCTCTTAAGAAATACATACTAAGCAGATGCAAAATCTGTATAAAAATAAGAATACCTGAGGAGAATTGAGTCCAAACACAGTTTTCATCTTTTACTAGGTTAACCATAGGCCTGTTGAGGTAGTTTTCAGGCCCTTTCTAAAGTTATGGAAATCACAAGAAGAAAAATGTGCTGAAGTCTGACAAGGATCATAAACTCCACATTCAACAGTTCCCAGACTGCAGAGCATGTACTAGACTAAGTGTCTGCCCTAATGATGATCATTAAAATTTCTAAGGAGATGTGCTGAGTACTTTTGAGTATTTGAGGGTCTGAAAATCGCTTGACTGATTATAAATTTTTCATGTTGAGAAGATTTTTTGGGAGATGCTTTTAATTTGGAATACCTCACATTGGTAAGGCAGAAGGGAAAGGTGATGATTCCAAGAATAATTTGACTGCAAGGAAAAAAAAGAAAAAAACCCTAAACTTCTGGGGTGTAAGGAATAGTACTGTCTGTCTCTTTTCTGAAAAGAAATTGTATGTAGCTTTAATTTTTTGGACTGAGTATAATAATACTCAGAAGAGGATGTAGGGAGACCTTACAGAAATCTGCAACTTCCTTATGATGGTAAGTGGAGGGGCAGCACTGATCTCTCCGGTGACCAGGGACAGGATCTGAGGCATGAGACTGAATAGAGGAAAATAGAGGCTAGATGTAAAGAAAAGATTCCTCACCCAAGGAAGGGTTGTTGTACCCAGCCAAGGGTTGTTGGTATCTGGAACAGGCTCTCCAGGAAGTGGTCACAGCCCCAAGGCTGGCAGAGCTCAGGAAGCTTCTCAACAATGCTCTCTGGTACATGGTGTGACTCTTGAATTGTCCTGAGCAGGGGCAGGAGTTGGACTTTGATGATCTTTGTGGCCCCCTTTCAACTACTCAGCATATTTTGATATTACATGATATGATGTATTTTATCTGTGATATTATGTGATATGTATTAATTATATTATATTACATTACATTACATTATATTATATTATATTACAATTTCTTATATGATTCCACAATTCTATATCTATGTCAAGCAAAATTGCACTCTGGACCTGTAATGCCAATGGACTGTTTCCATGGATGCCAGTGGACTTGTATTCAGGTTTTTATTTCTTGTGGATTCAATATTGATTTCTTGACTTAAATATTGATTTCATGGCTTGATTTCTTAAATAGGTGTACATCTGTGACTACGTACATAATTCCTGTTGAAGTGTGGCCATTCCAAATGAGAACTGAACTTTTCTTAAATTTAGTTTCTATACTTGCTTGCTCTCTTTTGTTCTTCCTTAGCAAAACTAAACTTACTCCATCTCAACTTTGCTTCAGTCAGCTAGATGTAACTTATCCCTCAACTAAAATGTTTAATGCTGATCATTCCTCCCTTTGGAATAACGGGAGGTTTGCTGCTATTTCCCAGGCTTCCTTTTCCACTCTGTACCTGTCAAAGGATGGCCTTAAAGTTAATGAATCCAAGACTTTGGAATCAGGAGGAGTGAAAATGTTGCTGACGGTAGCTTTCTGTCTTAATTCCAAACAGTGTTGGAAAATAGTCTTATATTATCAGGTGCAATTTAGATTGATTTGCAATGTGAGCAGGTCACATCTATGTTTCAGCAATCAAGAGCAGTGAATCCCTAGTGAGCCTTTGCTGACTATATGCAGGGTAGAATTAGAGTTCATTTTTTTTTTCCTTTTCCAATAAGTACACAAAAAGCAGAAGAGTTATCTACTGTAGCAAATACAGGTTTCAGATAACATGATTAAGCCATGGAAGATAATCTACTTTCCTTGATGTTTGTGGACTGAATCAAAAGGTAAGTTCCCATCAAGCAACGAGATTTATATCATGAATATTTTCAAACTGAAAATAACTGGTGTATAGATCCTGACACTGAGCTCAAGGTGGGCTTAAGGTGGGCACAGTGTGATAAGACAGCCTTTGTAGCACCCAGAGAATTCTCCTTTTAAGTCTCAGAGGTCAGACACTACTCAGCTGCTCTCACATGTGCTTGTCCTCAAAGCAGAGATGTGTCAAGTTTCCACAAAAAGCTTTCCACTCAATGAATGATCCAGATGTTAGTAATCTTAGGACTTTATGACATATCCTAATTTCTGTCCAATTCAAGAAGTGTGAACAGGAAAAAAAAAAAAAAAAAAGAGAATATATTGCATGCTATTGCCTGCATTTCATATGACATCATTTAATAGTAAAAATTAATTGTCAATACCTGATGCTGTTGAGTCAGGGATGGAATGTAAGACTCCAGTCTTCATAAGGTGAATCAGAAGGCGTTTAATGAAGGTAACAGGTCTTTTTATAATGTGACTTGTTAAGGTGAGACTTGATTGGTCTCAAAGTAAAAGCTTACATTACTGGTGAACTATGAATAGCACACTCTGGAGAACCATATCTGTAAACAACAGTTACACAAAGAGAGATAATAATTGTTTTAATTATTTTCTTTAAGTTTTTTATAGTTTCTCACAGTTTCCCAGGAAAATCCTGGGACAGCTATGTCTCTCTCTGTTCAGAGGATATGTGATTACCAAAAATACCTACAGAAGTACCTAGAAATATCTTTATATTGAACTCATGCTACTTCTTATAATACAGTAATGAAATTTAAGTTCCTTTTTTTTGCCTCGTTACTACTGGCTTATATATGTACAAGTGAAGCCATCCTGGTTTTCACATAATCTTGCTGCATAGTTGGCATATTACAACTCTGCACTACTTGAAAGGTCTAGTTCTATGAAACATGAACCTGAAGTGCAATTTCTTTTAGCAACCAAAGGCACTTATATTTTAATACTTACTATGCAGTTTTCTCATATTCCAATATTTGAAGGGAAAGAAACTCCAACATGTCACTGATTTTTTTTTTTTTTAATTTCAGTTCTGGCCTCAGCTGATTTCCATTTTTATATACCCACTTCCATTTTTTCACTTAACATTTTCTCACCTTTTTTCTTAATTTTTATTTTATGACTGTCTATCTATCCATCTATCTAGCTAGCTAGCTACCATCTAGCTATCTATCTAATCTCTTTGTGTGAATGTGTACACACCCACATTGTTGCAGACTGACTTCCAGAATAAAGTCTCACGGACTGTAATGCCTTTAACCCAGGCACTATAAAAACAGAGAGGGAGGCATTTGCTCATTGCATGAAGCAGCCACAGTGACAGCCTTAATTTATAGAAGCAATGGTTCTATACCACATATTACCTCCTTATTTATGCTTTTAAAAGGCCTGAGCAGATATTGCTAAAAGATATAATGTGTGCAATAGCCCAGGCCTTATCATGAGGTTTCCATCAGCTGTGATTGTTCTATGAGAAAATCCCTATTGAGCACAAGAGCAAGGTTGGGAAAATGCTCAGTTTGCCACAGAAAATAATAGCTAATAGTAATTATCTATCTGAAGACGGAACAGGATCATTTGTGTATGCACAAGCAAAGCTTAACTTTTCAAATTCCAGAAAAATAAAAAAGAAAGAAAGCTATTACTCTTCTGCAGCTTTGTGTAGTTTTCACTGGTTTGCTGGTTTGCATCTTGAGTTCCACATGGAATATTTTCCCTACAGAAAAGTAGGGAAGACTTTAAGTATAAAACCAGCTCAGCAGAACCCATAAAACTGGGAGTATACCACTGGTTTTTGTTTTAAACATAAACAGCATGAGAACCCTTTGGTAAAGGGCTTAGAGATTGATTGATGAAATGGGCTATAGATTAACTGAGATAATATTATTGCAAAATGGTAAGTTCTGCTCTGATCTAAATTGTAAGCTGTCTTTATTTTAGTTTTGTTTTAGTTGATTCATGTCACAGCAGGGGCTCAGAAATTAATGTCAAATTCCAAGTCTGACTGAAATATACTTCATAAATCAGGCCTTTTCTTGCCACTCTGTTATAATATGTGGCTTTTGAAATCTCAAAAATGGATTGACCTTTTTTTATGTTCATTTTACATTGTAAAACTATTTTTCAAACATGCTATTAGGCTTTAAGTGTTCTTGGATGTGGTCTGACTGTATAAATTCCACATTTTTATATACACTCCTTATGCAGTTTTGCTATGTGCAGAAATTTTGGCATTTGCAGTTATGGTTCCCTCCTCTTCCACACATTTGCTGAAAATTTTGGGGCAAGAAGCTATTTTCTGTAGTTCACACAGAGACTGACATTTAGTTCATTATTCTGCAAAAAATGTTTAGTGATCCCAGAGTATTTCTATGCACTATGGAAGTGCTATCACTCATTTTTTTCTTTATAAAATTCAGATCTCAGGAGTGTGCTGAAATTACTATTAACATCTCTCCCATGGTTGAGTGAAACCATGGCATCTGTATGCAGGGGTTTATAAGTATTGCATTCATTTCAGACTCGGTCTACAAAAGGAGAGGTTTCGATAAACCTATAGTTCAGGACTGGGTCTGTAGAATTGAAATAGTTCTGCCCCCTTTTCTAGTGATAATAGTGATATGAAGCCTCATAACATTTTAAGCCCCAGATAAACAAAACTGGACCTTGAATGAACACTGTAATATATGAATTTTTTGATCCAGCAAATGTTTTGTTTGATCTTTCCTCCACTAATATTGGAGAGGTATTATTCTCAGTTACTAAAGTTTCCAAAAATACATAAGGGTTTGCATTAATCTGTTGCTTGTGAATTTTATAATTTTCCCTAACTTGAGTAGACATTGTCTGATAAAACATATATGCCTATGCTATTGCATTATGGGCTCTGGTGTTACTGTGGATCTGGACTGGAGCATCTGCTGTGAGGAAAGGCTGAAAGGTTTAACCTGGAGAAGAGAAGGCTTGAGAGTGCAACAATAGCTAAAGGGAGGATGCAAAGTGGATGGAGCCAGGTTCTTCTCAGTAATGCTCAGTGAAAAGCAGTGGCATGAACTGAAACAGGCAAGACTCCATTTGAGCATAGGTAAACACATTTTCACTGTGAGGGTGATAAAGCACTGGCACAGGTTGTCTGAAGAGGCTGCAGTCTTCATTCTTGGAGAAGCTTTATATAACTACATAGAATAAAATTTCATTGTGGCATGAGAACCTTTTCATTGAAATAAGATGTCTGAAAATTGTTACCTAACTGCACCATTTTGAAAACTATTTTTTTTCTTTCTGTATCAGCTGATCAAAACCACCATTTTTTCCATTTGACTAATATGTCTATTGGGTTTGCACGGCAAGGTTTTGTAGCAGAGGGGCCTACAGGGGTGGTTTCTGTGAAAGCTGCCAGAAGCTTCTCCCATGTCTGAGAAAGTCAATATCTGCCAGCTCCGAGACAGACCTGCCACTCGCCAAGGCCGTGCCAATCAGGAATGGTGGAAACAGTGACAAATCTGGCATAACAGATTTAAGAAGGGGAAAAAGCCCTCCACAATTGCAGTCTGAGAGCTGACTGATGATATGTAAAACACTTCTGCAGACCAAGATCATTGAAGAAGAATGGGGATGATCTGTTCCAGGAACCAGAGCATAGATTTCCATGCAGTCTGTCACCCTGAAGTCCGCTGAAGTCCAGATAGAGCAGATAACCACTGCCAGACTGGAGGACTCCATCACAGAGCAGGTGGATGCCTGAAGGTGACTGTGACCCTGTGAGAAGCCCATGCTGGAGCAGGTTCCTGGCAGACCTGTGTCCCCCAAGAGAGAGGACCCCATTCTGGAGCAGTTTTGCTGGGCAACGCCTGTGACACGATGAGTGACCCACACAAGGAGCAGCTCTTGAAAACTGCAGCGCAGTAGAAGGACTCACATTGGAAAAGTTCATGGAGGATTGTTTTTCTTGGAAAAGACCCCATGCTGGAGCAGAGTTCTCCCTCTGAAGAGGAAGGAGCAGCAGAGATAATGTGATGAAGACCTCTCATGCCTCTGGGCCACAGTGGGGAAGGAGGCAGAAAAAATTGGGAGTGATGTTGGAACACAGGAAAGAGGGAGGGGTGAGAGGAAGTTGTTTTGAAGATTTGGTTTTATTTGTCTTTATCCTACTCTGATTGGTTTGGTAATAAATTAAATTTCTGTTCCCTGAGAGGAGTTTGTTTTGCCTGTGGCAGGAAATGGTGAGTGATCTCTCAGTATCCTTGACCCCTGGGCCTTTCACTCTCTCCCATGTCCAGCTTAGGAGGGAAGTGATAGAGCAGCTTTGGTGGGCACTTGACATCCAGCCAGGGTCAGCACATCACAGGTTCACACAATGCTTCAAGCATTTGTTTCAGAAGAATTTGTGGATGTATAAGAAATTACTAAGAAACCAGAGATAGAGGGCAGGTCTTATGTTTATCCTTAAAAACAGGATTCTAATGGAAAATCACCTCTCCTGTGACACTGGAAATCTTTGTTTTGTGAATGCAGATGATGTCACAAGTGAGATAGATATGCTTCATTAATAAAAGGTTATACTTTCATGTCACTGCCCTTAGTAATTACATCAAGGTAAACTAATAAACTGAATAAAATATCTTTTATGGTATCTGTCAGCAGTTTCCAGAAGGAATTTCCAAGAGTGGAATCTGGTATTTTGAATCTCTCTTTCATAGGGGACTTTTTTTCCTCTATAGACTATATTGTATGTTAGTATTTAAACATAATGTATTATTTTTTTAAGAGAGCTTAGGTTTAAAGTCTGTTGAGAAGAGTTTAATGGCTGTTCTGGGTCAAGGCAATTTTAGAAAGCCTTTACCCATCATAATTTATACTTATTAGTTCCCTGATTACTTGTGATCAAATATACTCTTGCTGTCTCCTAGAGCCCTGTCAAGTCTCCCTCTGAATTGTCCAATCTCCATCTGAGATGTCCAATCACTTGCTCTGTCAGTTCTCAGTTTTAATTTTAGAGCCCTGACATTTTCAGCTATTTCAGCTGGTTGTGTGCTCTGTCTTCAATCCCTTTGTAGAAATTTTCTACTTAGGTAGAAGTTCATTTCTTCAGGCAGTAGCTAAGAAACTCACAGATTACATAAGGATTTTGTAATCACTCGTTATTTTGGCCAGTACAAGATATTTGCAGATCTGGAAAAAAATTAATTTAAAATATATTTCAATGATTTTTCTTGCTCTGATTTCCATAGATGTCTCAGCATGTTTTTATCTTCACAATCCCTAGTACAATCCAGGGGTCTGCCACTTTTTCTCAACATTTTTAAAATCTTGGTGCAAGTATATGTGTATTTATATCTTTCCACTCTCTTTTCTAAGTTTCTTATATGTCTTTTGAGAATCTTCTCACTTATTGTTTTCAGCTACTTACTCTAAGGATTCATTGCTCAGCTGTGTTGTGTAATCACCATCCCACATCAGATGATGTGGGACAGCTCAGCTACCTCCTTTATAGACTTGAAAAACTATAAAGCAAACGTTTAACCTTAGGGAGCTCCAGCTGACTGAAAGTTCATAAAAAATTAGTGATTTTTCCACTGCTAATTATTCTCAAGGTATAACAATTGCTCTCTTTTGAATTTATGTCAGTGCAGAGAACAAATGGGTAGAGAAGACAACCATATACTATATTTAAAGCTACAACCTAAGAAAAAGTTGGTTGTTTTGCAAACACAGTTCAGTGTGTATTTATGTCGTTGCTGGTTTTTTGTTTATTTTTGTAACAGAAGAGTTGGATATCTGGCAACATTTTCACCGAGGAAATTTTTTTCATTCAAGGTGGTCCTTAGAGACCAAATACCTTGCCTACACTGTGACGTTTTCTGCAATTTAGATGTCTGTCCTGGTTTAGTGCAAATTTCGGAGGAAACTTCTGACGGGGGTTCTTCTAGAAATCAAATTCAAGTGGCCCCTCCCCCCACTGGTTTGGGAAATATTTTCTTGGAGAAAAGTAGAAAAACCTGTTTATTTAACAAGCAAAGTACTTACAAACATGAAAAAAATAAATAATATTAAACAATAAAACCTCTCTCTGTTCTGAAGAGATGGCAGATTCAGAAAGTATTTTTTCAATGGGTGTAGCTTGGCTCGTTCAGTCTGTTATCTTATTCTTGAAACAGAACTGAAAGTTTTGTAGGTCTTATTTCTGTTTGGTATTCGATGTAATTTTTGAAAAGAGACTGATGTACCTACCCCACATTACTTAATCTAATTCTTCTTGGAACTCATATTTTTGCTTTCCACACTTTTCTGTAGAGATTAATTCCATAACTTAATAACCTTGTAAAAAACAGAATCCATCTTTTTTCATTCCACTTATAGTCTTGATATATACTGACTGGCTGGTAATAGTAGATAAGTGATTACCAAGAAATGCACTCTAATAGTGCTTTTTTTTAAAATTATGTAAACATTTGTTCAAATTAAATACCTAGCCTGCTAAATACATGTCAGAAACCTATTTATAGCTCTATTTGCTTTGTCTCTTCTATGTTATATTTATTGCTTTATCTTTTTTTGTCTTCCTGATAAAGCTGTTTACTGAATTCAAGATGTGGATAAACCATGCCTTTTTACAGTGGTACTGTAATATTTCGTGCCTTATTTTCAATGGCTATTCCAACGATTGTTAGTTTCTTATTTGTGTTTTAGCCACTACCTAACTCCCATCTGTGGTTTGCAGAGAAGATATTTTCTCTGTGGTTCTTTACTAATACTTCTGAAGTTCTAAGCAATTTCTTATCTCTGTTGGTTTTGAAAAAGTTTTATCATCAGCAGTTAAGCTTCTGGTAAGCTGTTCTAAAAATCTCTTTCCTAAGAGTTAGTTGTTAATTTATTCAGTGTTATTGTGATTGAATAGTCAGATTTGGGTTTCTTTCTGCATTATTTTCTATTTAGAGATATGGAATATACATTCACGTCATCAGCAATAGTTGTTAATTCACTTCTGACCCCTTCTCAAAGATCGCTCACTCCATAGACTGTATCCAGACTGCGTGTGTCCCTTTGGGTACACCTCTAATTGGTCTAATTTCAAAGGACAATTTTCCTTTTTTCCCCCTGTTCCATGAATTCAAAAGGACTTTATTCTTATCTCGTCATGGTTTAATTTCTTATGAGCTTCTAGTGAAACAAATTTTTGAAAGATATTTGAAACCCAAGTACATTTCATAGATGATAGCCTCTTCATACACCTATTCTCAGAGCAAAAATATATGAGGCAAGACTATTATTTTCTTAGGGAAATATTTCCCAGTATACTTTGTTTATACACATATCTCCTCATTTTATTCTTTAGACATTGATCTGCCTGGTATGAAGGTTAGCCTTTCTGGGCTATCTTTCTTTGATATCTCCTAGAAGATTTTTATCATATTGTGTCCTATTTGCTAACTCTTGTTGTGGAGAATGACTTAAATTATAAGCTGTACACTGCAGCAATTTCACATCTGAGTTCTTTTAGAGCTCTTGAGTGAATACCATCTGCTCCTGGCAGTTTGTCACAATTCAGCTTGTTCTAAATCCTCTTACAGTGGTAAACCAGTTGGAGACAATTCCTCAGTCTCCCCTTTTGTAAAAAATGACTCAGTTGGAAACCTCAGCTCCAGGCTTCATGAGTCCTTCCCTTTCTTAAACCCTTCCTGTATTTTATTGTTGGCAACTAGATTCAGTGGTTATGTCTGGACTGGCAAGGAGTTACAACCAATCCGTGTAGTGATGCAACTATTGCTGAGGCCCTGCTACTCTATTACCCATTTTTCAGTACCTATGTTTTTGTAAAGAAAAAAATGTATATTTATAGGTCTAATTCTAATCTAGTTTCATGGACTGAACAACTACCTGACATGTATTAGGTACACTCCCCTTCCAGATTAGTTTCTTTTGAAAGTAATCTAGTTCATACACTCCAAGATTGCACTCAACCTGGAACAAGGGATGGTGGAAAGTGTTCATGTTCATGAAGATTCCTCCATGGGGTACACAGCTGATGTCACATATTGACTCAGAGAAAGTTACTTCCAGAGATCAATTGAGAAAGGAGACAGAGTGACAGAGGGGGGGAAAGAGACAACTCTCCTAAGTGGATGTCTAGGAAAGAAAGTGGTGGAGGGCTCCCAAGGCAAACATATTCCCTGGGTGCCCCCTCACATGCAGCAAGGTCATCCAAAAATTCTTTGGTCATAGTAACTATAGAGTTTTTGTCCCTATTAGTTTGTTGTTTTTTTTTTTTTTTTTTTGTTTTTTTTTGGGGTGTGTTTTTTTGTTTGTTTTTTTTTTTCTGGGGAGGGGATGTTGTGGAGTTTTGTCGGTTTGGTTTGGTTTGGTTTGTTTGTTTTCTTGTTTTAGTTTTGTTCAGATTTTGGGGAGGGAAGGTTTTTCTGGTGGGGGCAGAGGGGCTGTTTAAAGTGTTGTCAACACTGATTAGAGCACATTTTATTAGGGGCAGTTACATGATGATTGGTTTTTAAATTTTTTGTATGTATTTTATTGGGTAAACTAAAATAAATGAAAAAGATAAAATCCAAGGACAGAAAAGAGAAGAAAGGAGTAATTCTTACGTGAGTGCCCTGAGAACTAGCTGTAGGAATAATATTGGGATTTAAGAGTTAAAGGTCATAACAACAACTTGAGCTCCATGGGGAAAAGTACTGCCCAGAAGCTCTGGAAAACAGTACCACAAGATCTTGACTGGAAGAGCAGAGATAGATGCAGGGGAAAGTCAAGCTACTGAGCTGAAGCAGAAGGCCATGAGCAGTACAAAGGCACTGTGCCCACTGAGAGCAGGGACTGCATGGAGAAACTGCACTCTTGATCCAAACTGCAGCCGACTAATGCACGTCCAGCATCTCTGCCTGGGGGCAAGATCCTGGCCAAAAAAAGTATTGCAAGAAAAAAAAATTGAAACAAGATACTGTAATTTTTTTCTTGATATATAACGATATCAAGATAGCTGTATGTTTATTTTGTCCACTAGCAACTATTTGTTTTTAGGGTTGACTTTCTACTCATCTTTTCTTCTTAGTTTTCTAAAGAATAATTTTGCTTTGTGCTACTTTGAATACAAAATAATTTGTATAATTTTATTTCTGAAATCTATTTACTTCTATTTTTATCAGTCATACTTCTGTATATAAATATTTTGTCTTTTCACCCCATATTTTAATTCTATTCTCATTAAGTTTCTGTCTTTCTACATTTTCTCTTTAAGAAGTTTAAGATGCATTGCTGTCCCAGGTTTCTCTGCTTTATAAGAAAGTTGAATTGGAATGCATATTGTATGAGGCAGCATATGGTACAGTAGTGAATTGTAGTCAGAAAGACATACAGAGAGGTACAATTAGTTTCTAACTCCCATTTGGAAGTCAGTGACAGCTGGTTTCTTCCAGCCCTCCCTCTGTCCATTCCCCTCCATGCCTGCCCCAGCTTTGGGGATCACCTACCTCGTCTGCCCCAGCTTTGGGGATCACCTACCTCGTCTTTCAGCAGCATGACACACAAGTTGTGAAGAATATTAAAGCTCTTCCTTTTTCTTAATCATTGGGTATGACACACTGTACACTTGAAAAACCTGCTCAGAGGGAACAGGTTTTTAAAATTTTAATTATATTTCTATAATTTTTGAAACAAAAACTAACTCATGAGAATCCAAATAAAAAAGCTATTTCATACTTGAAAGGTTCCAAAATATGGTGTTCTCTGTTTCTGAGCTCATAAAACAGTTTTGGGTATTGCATATCTGACATATTCATCTTTCTTGGTAACTCCCTTGGGCATTCTGACATTAGAGAACACAGTTCTTGGTACACTGCTCACCAGCTGGAATTACTTACTGCTAATGGAGACACCAAGGAGGTACAGTGATGTTCTTTAAATAATTTTAGTGAAAAGACAATAAATCAGTATGATTTTTATTTCTTTGGAAGACTGATAAGAAACAAAATATAAATAATAGATTTTTCTCTGCTTGATGCAATTTCTGCATCATACATTCATTTCTGCCTTACTTGTCTTCTATTTCAGACTGGTAAGGTAAGTAAGAGAGTAAGAATCTTAATTTCTATTATATACTCTACAGACTTGTTAACAAACATAAGAAAAGTAATGTCTCCCTTTTCTTCCTTTCTTCTTTTTCTTTTTCTGTTTGACAATAATGGTTTTAATTGTTTATTAACTTTTCCAATTACAGAGACAGGAGCAAACAATGAAGGCAGTAAACATGTTCTGACCCAGCCTAAAAAGTGACATGTGTCTCTGAATGCTTTTTTTTTTTTTTTTTGGTTAAGTAATTGAATAGTGTGGTACAGTTGGGCACAGGGGGAATGGAAGTGATTTCGTCGGTGTAACCCAGCACAGCAGAGACAGCAAAGCTCTGTCTCTGCTTCCCAAATGCTTAAAGTTCTTTGACCTTTTAAATGCATTTTGGCCACCAGCACTTTATTAAAAGATGAAGACAAGTAGATTTTAGATTGACATTTCATTTATCTGGGGACTGAAAAGAATTATTTTAATGTAGAACACCATCAAAATATGAACAAAACTCTGCTGAAATATATCTGTTTTCATCTTTGAGAAAAAGAAATTCTTATTTTCTAAATTGCCCATTCTCCCACTTCACCTATTCACCCTATTCAGTTTTGCTACATTTGGCCTGAAGAGCTATCTAAATATTTCTTAGTGATGGCTCTAATTATCCTAGGCAAGATAGTAAATGAGTAGGGCACCAGAACTATAACAGGCAAGTCAGTAAATCCAGTTATATATTAAAATTCTTTCTGTTAAAATATATTTAAAGGATTCCAGTGGCAAAATATATGAAATGAATAATTATTATTTTTTTCTAATTTCTTTTTTCACTGGATGATGCAGCATGTGCCATATCCCAGTATTATTCTGCAGTCCTTACTTCTGTGTGTTGTTCAGTTTCCAGTAGCAACTGAACAAACTTCAAGTAAATTAAAATTGATGGAAACTGAGAAGACTATATTTATTCAAACAGAGGTGTTTCTCTTAACATTAAGGATTATTGCAAATCTCTTTGCAAATGTAGGACATGTAGTTAGCATGGTATCATCAGCAAGAGAAACGTAGCATTAATGAAATAAATGAATATTCTACGTAGTCTGTCTTAAGAGTGACCTTCAGAGAGTAATGGAGTCTATATTCTCTTATTCACAGTCTTTTTACACTTTGAGTTTTGTGGCAAATGTCACAAGAGGAAACTGTTAGGATTTTCAACGTTTCTACCATTAGACTGACATTCTGCGATAATAGATTTTCTTTCCTTTTGAATGTCATCAAAAGAGAATAAGCTGGGAAAGGCAGAGAAGTGTATGTGTGTTGGGGAATAATTTGTGAGTCAGTCTCTTTACAGCTTTCAGAAAGGCTTTCACTCAATTTGAATTTGAATTGAGAGTCTGAGGTACTTCATTTCTTAGGATCAAGTTACCTCTGTGAAACTACTTTTCAAAAATGAAGCAACACAGTATATATTTTGAAAGAAACTTGAAATAATGTCTAGAACCTTAAGACAGATGGGCTGCAAAAGCTTCAGACCACACTGTTAGCCTTTAGAGCCTTGGGAGGTACTGCAGAGGAGTTCAGCAAGAAAAAATCAGATGGGTCATGAAATCTGAGTGATACCATGGGCTCCAAAAAGGACTTGTGCAATGCCATTTGATTTCTGCTAAGCTTTTTGATTCATATATTTTGCAAGCTAATGGCATCTAAAGGCAGACAGTAAAAACGTGTATGCACCTGACATGTTGTCAGGTGTTATTTCTGAGTAACAGGTGAAAATTCTATATCCAAAAGACAGATATGTAGCTTTAATCTCTAACCCAGTACTGTGAGGCATTTTCACTGCACAGTTTCATCAGATTATAGAGAAGGTTTAAACTCATAAGCATTCCCTGTACCTGGGCTCTGTGCCTCTTCAATCATTATAAAAAGCTTTAATTGGGTAAATGGATACCTTAGGGTTTTACTGCAACTGAATTTCACTATCAGAGAAACATCCAGACTTGAGCTGCATCTGGAATGAGGAGCTATGGTACTCGAGATAAATTGATAAGGTTTGCACCCCATTTGTGCTCT